>NC_044040.1:95016302-95321399 GCF_901765095.1 Microcaecilia unicolor | reverse complement strand
ACCCCTAAGATTTTGAATTGGAGATCTAATGGAATTCATTTCAATCTATTTTAAAATGAGATATAAATCTTTCATCTTTGTCTGAACCTATCCATAGAAACTTTTCCTTATTTAATTTCAACCGATGGTTCGTAATCCATGAATGTATTATAGACAAACATAATTTTATGCATGATAACATTTCAGCCCAAGTTGAAGAACATGTAGGAAAGACAGTGATGTCATCTGCATAGATATTACTGTGCAAAATGAACTTATCTGGAGGAGTGGCCTAGTGGTTAGGGGCGGTAGACTTTGGTCCTGAGGAACTGAGTTCAATTCCCACTTCAGGCACAGGCAGCTCCTTGTGACTCTGGGCAAGTCACTTAACCCTCCATTGCCCCATGTAAGCTGCATTGAGCCTGCCAGGAGTGGGAAAGCATGGGGTACAAATGTAACAAAACAAAAAAACAAAAAACCATGCCCAATGATCTCATCAGTACATTAAATAACAACCAGTTTCTGGACATGACTGATGATGAATGCCTGAGGTGATATAGATTTATTATGGACACCATTGAACAGCTGTGCATCCAGCTGTAGGAGATCTTGTGCCCACTGACTACAGGGACATGTATTGTCAGTCTTGCCAAAGTCCTTTGCATCACTAGCCACTGGAATCTTTCCAGACACCCCTTGCTGCTGCTGCAGCAGGAATCAGCCAGCCTGAGCCACAAAGATGCTTTCAACAGTTCTTAAATGCCTTTGTGAGGAGAGATGTTTCAATATATAATGTTTCCAGAAACAGAGGAGAGCACTCAAGCCATGGCTGCTTTTTATAGGTCCTATTTTTCATTAATCTACACAATTTTACAATAAACAATTAATAATCAAAGAAAATATAATATAGATAAATGTAAATGTGTGAAAGGTACTACTCAGTGATCACTGGTGGTCACAGCTAGTATAGCAATAAAATGATATTAGGGCTGTTAACCCCTCATTCATCATTGCACCAAATTTGGTTTAAATGTTGTAAAACATTAAATTGAAAACAACTTTCTGATTGAGGGGCTGAGTATCTTCTCGGCTGAGAAAGAGATAAGTAGATTGATATTCCTCATGCATTATTAGATTATATTTTTATAGGCCGGTACTTCCGGCGGGGACATGAGCATGAGCAGCAGCGTGCTGTTAGAGTTCAGAGGCTCCTGCCCAATTTTCGATTTAATCTGAGTGTGCCCTGGTTCCACTTTCACCCGAGAGGCAGATTGGTATAATGGACAAGTACCTTAAGAGATCTCCGGAAGCGAGTCGGCAAAAAAGAGAAAATAAAAACAAACAGCCTGGACAACAAAATGGCGAGAGAAGCCGCCCCACAGCCCGGAGGATTTCAGACACCAGCTATCGCAATCATCGTGGCAGTAGCAAAAGCGTGGGACCCAAAATGGGCAGAGGTAGAACAAAAAATTGGAAGAAGTAACCACGCGGGATGGATGTGAGGCACAAAGTGGGGACCTCGAGGCAAGGGTGTCCGCCTGGAGGATTAGGGGCGCGGATACTGCCCTGACATCTCCAATCTCACCAAGCAACTGAAAGAATACCATGACAAACTGGAAGACCTCGAAAACCGCTCGTGGAGAAACAACATTCGGGTTGTGGGGCTACTGGAGACTGTCCCAGAGAGGAATTTAACAAACTGGCTAGAGAACTGGTTGGCCAAGAACTGGCACTCTCAGACACTATGGTCCCTTTGTTGTGGAGCGGGCCCATCGCCGTGGGGCGCAAATTGGAGGAACAGACGCGCCCACTGTAGTGGTAACCAGGATATTCAATTACCTTAAATTCACTGTTACAATGAAATTGAAATAGATCGGCATTATATTATAAATATAAACTGCAGAGAGTTGGAAATAGGACATGGCGCATGCTCGCTGGGGTAATTAAAGGCTGGGGAGGAACAAGGGCGGTGGCCACCATTAGAGATAAAAAGGGTTAAATTGACAAGTGACCATAAAGAAATTGGTCAATGTTTTCACTGAGTACTTTACGACACTATATAAAGCCGAGATAAGCCGAGGGGAGAAGCCTCCATGTCTTACTTGCAAGGAGCTAAACTGTCAAAGGTGTGCCTCACACCTGGAGTGTTTGAATGAACAGTTAACAATGGAAGAAGTGCAGAAGGCATTCAGGGGCGTTGAAATTAAGATCTACCCGGGACGGGATGGGCTTTCTGGGGAATATTATAAATTGTTACCCCCTAAAGCCCTTGTACATTTGTTAAGTTATTTTGAAGAAATGATAGCGACAGGTAGCCTCCCAGCCCATGCTAATGTAGCTTACATAACCCTAATCCTGAAGCAGGCAAGTCACCAGAGAGACCGGGGTCATTATAGACCAATATCTTTATTAATGTGGAAGTAAAATTAATAGCACAAATCTTGGCAAGCGTCTGGCACAATGTCTGCAGTTTTGGTAGGCCCTGAACAAGTGGGGTTCATAAGAAAACGTAGGGCAGTACATAACATGAGGAAATTGTTACTAGCTCTGGCAGCGTGTAAGATGCAGGGATTCCAGCATGGATAACAAGCCTAGACGCTGAAAAAGCTTTCGACCAAGTTAATTGGGAGTACCTATTTCAAGTCATGTCAAACATAGGCATTTCAGGATGGTTTATGAGAGCAGTAAAGACATTATATAAAGACCCTAGAGCTAGAATAATTGTTAACGGAGGGAGGGAGAAGGAATTCTCGATAAGCAAGGGTACTAGGCAGGGTTGTCCCGCTCCCCCACTCTTGTTCATGTTGGCAATGGAGCCTCTATTGAGGACCATCATGATAAAAAAGGAGATACGGGGGGTTGAAGTAGCAAGCCGCCAACTGAAGGTGTTTGCTTATGCAGATGACCTGCTTCTGCTCATAACGGATGCTATCCACTCGTTGGAATCCCTGCTAGAGGAGGTGAAGAGATTTGGGGAAATTTCAGGGTTCAAGTTAAATTATACAAAGTCCTGTATTCTCTCGATTGATGCAGATAGCGTGGGGAGGTGAAAGGGCCCACAACCATTACAATGGATGACAGGTCCCATAAAATACCTAGGCATAAGAATCCCTGCAGACCTAGGACTGCTATACAAGAAAAATGTGGAATGGCTGTTAAAAGAGACCGAGGAAAGACTAGGCATGTGGGGTTCCCTGCCCAGAACGCTATTAGGGCGGATTGCATTGTACAATATGTGTATAATACCTAAATGGTTGTACGTGTTTCAAACCTTGCCACTGTTCCTGGAAAGAGTGGATGAGAGGAAACTAAATAAATTGATACAGCGATTTCTATGGCAAGGGAAAAAGGCACGCCTTCCCATGACCACTCTCACCATCCCTGTGGAATATGGCGGGTTGGGACTGCTGAGTGTCAGACAGTTAATGATGGCCTGTGGAATGCGGCACATTAACGACTGGTTCAGAGGGACGAAGGACTTTTCAAATACAGACATGGAATTGCAGATAGAGCCAGAGGTACACTTTACCAGTTACCTGCACGTGGGGGGGGGGGGGGGGGGGGGGAAGTCGATCTCAGGAATATTAAAATACTCCATGATAATGCCTACGGCAAAGGCAGTATGGTGCAGGGTGGGTCGTCTGCACAAGTTCTCTGCCAGGGTTACACCTTTCTAGTCCATCTGTGAGAACATGAACTTTGAGCCGGGACAGCTGTATGCGGTGTTCCGGAGATGGAAAAGCAAGGGGGTGGTGTATCTCCTCCAAGTGCTTAATGCAGAGGGCCGGATCAGAACCTTCCCAGAATTGCAAAGGGAATATGGGCTGCCGAAGACGGATGAAATCCATTATATACAACTAAAACATTACTTAAACTCATTAGCGTGGGAGTCACTGGCAGAAGATGTACAGGAGGAACTTTCTGAAGTATTTTCTTTGGCGGCTCAACAGGATGTGCCACTCACGTTTCACCATAGGCATATAAGGGACACGGCAGCGGAATTGGACTATGCTAAGTTGGCACAGCAGTGGAGCACAGACTTGTTGAAGAAAATAGAGGATACACAATTAAAAACACACATACAGATAATTAGACGTTCCTCTAAAGCAGCAAGTCATTGGAAACTGCAATATAAATTTCCTCTGCGAGT
Source organism: Microcaecilia unicolor (assembly GCF_901765095.1). Classification (NCBI taxonomy): domain Eukaryota; kingdom Metazoa; phylum Chordata; class Amphibia; order Gymnophiona; family Siphonopidae; genus Microcaecilia; species Microcaecilia unicolor. Next base: position 95,317,270 of record NC_044040.1, on the reverse strand, counting down.
ATATATAGCCTCCAGACGAGCCTTTCATATGGGAGTGTCGCCCTGGGGGTCCTGCCCAAAATGTGGCTATGAAGGAGCAACATTGGGCCACATGTTTTGGGGCTGCAAAGAGGTGGATAAGTTCTGGAGGAGTATACTGGCCTATGTTTCCCAGATGTGGAAGTCATCTTGGAGTCTTGATGTGGCACTTCTGTTTGGTCACCCCAGACTGAGTAAACCGAGTCCAAGGGGCTACAAAGAATTTGCATCCAAGACTGTAATAATTGCCAAGCAAGTCATACTGGCTGAATGGATTTTGCCTCGCCCACCTTCCAGGCAGCAGTGGAGAGTACGGATGCTGTCTTTAATGCGGGATAAAGAGTTGGGACTCGATAGAGGGGAAGAAATTTCAAACTTGCTGGGCCCCTCTCTGGAGAACACTTACACCGGCTGCTCACAGCCACCTGTTAAATTTTTAAGGTCAAAGTGAATAATAGAGGTTGTAGTAGTGGAGAGCAGATAGGTTTGGGTTGGTTAATGGGGGGGGCAAGGGGGGAGAGGGAAGTAGGAGTTAAGGATAGGTAGGGGAAGGAAGGGGGGGGGGGAGGGAGGGAGAGGGGGGACAGGATGGGGGGGGTGAGAAAAAAAGAAAACAATGCATGGATTGTATTATAGTCTGGTTAACAACATTGGAAGTTCATGTATGTAAGAAATGGAAATTTGCAACAGAGGTTGTCACTTAGGCTTCTGGAAATGTCTTTGTTATAATTAATAAAAAAAGAGTTAAACAAAATTTTTATAGGCCAGCACAATTCCCCTCTGTCCTTGGGGCCATTAACTGCACACGAGCTCATCAGATTACCCTCTGGAAAGCAGCATATCTACACGAACAGAAAAGGATTCCATTCCTTAAATATGCAAGTGATCTGCAATGCAACAAATATCATAACAGATGTCTGTGCATGCTACCCAAGGTCATGCCATGATTCCCATATTGAGCCAATCTGGAAAAAATGACTCTTTTAAGTGTGGCAGGATAACAGGTGGAGTAGCTGCTAGGTGAGTTCACACACCACCCTCACTCCTAGCTGAAGTATTGATACCCTCTAACCGCCCACTTTCCCCATGAGACCAGCAAAATGCAACTCACATAGCTGTAAAACTCTGCCAAATGCATTGCTGTGTGTTGCCAAGCCACAGTACAGCAGAGTAACATTCTCATATATGTCCTATCATTCCACCACTGCAGGTGACTGATGCAATCCACTATGGACATGGAATAATGACATCCATGTACTGCTGTAATGAAGACCACAACAGGACCAGGGCTGTTATTAAAGGAACTTTTGGAATGCGGAAATCCTGGTTTATTTGCCTGGACAGATTTAGGGGTGAATGCTCTACACTCCCACAAAGGCATGAGATATATTCATTGCACATTGCATGCTGTGCAAACTGGCAGTACAGAGGAGGATGCCTGAACTTGCACAAAATATACTAGTAGAGCCTGAAAGTGATGAGTGATGAAAAAAGGAGAAGCTGGCCAAAGGCAGGAACAAATAGCCCATCAAACCCTACAGTGTGCACTGGCAGTGCAAAATCATCTCAACCAGACTGATTTTATGCAGGTGAGTGAAAGTGCTTATTGGATAAAATATCTGTAATGATGCACTGGTAATACATTAACCAAAACCCCTCCATGATGTTCCCCAGTGACCCTCTCTTGCCCCCTTCCTGAATTTTCCCTATTTCTTTCCCGTCTATGCTCCTTCCCATGCTTTGAGAAAAATGATTTAAGATGGCCAGTGGGCTACAAAGGATGTTGTGAGCCAGAGGACTGCCCTGGAGAGGAACTGCCACCACAACCCACCCCTATGGTCTTCCTGGCTCCCCTATGAAACTATGGGAAAACTAGGGGCTCACAGCTGATGCTCCTGCTGGCAGATGGAAGGGTGCAATGAGATAGAGAGAAGAGTGGGGAGCACACAGGCATAGAGGTCAAAGAAGGGGAGTGCATGCTGACCTTGGCTGCTCAACCAGCTATAAGGCCAGGGTTCTAAACTCACTGACAAGATTGGAAAACAGTAGCACTACAGCATCCCTAAGACCATGAATATCCCTGCGAAGGCCACTAACTTTCTCCTGGAACAGGGTGTTTTGGTCAAAGATGTTAATCAGTCTGCATATCAGTTCATCTCTCTGCTCTGGGGTTCTCCCCTGATGTAGCTCCCTCTTCTTCATTCTTTACATAAGTACTTAAATATTGCCACGCTGAGACAGACCAAAGGACCATCAATCCCAGTATCCTGTTTTCAACAGTGGCCAATCCAGGTCACAAATACCTGGCAAGATCCCAAAAAAGTTCAATACATTTTATGCTGCTTATCCCAGAAATAAGCAGTGGATTTTCCCCAAGTTTGCCTTTAGGAAACCGTCCTGACCTTTTTAAAACCCCGCTAAGTTAACTGCCATTACCATATTCTCTGGCAATGAATTTCAGAGTTTAATTACACGTTGAGTGAAGAACAATTTTCTCCGATTCGTATTAAATTTACTACTTTGTAGGTTCATTGCATGCCCCCTAGTCCTGGTATTTTTGGAAAGCGTAAACAAACGATTCACGTCTACCCATTCCACTCCACCCATTATTTTATAGACCTCTATCATATCTCCCCTCAGCCGTCTTTTCTCCAAGCTGAAGAACCCTAGCCGTTTCAGCCTTTCCTCATAGGGAAGTCGTCCCATCCCCTTTATCATTTTTGTCGCCCTTCTCTGTACCTTTTCTAATTCCACTATATCTTTTTTGAGATGCGATGACCAGAATTGAACACAATATTCGAGGTGCAGTTGCACCATGGACCAATACAAAGGCATTATAATGTCCTCACTTTTGTTTTCCATTCCTTTCCTAATAATACTTAACATTCTATTTGCTTTCTTAGCCGCCGCAGCACACTAAGGAGAGGGTATCATCAACAACAACGCCGAGGTCCCTTTCTTGGTCGGTGACTCCTAACGTGGAACCTTGCATTACGTAGCTATATTTCGAGTTCCTCTTTCCCACATGCATCACTTTGCACTTGCTCACATTAAACGTCATCTGCCATTTAAACACCCAGTCTCCCAGTCTCGTATGGTCCTCTTGTAATTTTTCAAAATCCTAGTGTGATTTAACAACTTTGAATAACTTTGTATCATCAGCAAATTTAATTACCTCACTTTTGCTTCCATCTCTAGGTCATTTATAAATATGTTAAAAAGCAGCAGTCCCAGCACAGACCCCTGGGTAACCCCACTATCTACCCTTCTCCATTGAGAATCTCTGTTTTTTTTTTAATCCTTTAACCAGTTTTTAATCCACAGTAGTACACTAACTCCCATCCCATGACTCTCCAATTTCTTCTGGAGTCTTTCATGAGATACTTTGACAAACGCCTTTTGAAAATCCAGATACCCAATATCAACCGGCTCACCTTTATCCACATGTTTGTTCACCCCTTCAAAAAAATGTAATAGATTGGTGAAGCGAGATTTCCCTTCACAAAATCCATGTTGGCTTTGTCTCATTAATCCATGCTTTTAAATATGCTCTGTAATTTTGTTTTTTATAATTGTCTCTACCATTTTGCCCGGCACCGATATCAGGCTCACTGGTCTATAATTTCCCGGATCCCCTCTGGAACCTTTTTTTAAATATCAGCGTTACATGGGCTACCCTCCAATCCTCTGGTACCACGCCTGATTTTAAAGATAAATTACATATTATTAACAATAGTTCCGCAAGTTCATTTTTCAATTCAATCAGTACTCTGGGATGAATACCATCCAGTCCAGGAAATTTGCTACTCTTCAATTTGTCAAATTGACCCATTACATCCTCTAGGTTTATAGAGATTTCATTCAGCTTCTCCGACATGTCAGCTTTGAATACCATTTCTGGCACCGGTATCTCGCCAAATCTGCCTTGGTGACAGAACTAAGAAAAGAATTATTTAATCTCTCTGCTATGGCTTTGCCTTCTCTGATTGCCCCTTTTACCTCCCCCCCGCCCCCCCCCCCCAGTCATCTAGCGGTCCAACCGATTCTTTTGCCGGAGCTTCTTGCTTTTAATATACCTAGAAAAATTAATTTACTATGTGTTTTTGCCTTCAACGCAATCATTTTCAAATTTCCTCTTAGCCTTCCTTGTCAGCACTTTGCATTGACTTGACATTCCTTATGCTATTTCTTATTATTTTCAGTCGGTTCCTTCTTCCATTTTCTGAAGGATTTTCTTTTAGCTCTAATAGCTTCCTTCACATCACTTTTTTAACCATGCTGGCTGTCGTTTGCTCGTCCTCCCTCCTTTTTTAATACTAGGATATATATTGGCCTGGGCTTCCAGCATGGTATTTTGAACAGCATCCCGCCTGATGTAATTTTGAACCCTCGCCGAGCCTACTTTTTTTTCACAGTTTCTTCTCATTTATCATAGTCTCCTTTTTGAAAATTAAATGCTAACGTATTGGATTTCCTGTGTATACTTCCTCTTTCATCTATCCCCACTCTGTCAGTAAACAGGGGTGGCTACTTAGTGTGCCATGATAGTGGCACAGCACATCCACTATAGACAAAGAGAGAACAGTTCAAATTTTGTTCCTAGCCAAGAGTAGCAAGGGATATGTATCTGACCATCCCCTTACTACCTGTAAGAATCTGTCCTGAGGGCACTCAGTACAGCATAAACAAATAGCACTGCTAGACGGGAGAGGGCATGTTCAACGATGGCACACTTGAGATGTGAGGTACAAACATGACATTCCATCATCATAGCTGTTATGTACACATGGGTGGTAACTGCCACTCTCAAATGACCATCAAATGTTTGGTTCCGCCTTTCCCCTTCCCAGGGCCCCTTTCTGACCTGCAGCTAACTAAGATCAGTGAGAATACTGGATATCCTCTCTAAGGGCTATATCAGCTATGTTAAGCCTTCAGTGTAACTACTCTGGAAGGACGTCACCATGTCCAAGTTCCAAGGCTGGTATTGCTCACTACCTTACATGGTGAAACCTGTGACTGCCATGATTCACTGGTAGGGTGTATCCACAATTCTACAATGTGTACATTAACCCAAACAATGCCAAATGATGCACATTGGGAAAAATAATCCAAATTAGCTTCCAACTTAGGAGTCAGCACCCAGAAAAAGTTCTAGGTGTCATCATAGAGAATATACTACTACTACTTATCATTTCTAAAGCGCTACTAGACGTAGGCAGCGCTGTACACTTGAACATGAAGAGACAGTCCCTGCTCGACAGAGCTTACAATCTAATTAGGACAGACAAACAGGACAAACAAGAGATAGGGAATATTAAGGTGAGGATGATAAAATAAGGGTTCTGAACAAGTGATTAAGGGTTAGGAGTTAAAGCAGCATCAAAAAGGTGGGCTTTTAGCTTAGATTTGAAGAACGGACAGAGATGGAGCTTGACGTACCGGCTCAGGAAGTCTATTCCAGGCATATGGTGCAGCAAGATATAAGGAACCGGAGTATGGAGTTATGCAGGTGGAGGAGAAGGGTGCAGATAAGAGAGATTTACCCAGTAACGGAGTTCCCGGGGAGGAATGTAGGGAGAGATAGATGTGGAGAGGTACTGAGGAGCTGCAGAGTGAATGCACTATAGGTCAATAAGCGGAGTTTTGACTGTATGCGGAAACGGATAGTGAAGCCAGTGAAGTGACTTGAGGAGAGGGCTAATATGAGCATAACGACACTGCTGAATATTAATCATGCAGCAGAATTTTGAACAGATTGAAAAGGGAGAGATGGTGCTAAGTGGGAGACCTGTGAGAAGCAAGTTGCAATAGTCTAAGCGAGAGGTATAAGGTATGGATGAGGACTCTGTAGTCACACTGGTCAGGAAATCTGTCACACTGTCAGGAAAAGTGAGCCCTTGGGCCACTACCGATAACCCGGCAGCGGCAGGCAGAACCACCAAACAGGCAGCAAGGCGGACCACAGACAGACGGGCACAGGCTGGACTGGAGCAGCTGGACTGGAACAGAAGCAATAAGCAGTAAGCAGGAGAATAGTCCATGAATCAAACAGAGTCTTACTGGCCGGCAGCAAAGCAGAATAAACCAGGAAACAAGCAGAGTCTTAGGTAGGCAGCAGCAGTAGAATAAACCAGGAAACAAGCAGGGGTCTTGGGCAGGCAGCGAGCAGTAGAATAACCAGGAAACAAGCAGGGTCTTGGGCAGGCAGCGAGCAAGTAGAATAAATCAGGAAACAAGCAGGGTATAGCTGAAACTGAAAGTAGCAAGTTTTGCACTGCAACAACTCTCACAGATGAAAACTCTTCTGAGGACCTCTGTTGCAAAGGCAAACTAGAAAGTTTCCAGGTGGTTAATAAAGGCAAAATACCAGGGAGGTCACCAGGTAAGGGTGCTGCTTAGTTCCAAAAATCCCAAGACAGTCTGGAAGGCTGAAAGATTCCGGACCAGACCGGAATGATGTCTGGAACATGGGAAACAACAAGCAGATAGTCCATCGCAGGCCACCAGGTCTGACCACCAGGTGGCCGAAATGAATGAGAGAATGAAACATGGGCACAATCGTGACAGTACCTCCCCCTCAAGGCTCCCCTGGGCTTCCACGGGAGGTCTGGGTCTCCAGGGATATCTTAGGTGGAACCTGTTGACAAGTTTAGGTGAATGAACAGGATCTATAGAACTAGCGGTTGAAAACAGGTCTCTGGATGGAGGACAGGGCTGGATCTTGTGCATAGGGCTAGATCTTGCATTTCGCACTGGGAACAGAACTACAAGCCATGGACACCTGTGGCTTATTTTGTGAGACCATAGGCTCCCCTGGTAACAGGAATGTCCTGAACCCTGTAACCCAGGTTCTGTTTTGCGGGCATAGTATGAGAATAGAAACTTGTTTGAAGATTTCTTAGAACCTCCTCTGGAGGGGAGCTTAGTCTTGGAAGTAGTGCAGGCCTCAACCGGGAATGTGTTGGGTCTGGGGTAGTATACAAGCGGTGGCCCGCGACGAGAGACGAAGCATTAGAGTCTTGAGACTGTGAGTCACTAATATCAGTCCATGCATCAGCATCTAAGTCCTGGCGGGCTTGTCTTCCACCTTACAAGCAGTAGGAACGAGGCAATATTCTCTGCAAGACTTGCTCCAGTCCGTGATCTCACCACTTCTAGGGTTACCATATGGCTCCAGAAAAGGAGGACGGATTAAGCCAGCCGGGTTTTACTTCCATTGCTTTCCAAGCAATGGAAGTAAAACCCGGCCTGGCTCAATTACTTCCATTGACAGCAATGGAAGTAAAACCTGGCTGGCTCAATCCGTCCTCCTTTTTCTGGAGCCATATGGTAACCCTAACCATGTCCCCAGTCTAGAGGTCGGATTGTGTCTCTGTAGCCAAGGGTAAACCCAGCACGATGGGTTTGTACTGCTATCTGGAGGACATATAGGGAGATCTCTTCCTTGTGGTCACCAATACACAGGTTGCACCGGAACCGTTTGTGTGCTTACGTATCCTTAGTGTTACCATAGACTGAGAGAAGCGGAATGGTCTTAGATAACTTTTGTGTAGGAATGTTAAATTGACGGACCAGGGATTCATTTATATAAATTTCCACCTGCCCCGGAATACACAAAGACTTCAGTATGCTCCTTCCCGTTGGTCTAAATCAAGCACTGCTGGTAATACCACTTGATTACAAACTAAGGCCAAAAGATAAGCCTACTATGGTGCCTGCGGATCAGAAGTATGTTGTTGCCATTTGCAATTGCTTGTTTAAATTTTGTCAGGAGAGTAACTACTACTGTTTCGGTGCTGTGGCTGGACCTGAATCCTGATTGAGAGCTGTGGAGAATCAGGGCCGTGCAAACGCGGTAAGTGAGGTAAGCACCGCAGGGGGGCGCCTGCCTTCAAGGGCGCTGCCCTCAAGTTATATTTAAAAAATAAGCCTTACCGCGTTGGTGCGTCGGCGCGCTGGCGCCTATGCGCATGCGCCCCTGCTGCCTTCCCGCAGGATAGGAGGAGTGGCACTAGCTCCAATTAGTGCGAGCCCAACTCTCAAGTCCCAGCTGCATCTGCTTTCTGCAGCCCCTGGTTGGAGCCTAGAGGTGAAAAGTGAAGGCCGCTAGCAAGAGCGGGCAGCAGGTCTGAAGTGAGAGGCAGGGTTATGTGCAGGCAGTGCTGAAGTGCAGGGACAAGTCTCACACCTCATCAGCAGGCTGTTAATTGATCGGCACCTGAAGCCAAGAAGCAGGGGAGAAAAAAGGACATGTGTCGAGGTGAGAAAAAGTGTAATTCCTACAAAAGGGAAAAGGGATCCAAGCAACCACTTCAATGCTTCATGTGATGAGGCCCCTTTTTCCCACCTCCCCTCCCCCCACATGAAGAGTTTTCCTAAATCCCTAGTCCTGCCACAGGAAAATACAAGCCTTTTATTTCACAAAGCGCTGTTACTTCTGCATTCAGAAACCTAGTGCTATGCAGCGACGCATTTATTAGCGTTAATCAATTTATTTATATGTAGAAATGGTTGAAGCAATGGTGTTATGACTTTTCATTTTGTTCGCATAGCATTAACACAAGTTTAAGTAAATGTAGATGGATCCAGTTTTTTTGAATTTGTTAACGTAGTGAAGCATTTTATAAATATATGTTGTTAATGTGCACATGCCAGCCTGCATTTCTACACAATTTAGTCCACTGCTGACCACTGCTAGTTATGGAAAAAATATTTGTTTACTGTTACATTTCAAAACAGTGATGGGATTGCTTTATTCAAAATAGAGCCACATGGCACTGATGGTTATTTCTGGGTAAATTTGCCCTGGCGATACACTGGATAATGTTTGGGAGGTTATTTGTTTTAAAAACAGTTGTATAATATCACAAAATGGTAGAATCTTTTAAGAATTGTAGATTCCTAATTTCAAATATTCTAAGTAATGTTGATAATCTGCAGACATCTCCTGTAAGGCTCACGTATGTTAATGAGATGTGGTTGCTACAAACTAGTAGCAATCCTATGCCTATGTGATATTGTATATATATGAAGCTACTTGTTGTATTTCATGTAATTGCTTTGGGTTGTTCTTTTGTTCTAAGGCTATTTTTATTCAGCTGGAGAATGGCCGATTTTTTCCCCTTTGGGTTTAATAGCAATGCATTATGTTTGGCACTAGCATGTGGCCATTAATAAATTTACCATGGTAGCACTTACTGACACTTAATTTTGAGGGCGGTAAGGGCTTCCATGGTAATCCTGCACTAAGTCACTGGTAGTGTGGATGCACTAACTGATAGCACAGAAACACTCACTCCCTACCCCCAAAAATACATGCGGGTAGCGTGTGCCAATTAGGAACTCTTTGTGGGAAGAAGAGACAGTGAAGTGGCTTTTAGCCAAGTTGAAAGAATAGGATCAAACATTTATTTATTTATGTATGCATGCATTTGTACCCCACCTTTTCCAATCAAGTTTGTCAGTTCAACGTGGCTTACAGTTTGCTTTAAGACTGGCGTGTTACATTGTCATTTCAATTTGACAAGTTCATGTTCGTTTACTCTTAGTAGTGTTTCAGTTGGTGATTAGTTGACGGTGTGGGATCATCGAAGAAAGATTTTCTGAAAAAGTGAGCTTTTCGGGTGTTTTTTGGAAAGTTATGTAGTCATTCGTGCATTTTAGTACTTTTGGTATCGTATTCCATATCATGAACTGATCATGAACAGCTCCACACGGGGGGGGGGGGGGGGGGGGGGGGGGGGGGGTGTGGGGGGGAGGGAGGGCGCCAACTGATAGTCTGCAGGGGGGCACCAGATACCCTAGGCACGGCCCTGTGGAGAATTGAGAATTTATTTAAGTAGTTGCTGAGCTGTTTGGTCACCATGCCTTCCATTAGTTTGGTTATCAGAAGTTATCAATAATTTTTCATGTCCGGCTAATTCATCCTTAATCTGGGGTGCCAACCCCTGCCAGAAGGTCGCCACCAACTCTCGTTGTTCAAGCCAATTCAGGACGCCAGAGTGCAGAATTTGATGGCATAATCGCGCAGGGTCTGCGTCCCCTGCTTTAATCTCAGGATCGCATACGCTGTGGAGGTAACCTTCCCAGGTTCTTCAAAATACTCATTTAAACTATTCCAGGAACCTAGGGAATCCGAAGCACCGGGTCATGCGTCTCCCAGAGAGGTGAAGCCCATGCAAGACTTGAACGGACATCAACAAATGATAGAGGCTACTCGGGTTCTGTCAGAAGGGAAATCTTGGGGGCTGAAGTTCAAAAATTATTTCACACTGATTAAGAAAACCTCTACAGTCCTTGGGATTACCTTCATATCTCAGAGGAGCCTGAAGACGAACCCCTGTCGTGACCGGAACCATAGCCTGGTACCGAATCTGCAAGCGAAGGCGCTGAAACCTGGGGCGCTCCCCGGGTCCCGGGCAATTGTCTTGCACATATCTCTGTAGTCGCTCCATCTGGAGGGACATTTCTATGGCGAGTCCTTCAACACGTGGGCTCAATTCATTAAAAAGTTTACAGCAATGAGCATCTGTCTCTGAAGCTCCCTAACCGCGGGTGATTCTTCTGAGCTCATGGCCTTGCAATCGTCACACTGGTCAGGAAATCTGTTCACGACACTGTCAGGAAAGTGAGCCCTTGGCCACTACCGATAACCGTCAGCGGCAGGAGAACCCCCAAACAGACGCAAGGTGGACCACAGACAGACGGGGCACAGGCCCGGACTGGAGCAAGCTGGACTGGAACAGAAGCAATAAGCAGTAAGCAGGAGAATATCCACGAATCAAACAGAGACGTACTGGCCGGCAGCAAAGTAGAATAAACCAGGAAACAAGCAGAGTCTTGGGTAGGCAGCAGACAGTAGAATAAACCAGGGAAACAAGCAGGGTCTTGGGCCAGGCAGCGAGCAGTAGAATAAACAGGAAACAAGTAGGTGTCTTGGGCAGGCAGCGAGCAGTTAAATAAACCAAGGAAACAAGCAGAGTCTAGCTGAAACTGAAAGTAGCAAGGTCAGCACTGCAACAACTCTCACAGATGAAAACTCTTCTGAGGACTCTTTTGCAAGGCAACTAGAAAGTTTGTAGGTGGTTTATAAAGGCAAAATACCAGGGAGGTCACCAGGTAAGGGTGCTGCTTAGTTTCCAAAATCCCAAGACAGTCTGGAAGGCTGGAAGATCCGGACCGGAATATTTCTGGAACATGGGAAACAACAAGCAGATAGTTCATCGCAGCCACCAGGTCTGACCACCAGGTGGCAAAATGAATGAGAGCATGAAACATGGGCACAATCGTGACACTCTGGTAGTGTAGTCAGAAAGGAAAGGGCGAATTTTGCTGATATTATAGAGAAAGAAAACGACAGGTTTTAGTAGTCTGTTGAATAGTGCGGAGACAGGAGAGGGAGGAGTGAGCTGACCCAAGGTTACGAGCTGATGAGCAGGAAGGATGAGAGTGTTATCCACAGAAATAGAGAATGGCGGAGGAGGAGAGGTTGGTATTAGGGTGAAAGATGAAAGCTCAGTCTTGGTCATGTTTAGTTTTAGATGTGGTTGCTGAGACCTCCAGGCAGCAATGTCAGACAGGCAGGCTGATACTTTGGCCTGGATTTTGGCGAGATTTTTGGTGTGGAGAGGTAGATCTGGGAGTCATCAGCGTAAAGATGATACTGAAAACCATTGGGATGAGATAAGTAGTACCAAGGAAGAAGTATAGAGGGGAAAAGAAGAGGTCCCAGGACAGGCTCCCTGAGGTACACCAACTGACAGTGGGATAGAAGTAAAGGAGGATCCACTACAGTATACACTAAAGTTACGCTGAGGAGAGATAAGAAGAAAACCAGGAAGAACAGAGCCCTGAAATCAAGTGAGGACAGCGTATCAAGGAGTAGGCTGTGATCAAAAGTGTCAAAAGTGACTCTGGGCAAGTCACTTAACCCTCCATTGCCCATGTAAGCCGCATTGAGCCTGCCATGAGTGGGGGGAAGCGCGGGGTTACAAATGTAACAACAAAAAAGCAGCAGATAGATCGAGAAGGACGAGGTATAGAATAGAAACCTTTGGTTCCGGCCAGGAACAGATCATTGGAGACTTTAGCAAGTGCTGTTTCAGTTGAATGAAGGGGGCAGAAGCCAGATTGAAGTGGATCAAGAATAGCTTGAGATGAAAGAAAGTCAGGGCAATGGCAGTGAACAGCATGTTCAAGTATCTTGGAGAATTTGTCAACTGGTATGTAATAGTCCTGTTTGGCAAGTAAGAGTAGACTGGAAGGAGGTCAAGCAAGAATTTGAAATGTATGAAGTCAGCATGAGCACGGGATTCAGCCAAAGGCGTTCGGCAGAGCGGGCCAGGAACTTAGGTAGCGGATTCTAGAGGTCAGCCAAGGCTGGGGTTTGTTACATTTTACAGAACAGGGAATGGGAGGAGCGAGAGTATCCAGAGCAGAGGAGGGAATAGTATTATAGGAAGAAACAGCCTCATTGACAGAACTTCCACTCAGTGTGCGGCATGGATAGAAAATAAGACAAATAATACTGCAATGCCTTTGTATTGCTTCATGGTGTGACATCACCATGAGTATTGTGTGCAATTCTGGTCACCATAACAAAAAAACAAAAAAATAGATATGAAAAGGTTCAAAGAAGGGCAACCAAATGATTAAGGGGTTGGAACTCCTGTCATATGAGAACAGGCTTAAGAGGTTAAGGATTTTCAGCTTGGAAAGAGATAGCTGAGGGGGGATATGATAGAGGTCTACAAAATCCTGAGTGGGGTAGAATGGATAAGCATGAATAGATTGCTTATTCTTTCAAAAGTGCTAAGACTAGGGGACACTCAATGACATAACATGGTAATACTTTTAAAACGAATAGGAGGAAATATTTTTGTACTCAACGAATAGTTAAGCTCTGGAGCTCATTACCAGAGCATATGGGAGCAGTGGTTAGCATATCTTGGATTTAAAAAGGCTTGGACAAGTTCTTGGAGAAAAAGTCCCTAGTTCGCTAGTAAGATAGAAGTGGGGAAAGCCACTGCTGTCCCTAGGATTGGTAGCATGGACTGATGCTATTATTGGGATTCTGCCAGGTAATTGTGACCTGGATTGTTCACTGCTGGAAGTAGGTGACATGGCACTGGATGCATGAGTCCTTGGGCCACAACCGAGCAGGCGAATGGTAGGGGAATCCCACCTGACGGCAGGCGAGTCTCTCAAAGAAGAGCACAGATAGTGAGTAGCTTTGAATAGGACCCTTGGGGGCAGGCCCAGCAGGACTGGTACCTGGAGTGGCTCTGAAAAGAGCCCTTGGGGGCATGCCTGGTAGAATCAAGGCATGGGGGTAGGCTAAGCAGGGGAGAGGAACGCTGGACTGGGCTGGAGACAGGACGCTGAGGCAGGGCTGAAACAAGGCAAGGTGGAGGGGACCCAGCTGCCTCAAGTGGCCCAAGGAGGATGGCTATCACCAGGTGCTGAGTTCTGCCTCTGGTGATAACGCTATCAGAGACACAGTCCTAGGTACGCACACCTCAAGCAGGCCAGCTCCTGCTGGTGCGGCGGGCAACTGGACTGAAAGCTGTGAGACGCATCATGAGGTGCCGGAGACGAACGCACAGATGGCTCATCATGGCGGGAGAGGCCACTGCATCCCTGTCAAGTCTGTGGGACAGTCCTTTGGAGACCCACAGTGAGTTAGGAGGTCCGGAGTATGGCTGGGGCTGTGTGACAGTAAGATACTGGGCTAGATAGACATTGGTCTGGCTCTGTATGGCTATTCTTATGTTCTTATATAAGTGGTTTACAGGCATCAGCTTACCCTTTCTTTAGCAAGCTGTGTCCTACTGGTTGACCTCTGCAATGGCTTTAGGGTCACAGGTAGTCAGCACTTCCCTCTCAAGGGGACTGAGGGCAATGGAGCTGTTAAGGCCCTTGTGATGCCAGACAGTTTGCTTTTTGCATCCTTGATATTGCAGATCTGGTAGTAGATGGAGTTGACACATTCACAGTTGCCTCTTCATTGGGCCAGCTTGATGTTGGCAATGAACGTAGATCCAGCCATTCCATAGAGGATGTGCAAGACAAGTTGGGCTTCCTTAACCCACTTCTCCTTGAAGCAGCCATGTAATCTGCCATCACAGCTCTATGTAAGCTAACAAACATAATGATGTCCTATTTTATAGGAAGCACATAATGGCTATTGGAAGGGGTGCAATACAGACAGAGAGGGCACTACAGTATACAAGTAAACAAGTCCAAAGAAAAAAGCAACACTGGGCCTTCAGAACTAGGACAACAGGAGTATTTTATTGATCAATGACCCGACACGGGGCCGTGTTTCGGCGCTAACAAGGGCGCCTGCCTCAGGGGTCTAAATAAACATATAAATACATATATAAAAAAATTTTAATACAAATATAAAAGACATTAATAATGATATAATATAACATGATGGATGCATCACATTTAAATTTAAAACGTAAAAAGTGTTGTCAAAATGAAAATGATAACAATAAACTATCAAAGATATATCATATGGAAAGTCAAACAACAACCAGAGGAAAAATATGCATAATGTAAATCATAGAAAATTAGACATCATATAGATAAAATGAATTTCATTTTATAATTCAAGGTATACAATTAATTTCTAGTGAAATTATCCAGATGGGCTTTTATGCATATAAGCTAAACAATTTTGTTTAAAATTTTTGTTTTTTTTTTAAATTTCTTTACATGTATATACATATACATCCACATATATAATAAAATACTAATAATAATAATTTTAATTCTATAAATGTATCTCAGATCATTACAAGAGATGTATGTATCCAAAGATGTTACAGGAACCTTTGGTGTAGGTATGTTCACTATATCGGATACAGTGGTGTGTCTTTAAATAAAAAGCCATATATATGGTTTAAGAGATAGATAAACAGTCTTACCGAGATGTTGCCGCAATATGCGTGCAGATAACAAGGCACGATTGTCTATATAATAAAAATAAAAAATAAGACATAGTAGACTGTTCGAGTGAAACAATAAATATATTTATTTATAAATTGCTCACCTTAGGGGCTTTATATATTGAACGGTGATATATAAATAAATAAATAAAGTGCCGAGATTAGCCTTACATAAATATGAGACAGTGTAACATAAGAGGCATTCGGATCCATATTGGATATTGCAACATAAGTAGAGGAAAAGGAAAAAAAAAGGTGAAAACAGGGAAAAAAAAGCCATCGATAGTAAATGAGAAACTCATACCTTTGAATCACTGGGTTGTGATGGCGAAAAAAAAGCGCTATAGCACTCGCAATATCTCCTGTATTCTGATCCGGAAGGCGCTGAAGGGCGCTAACCTCCGATTGAAGATAAATCCTCTATGGAAAAAAGGTAAAACCGAACAAACGGACACACGGATATCCTGTCCTATATATTAAAAAAAAAACCGCGCCAAAAGATACATGATGTAATGACGCTATCGTACAAAAGTGGATGATGGTTAGAACGGAACGCTTGCGTGATGACGTCATATATTGTTAGTAGAAGATTTAAAGGGGACAAGGGAAAAAAATGAATATACTGAGTATCGATGGTGATAGTGGATGGATCGAATGTAATATACATGTAAATATCACTAAATAAAATTACATTTACTGGTCTAGAGATTAGTTATATACAAACAATCAAAATTATTGTAAGATAATATAGACATTATATGTTTTTAAATACAGATATCGATTGTAAATTAAAAACAAATAAATAACAAATAAAGAAATTGAATAAACTCAGTCATAATCTGTTAAGAAAGACAACAAATCTCTCTATATAAAACGCACCTCCAACGTTCGAATGAAGCCTCTGTTAGCCAAAAGTGAAGGGGGTGAGATCGCATTGTGTCTGCCCCGCCCACGTGTCAAACGTGATGACGTCGAGGGCGGAGCAATGACACTCAACCAATCGCAACGCTCGGCAGCGAAGCGTCAGGGAAGGAGGCGGCGCTCTCAACGTCTAGCCTTCCCTTCGCTGTGTTCCGCCTTCTTCTGACGTCAAGGATGACGTCAAAAGAACGGCGGAACACAGCGAAGGGAAACCTAGACGTCGGGAGCACCGCCATCCTTCCCTGACGCTTCGCTGCCGGAACCGCCACGGAGGTACATTTAAAAACAAGAAAAAAAAACCAAACCATGTTGGGGAGAGCGAAGAGGGTGGCCACAAAAGAAAAACAATGGGAGCGGGAGGGCAGGGGAGAAACGACACCATGGATGCGAAGGGGGGTGGGTGGGGGAGAAGAGGGCGGCCCAGGCTGGGAGTGGGACATGGGAGAGAGAGGAGCATGGATGCAAGGGGGGGTCATGGAAGGGAGACAGGGGACTTGCTGGAAAAGGATGAATGGAGGCAGCAGGGGACAGAGGAGCATGGATGGGCATGGATTGGGAGGGCAGGGCTCAGGGAGAGAGGGCAATTGCTGGAAAGGGATGAATGGAGGGGGCAGGGGACAGAGGAGCATGGATGGGCATGGATTGGGAGGGCAGGACTCAGGGAGAGAGGGAAATTGCTGGATAGGCATGAATAGAGGGGACAGATGGGCATGGATGGATATGGATTGCAGGGCAGGCCTCAGGGAGACAGGGCAATTGCTGGATAGGGAAAAATGGAGGGGCCAGGTGACAGATGAGCATGGATGGGCATGGATTGGAAGGGCAGGACTCAGGGAGACGGGAATTGCTGAATAGGGATGAATGGAGGGGACAGATGGGCATGGATGCATATGGATTGCAGGGCAGGCCTCAGGCAGAGAGGGGAAATGCTGGATAGGGAAAAATGGAGGGGCCAGGTGACAGATGAGCATGGATGGGCATGGATTGGAAGGGCAGGACTCAGGGAGAGGGGAATTGCTGGATCGGGATGAATGGAGGGCACAGATGGGCATGGATGCATATGGATTGCAGGGCAGGCCTCAGGCAGAGAGGGGAATTGCTGGATAGGGATGAATGGAGGGGCCAGGTGAAAGAGGAGCATGGATTGGAAGGGCAGGACTCAGGGAGAGGGGAATTGCTGGATAGGGATGAATGGAGGGGACAGATGGCCATGGATGGATATGGATTGCAGGGCAGGCCTCAGGCAGAGAGGGGAAATGCTGGATAGGGAAAAATGGAGGGGCCAGGTGACAAAGGAGCATGGATGGGCATGGATTGGAAGGGCAGGACTCAGGGAGAGGGGAATTGCTGGATAGGGATGAATGGAGGGGACAGATGGCCATGGATGCATATGGATTGCAGCGCAGGCCTCAGGGAGACAGCGGAATTGCTGGATAGGGATGAATGGAGGGGCCAGGTGACAGAGGAGCATGGATTGGACTCACACTTTCACTCTGACTCTCAAACACTCACTCTCACATACACTCTCCCAAACACACACACTCCGAGGAAAACCTTGCTAGCGCCCGTTTCATTTGTGTCAGAAACGGGCCTTTTTTACTAGTAAATTAATAAAGTAGAAAAAAAATTTTTTAAATTTTTTTTAAATATGAATAGATTTAGTCTACACATAATAAAATGGTTGTTGATAACATAAAATCAATTACGAATATAACTTCTAAGGTTAAACATGGTTTAATATTTGTTTATTGGATATTATTTGATAATCAAAAAATGATAATAATAATAATAATCTAAAAATTAAAAAGATTTTTTAATTAAAAAAATTCTTTTAATTATTTAATCCGATGCTCCATTCAAGACAAATTGTATATGAATGGTATGGATGGTTTAAATATATGAGGGTATATAATGATATGTGCTTATGTCTAAATATTGACACTCCTTATTGGGGGATAACAGCAGAAATGAGGACAGGGGAGGGAAAAAATGGAAGGAGATTTTAGAAAATATATGTGAAATGCAATCAGGAGAAAACCGCTAGAATCCAATTCTGCATTTAGTCCTGCTGGGTATAGTGTGTTCAGCTCAAAGATGGCTCTTTGCTCTTGTTTGAGTAAGATTGAGTCCAGGTTTCCACCTCTCCATGGTTTGGAGACTACCTTGAAAACACAGAAGAGAAGTTCACAAAAATCGTGAAAGTGCTCTATACAATGATTTACCAATGGTGCAGAAAGGTCCTTGCGCCTGATGCTACTTCTGTGTTCTATCATTCTGGTTTTAACTTTGCGGATTGTTTTTCCTATGTATATTAAATGACAAGGACATATAATTAGGTATACAACACCCTCTGTGTTGCAATCTGAGGAATGATTGAGTGGGTAGTGTTTCATTGTAGTTGGATGTATAAAGGTACTCGTACTCATGGAGGATGCACATACTGAACATGCACCACAAGGTCTGTGTCCAGTTGGAGGTTGTAATGTTGATCTTGTCATGGGTAGGGCAGAGGGGGCCACTATCTCCTTGATGTTTCTATTTCGTGTATGTGCTACAGTGAGATGTTTTTTCTTGAAACAATCCAAATTCTCCAGAATATGCCAATGTTTCTTCATTATTCTTTGTATATCAGATGACAAATTTGAGAATCTGAGGCTGCATACTATGTCGGGGCTCTTTTTTGGTACTTGCTTTTGTAACAGTGACTCTCTATTTGCCATTCTCGCCTTGGTCAATCCTCTGTTGACACTTTCCTTGGGGTAGCCTCTAGAAAAAAATCTTGTTGCCATAGGTATGGCTTGATTCTCAAAATCATCGTAATTACTGCATAGTTTTCTTAAACGAAGAAATTGTGAATATGGTAGATTCTGTTTTAAACTTCTGTTGTGAAAACTCAGGGAAGTGCAAAAATTGGTTCTTATCAGTGGGTTTTCTATATATCGTTGTTGTGAAAAAATATTTTTCCTTTTTGATCAGGATATCCAGAAACGGTATTTCTCCTTATTGTGGTTCATGGAAAATTTCAGATGTGGATTAAGATTGTTCAGCCATTCGTGAAATTCCTCAAGTCTAGTGACGTTCCCTTTCCATAAGATCAATATGTCGTCAATATAGCGTTTCCAAAATTTTAGCTCCTCTTTGAAAGGATGATCCTCTAGGAATTGATGCTCGAAGAAGGCTACATAAAGAATAGCTAGGTCAGGTGCCATGCTTGCTCCCATCGCTGTACCTTTGATTTGTTTATAAAAGGAATTTTGAAAATTGAAGAAGTTCTCTTGTAATGCTATAGACGCCAGTTGGATAATGAATGCAGTAGGTACTCTTGGGTTATTATCTCTATCATTCAGGACATCCGTGATGATGTCCAAAACAGGTTGGTGAGGGATATTAGTGTATAGCGACTCCAAGTCTAAGGTGACCAAGATTATTTCAGTAAGGTCACCATCATATTCTTCCAACAAGTTGATGACATGTGAAGAGTCCCTAATGTAAGATTTAACCAGTGGAATGAAAGGTCTAAGGAAAGTATCTACAAAGATAGAAAGAGGTTCAAGGACAGAGCCTATACCCGAGACAATAGGTCTTCCTGGTGGATCTATCAAAGATTTGTGAATCTTAGGTAAGGTGTATATGATTGGTGTTATGGGGTATTTTGTAATGAGAAAGTCTCTTTCTTTACTAGTAAGGAAGCCCGATTCGAAACCAAAGTTGACCCAGAAATCGATTTCTGTCTTAAGTTCTTCTGTTGGATCGGTTTCTAGTTTTTGATAATATTGGGTATTGGACAATTGGTGGTTGATCTCTCTGATATAGTCGCTTGTGTTAAGGATGACAATGGCACCTCCTTTATCAGCCGATTTTTATAGTGATGTTTTCATTAGTTTTCAAGTCATGTAGTGCTTTGTTCTCCGCCATGGACAAATTATAGAATTGTCTTTTTTTCTTTTTTTCTAATGCCTCAAGATCTCGAAGCACACATTGATTGAACGTTGATATGAATGGATCAGTGGGTCCTGGAGGTTGCCATTTAGATGGAGGTTTAACAACTGAAAGGTCCGAGTTAATAGAATTATCCCCCCAAAAATGCTGAATTTAAGTTTCCTTTCAAATTTGTTCAAGTCAATTCTTGTTGTAGTGGATCATAGTTGCGAGAGGGAACAAATTTCAAGCCTTTCCTTAGGACTGAGATTTCTGCATTTGTAAGAGTTATAGATGAAAGATTAATGATCGGGATATCTAATTCTTGTATGATTGATGGCGTGGATATTGTATCCTGCCTCTCCCTCTGCCGCGTCCTCTCCCTCTTCCTCGAAATTCCATCCTGAATGTCGATTGATGTTCGTGTTCCTGATATCTGTTGTGGGTCTTGTATTGTTGGAATTGTGGATGTTGAGGATAATGTTTCCTTTCTGTTTTCTTTTTGAATTTGGCGTCCCAAAGTGTGTCTAAAAAAGTGGAGTTATTTTCCTTACCTGGTATTAATGTAGAGTCGTTGATGGGGGTGGAACAAGGTGAGGTAAAAAGTTCATCCGAGTCATTTCGTATCCTTTTGCGAGCTCTTTCTTTGTTGTGGCTTATACCCTCCTCTAGATCTCTTTCTGTGACACAAGCTTCAGTCGTACGTTGGTTAGTGGAGGATTTCCTCTGGTATCTGTTCCTTGATTTTTCGCCATCACAAACCCAGTGATTCAAGGTATGAGTTTCTCATTTACTATCGATGGCTTTTTTTTCCTTTTTTTCCTTTTCCTCTACTTATTTTGCATATCCAATATGGATCCGAATGCCTCTTAGTTACACTGTCTCATATTTATGTAAGGCTAATTCGGCACTTTATTTATTTATTTATTTATTTATATATCACCGTTTCAATATATAAAGCCCCTAAGGTGAGCCAATTTATAAATAAATATATTTATTGTTTCACTCGAACATTCTACTATGTCTTATTTTTTATTTTTATTATATAGACAATCGTGCCTTGTTATCTGCACGCTATTGCGGCAACATATCGGTAAGACTGTTTATCTATCTCTTAAACCATATATATGGCTTTTTATTTAAAGACACACACACTGTATCCGATATAGTGAACATACCTACACCAAAGGTTCCTGTAACATCTTTGGATACATACATCTCTTGTAATGATCTGAGATACATTTATAGAATTAAAATTATTATTATTTTTATTTTTATTTATATATGTGGATGTATATGTATATACATGTAAAGAAATTTAAAAAAAAAAAAAATTTTTTAAAACAAAATTGTTTAGCTTATATGCATTAAAAGCCCATCTGGATAATTTTCACTAGAAATTAATTGTATACCTTGAATTATAAAATGAAATTCATTTTTATCTATATGATGATTCATTTTTATCTATATGATGTCTAATTTTCTATGATTTACATTATGCATATTTTTCCTCTGGTTGTTGTTTGACTTTCCATATGATATATCTTTGATAGTTTATTGTTATCATTTTCATTTTTGACACACTTTTTACGTTTTAAATTTAAATGCGATGCATCCATCATGTTATATTATATCAATTATTAATGTCTTTTATATTTGTATTAAAATTTTTTTATATATGTATTTATATGTTTATTTAGACCCCTGAGGCAGGCGCCCTTGTTAGCGCCGAAACACGGCCCCGTGTCGGGTCATTGATCAATAAAATACTCCTGTTGTCCTAGTTCTGAAGGCCCAGTATTGGAAGGGGTGTACATCTTGTGGCACACCCAAAACATTGGTATGGTTATTAAAAGAATATTGCACAACATGCATGCATTGACTAACAGAGTTTGGCCTGTTATGTACTTAGCCATTGAATTCCATATCACTGGCACCATGGAAAGGCCCAGCAGCTGTCCCCACATTATTGTGTTTCAAACAATGCCTCATATTGCTATGACTGGCAAACAGGGAGACAGGTTTAGCAATTATCAGATCCTCCATGGAAGGCACACCTGTATTCACTCTCTTGGATAATCAAATCTGTCCTAGGTGAAACCCTCATTCAGAACTCCTGACTTTCTGTGTTGCCCTTTTCCCCCCTCCTCCTACTGGGACACCATCCTAGCTGGTTTGTCTGTAATGTGGAGTGAGCTTTCCAGACTGTCCACAGCTTGAGATTCAACAGAAGAGGCATGCAGCCCCTGGCTTCCAGTCCTCTCCAGAACAAACACAGGTACTCTTGCAGTCCCTATGTTCTAATATGTAATGGGGCAGTCCTTGGGAGAATGGTGTGTCACCTATCCTCTCACACTGAGGATGTTGGAGCAGGAGAAAGGTTGATCAGGATGTGTATATAAATATGTTGTGCTGACACCCCATAGGTGCACTGTTGGATTGGGAGAATTCTGTGTCCATGTGTGCATGGTTTCTGTTGTGTTGCCCACCCACTGAACATTCATTAAGGGCTTCTTAGGTCACATGGGAGGTGAGAGCACTGCCCTGATTAGCTAGGTCAGACATGTATGGGGCACATGCTAGGCCTATTCCATAGCACTCCTCTATTGAAACTAGCACTAGGTAGGTGTACCTTGATATGTGCCAAGAACTCTTTGCCATCCCTTGAGAGTGTGGTCAGGTAATAAGGGCCCTCAAGTGAGCCTCCAAATGGTCAGCACAGTAGACCATTCTGAGGTACTGAGAGTGTCATAGTAGAGAATGACATGGGGATGGGGACCCCAGTAAGTCCATGGTAATGGTTAAATCTTGAGAAGAATTACCACTAATGCAAAAGAAAACAAAACAAAAAACCCCCACACTTACCACCGATTACCGCTGGTCTGCTTCTGCCCCCAATATATTCAATTTCCCTTGCCTACAGCATCAGACCTCCATGATGGACTGCCTCCCAGCATGACCTGGGCTAGGCCTTGTCCTCCAGTCACTAAAATAGCAATATACTGACAGTGATTCTCCAGTTGGCATGTCTTTGCACACTGTTACTGTAGAATCTACACTAACAGTGTACATGGGATATGCGGACTGGAGCATCACTCACAGTGTAGAGCAGATCAAGCTATCACCAACCCGTTGTCCTGAAGTGGCTGCAGCTCTTCTATCTGGATTCTGGAACTAGAGAAAATACTCCCCATCGCACGCGAAGGACTCAAGATACAGGTAGAGCTCTGCAGCCTCAATGTGTGCAGGTATGAGGGATTTAGATTTGTTCGGAACTGGGCAACACTCTGGGAAAGGGGAGCCTGCTCCGAAGGATGGGCTCCATCTTAACTGAGATGGAACCAGGCTGCTGGCGCTAAAATTTAAAAGGAGATAGAGTGGTTTTTAAGCTAAAAGAGTGTGTGTGTGTGGGGAGGGGGGAGGGGGGAGGGGCAGGGAGGGGGGGCGGGGAAGCCAACAGTTACCCAAAGCGCATGGTTCAGTGTGAAGGATTTTAATATGTATGTTTTTTATGGAAACCACTTAGGATAAAGTGGGCTAGAAGTATTTAAAATAAATACTATTGAAACAGGATCTTTAGGGAATCCCGATAGAGAGGTTTCAATAATGGTGAAAGAAAGCCAGGAGTGTTTATTGGAAGAACAGAGGAAAATATGCAAATTATCCCCGTCAACTTCAAAGCCAACCTTTAGATGCAAAGAAAAAAAATAATTTGAAGTGTCCACATATACAAAATTAGAAGCTAAAAATAAGATGAGCGAGTTGGAGTATATAACACTAAATGAAAAAGTAACTATAATAGGCATCTCAGAGACTTGATGGAAAGAAGGACAATATATGCTATCAGGGTATAAATTAAATTGCTGAGTGGATCAAATTGGAGGGGAAGGGGTTGCACTATAGTTAAAGAAGAATTGAGTCAAACAAAATAAATATCTACATGAACAGATAGCAGCGAGGAATCCTTATGGATAGAAATTCCATGTGTGAAGGGAAAGAATATACTAGTCGGGCTTGTACTACCGTCCACTGGGACAGAATGAACAGACAGATAAAGAGATGTTTACAGAAATTAGGAAAGCTGGCAAATTGGGCAACATTATTTATTTATTTAGTTAGTTATTTATTGCATTTGTATCCCGGATTTTCCCACCTCTTTGCAGGTTCAAAGTGGATTACGATACATCTTGGATAGTGGAAATGAGAAGAGAGTAGACATTTGATGTTACAGAAGGATTTTGGGTTGCATGGTAATGGAATACATGATAGCGATATGACAGAAGGCATTATTAACATTTCTGGATATATATGGGGATTTCACATGTTTTGATCTTTGTGGTATATCTTGTCGAGAGATGGGTCTTTAGTAGTTTACGGAAGTTGGTCAGTTCATAGGTCGCTTTTTAGGTTGCGTGGCAATTGCGTTCCAGAATTGCGTGCTCATATAGGAAAAGGTTGATGCGTGCATTAATTTGTATTTTAGACCTTTACAGTTGGGGAAATGAAGATTCAGGAATGTGCGAGATGATTTTTTAGCATTCCTGGGTGGTAGGTCTATCAAGTCTGACATGTAGGCTAGGGCCTCGCCATGGATGATTTTATGTACTAGGGTACATACTTTGAACGTGATGCGTTCTTTGAGTGGGAGCCAGTGTAGCTTCTCTCGTAGGGGTTTTGCACTTTCGTATTTTGATTTTCCAAATATGAGTCTGGCTGCCGTGTTCTGGGCTGTTTGAAGTTTTTTGAGTATTTGCTCTTTGCAGCCAGCATAGAGTGAGTTGCAGTAGTCTAGATGACTGAGTACTAATGATTGTACCAGATTACTGAAGACGGTCCTTGGAAGAATGGTCTTACTCTTTTTAGTTTCCACATTGAGTGGAACATCTTTTTGGCTGTGTTTTTTGCGTGATTCTCAAGTGTTAGGTGTCGATCAATGGTAACTCCAAGAATTTTCAGGGTTTCTGAAATTGGTAGATTTAGTTTTGGTGTGTTGATGGTGGTAAATTTGCTCGTGTTGTTTTGAGAGGTGAGTATTAGGCATTGGGTTTTTTCTGCATTGAAGTTTAACTGAAAGGCATCTGCCCAGGAGTGCATGATATGTAGACTTTGGTTGATGTCATTGGAAATTTCTGTTAGGTCTTGTTTGAATGGGATGTAGATCGTTACATCATCAGTGTAAATGTATGGGTTGAGGTTTTGGTTTGATAGTAGTTTGGCCAAGGGTGTCATCATTAGGTTGAATATAGTTGGTGAGAGGGGAGATCCCTGTGGAACTCCACATTCAGGTGTCCATGTGGCTGATGTAGTCGAATTTGATGTCACTTGATATGAGCGTGTGGTTAGGAATCCTTTAAACCAATTAAGAATGTTGCCTCCGATACAGAAGTATTCAAGGATGTGTAGTAGGATTCCATGATCAACCTGTCGAAGGCGCTTGACATGTCGAATTGTAGAAGTAATATATTCTTGCCGGTTGCAATCGTTGTTTGAATTTAGTCATGAGCGTGACTAGTACTGTTTCAGTACTGTGATGACAATGGGTGATTTGAATTACACCAATATTGACTGGATAAATGTTACATCAGAGAGTGCTAGGAGTTAAAATTCTTAGATGTAATAAATGATAGAACCAACAAGAGTGAGAGCTATTTTAGATCTAGTCTTTAGTGGAATGCAGGGCATTGTACAAGAGGTACCAGTGTTGGAACCTCTGGGGAACAGTGATCATAACATGATCAAATTTGAGCTGATATCGGAAGTGAAGTCACTAAGGAAATCTACTGTAGCAGCATTTAATTTTCAAAAGGGTGACTACGACGAAATGAAGAAAATGGTTAAAAAGAAGATAAAGGGTCGGCTGCAAAGGTTAGGACCAGACGTTATTTAAAAATACCATCTTGGAAGTCTAGACCAGATGTATTCCAGGTATCAACAAAGGTGGAAAGAAGAGCAAATAATAGCCAGCATAGTTAACAGGTGAAGTGAAAGAGGCTATTAGAGCCAAAACAGCATACTTCAAAGAATGGATAAAGGATCCAGATGAAAAAAATAAGAAGAAACATAAGCACTGTCAACCTAAATGCAAAGCATTGATAAAGAAGGCTAAAAGAGAATATGAATAAAAACTTGTTGTGGAGACAAATACTTTTAGTAACACCTTTTTCAAGTACATCAGAAGCAGAAAGCCTGTGAGGGAATCCGTGGGACCATTAGATCACGAATGAGCTGTGTGGGTTGGATCAGAACCAGAACATCCCCACTGGGACCAGTCTCTGGTTCTCCCCACCCAATTACCCCAACTATACCTCTTGGAACCCTGACCTGATAACTAAGTCACAAAAACTATAAACAAGAAAATATTCTCATGTTAGCAAGGTTTATTCTTACATAATTAGTAGCAAAAACAAGAAACAATTTGCAGCAGAATAAAGCAGGAGGATTAGGATGCACAATCAAAAAGGAAAGCCAGTGTAGAGAGACACTACTAAGTCACTGGCTTCCCAGTAGACTCAGGACTGTCAGTGTCACCGCCTTTATTTCTCAGAGGTCTTATAAACTATTTTTTCTTAGGTCACAGTACAAAGAAGTGGGTTCTGCAATATGTAAATTTTTTTCTGCATAATTGAAAAAGTACATCAAAAAATACATTTCCTGCTTTCCTAATTAATCACATTCTTGTTAAAAACCTCTTCTCTCATTCATTCAAAGGTAAGGGTCATGGCCCTGAAGGAAAGGTCACATTCTCAAGAAACAGTATGTTGTTTCTCCCTAGCCTGAGCCCCCAAGTTCCCATCTCATCTCTCCCATGTCCACCCCCTCTTCCATTCCTTCATAGGCTGATTAGCTCACAACTGTTAGAAAACTCCTGCACCCAGAAAGAGGAAAATAAACAGAGGATGATACAAGCATGGGCCGAGGAACCAGGAGAAAACTAAACATGTTCACAGGGATATGACTGTAGGGCAGTCCAGGGGCTCAGGATCAGTCATAGAAAGTGTAACATAGGACTCTTTGGGAGCATAATTATGTGAAGTAGTTGCAGACATAAAAGGATTTTAGGTGGGGTACATAATGTGTGCAAACAAGGAGTAATACAACCCAGGAAACAGCAAACAAAAATCAAAACATCAACAAAAGATATCAGACCAATAAAAAGAGATCTCAAAGTACCACCCAAACTAGAGAACCAAGAGGTGAAAATATCCCACCAAGGCATGTCTAATAGGTCTCTGTAGTTGTCTGCACCTACGTATATCACTCTTAACATATCCTGTACCGCACTAACTACAATTTCAGATTTAGAATGGGGATAGTCAGGTCAAACAAGACAGGGAAAGAAGCAGAGGAAGACAAATTAAAGGTAGGCCAACCATTCTGACATTGATTATGAGTAGGTGAATGAGAATGCAAGACTTTTTTTTTTTAGAAAATAATTTGAAATGTCTACAGCAGAAGTAATATGATAACACAACACAAGTAACCACAAAAAGGAGTGCAATACCAATGAGTTCAGAAAGCAAGGAGAAACATAGGGAGCTGGGAAAAAGTGGGGGACAGAAAGGGTTAGGTACAGGATAAGTGCAAACAAAAAGTAACTCAGTTAATAAAAAAAATAATAATTCAACTTACTAAGGAATACAAAATCAGAAAAATAATGCTGAGAAGGAATGATAATTTGGATAAGTCAATTAATTCCTCATGGAGTAAATAACATCTTGAAGCATTAATGTAATAGTGTATTTGGTGTAAATGTCCAAAACTTAAGAGGAGTTGTGGGGTGCAGGTTTCCTTGTGGAAATGTGATGCCACCTATCAGAGTTCTGAATCTGGACAGCAAAAGGTGTGGAGGCGGTGATCTGTAAAGGGCCTTTGTATCTTGGCTCTATCCATGACTCAGGGAGGTGGTTCTTTAGGTAGACAAAATCACCAGCTGAGTATCTGAGGGCTTGGCAGGCACCTCCCTGCTCTGCTGTGCTTTGAGTAAGCATGTTCTTCAATCCACAAATGAATGAGGTCTCTTGCCACCTCATTCATTTGTGGATTGAAGCAGAAAAATAGAGAGATAGATCATCAGCAGAGGAAACAGGAAAAGGTGTGCAGGGACTCAGGGGAAGATGCACTAAAACAATCGTTAATGCCCTTCCCTTACCAATTCCTTAGCGAATCGGTAAGCAACGCGAATGCATCAAGGAAACGGAATGCAAATGAGCTGCTCGTTGTGGCTCACTTGCATTCTCTATTCCCTTGGAAGCCAGTCGGAAGGTCAAGCATGCGCTGAGCAGCCAAGCATTATACCAGCTGGTCTGCGCATGCCAAGGATGTCCTTTATGGATGCTCTTCACTCAAAAAAACCAACAAAAAAAAGGACGTCCCTGATGAGCAGGAAACTTGTCAGCAGCCTGAACCTCAGAAGAGAAAGAGTGCTGAAAAGAGCCCCAGTTAATTTAAGTGCTACTGCTCTTCGCTTGTGTAACATTTCCAATGTTTACTGCTTTGCATGTTAAAGGCAGGCTTACATCAGGCAATTAGGAAGAACTTCTCTGAAGAAAAAAAACATCCAAGTGCTCGTCAGGGACGTCTAACATGAGCTGGACGTCTTCCTGCAGCTTTTGTGATGGGCGTCCTTCTTGGACGTGTTTTTCCTACCTGCAATGTTTTCTGCTTGCGCCCCCCCCCCCCCCCCCACAGGATCGGGTCGTGCGAGGACATCCAAATCAAAACTTTTTGGACGTCCCTCTCTCCAGGTCTCTCTCTCAGCCAATCCCAGTGCATTTAGCTGATACTGGTAACAGCTAAACATGCTGGGATTGGCTGAGAGAGACCTGGAAGGAGGAACATCCAAAAAGTTTTGATTTGGACGTCCTCGCACATTCCAATCTTGTGGGGGGGGGGGGGGGCGCAAGCTGAAAACAACCTTGGAGGGGACTGTTGAGAGAACTGTGCTTGTGGTCAGTTTAGGCAGGTAAGAAAAACAGGGATGTCCTTTTTTTTATTTCTTCAGAGAATTCCTTCCTAATTGCATATAAGAAAAACACGTCCAAGAAGGACGCTCATCACAAAAGCTGCAGGAAGACGTCCAGCTCGTGTTAGACGTCCCTGATGAGCACTTGGATGTTTTTTTTTCCTTTCAATTCCCTCGCAGCACCACCCTGTGTGGGGACAGCAGAATCCGAGGCACACAAACCCTCCAAACTAGCCAGATTTCCAGGGGACAAGACAAATAAGCAGCACAGGAAGAGAGAGCATCCTCGTAGCACCATCTGATAGCTGCTTCCTGTGAGTGTTTTGGAGAGAGAAGGCAGAGTAGTAGCCCTTCACTTAATCTGAAAATGTCCGTGCTCATCAGGGACGTCCTTTTTTGTTTTTGTGATTGAAGGACATCTATGTTAGGCACTTTAGAAGGACGTGCCTTACGAGCACTTTTTTTTCCCTTCCAATTCCCTCACAGCAGCCCCAACGAGAGGTGCAGACCTCCCTTTAGGGTTTCCATGGTAAGGGAATCGGAAAATGGTAGTGCATCTCATTACAATATGATTTATACACATTGGGGTCCTAATTTGCTCATCTGCATTCCGTTTTCATTAGCTGCTACCGTGGTCGGAAAATGGCTCAGAGAAGCCTTTTGTGCATACCACAGTTTACTAGTTGCTCGTTAATGGCTCGTTAAGTTTAGTGCATTTGGCCCTCTGTATATCACGACCTGTGATTATGGTGAGGCATCAAGCCTGATTTCCTCAAACATCTATTTCTGAGAGAAAAGAGAGCCAATGACAGGGCCTGTAATAAGATCAGCCATGGAGTTTCCAGCAGTTGTTTTCAGAATGCCATTGGTGCGCTCCACTAATCCATTAGCTTGGGGCCTGTAAATACACACACAATGATGTTGGACATACAGCCCATGAGTTACCTCCTGAGTTACAGAAGTATGTTGCATTGTCTATATGTATCCTAGAAGGAAATCCAAACCTGGGAAAAAAATCAGTTAGTAAACATTTTGTCACTATGCTGTATTAGGCTGCATTTATATGCTATTCACCTTTTACCAAAATATCATAAAAAGTACCATAGAAAAAGTTTAAAGGAATCAGAGAGTTAGAAGTCATTTTTATTCTTGCTCACCAGCACAGCTTCAGATATCAGTTTGAAAGTCATGGAAAAATAATATCACATTTACATAATCTAATATCAATAGCTTAGGTAATAATAATAAGCAATCAGACTAATTTGATAAAGAACAGTTGTAAGGAGAATAAAGAAAATGAGAGAGAAATCAAAGCATGCTTCCTGAGAGCATGCTTCCTGAGAGAGAGAGAGAGAGAGAGAGAGAGAGAGAGAGAGAGAGAGAGAGAGACCACGTACAGGAAATATCATGGATCCTGAAGTGAAATAAAATATAAAGAGAAAAAATGATAGTACTCTGTTATAAAGAAATAGTTCTTACCCGAAGCAAGCCGAAATAAAGAAAGGAAAATAATATATATTTCCTGGAGAATAGCCAATTAGCAATGGTGCCCTGAACCAGGACAGAAAAGTCTCTTGCAAAAGGCT
This sequence comes from Microcaecilia unicolor, assembly GCF_901765095.1. NCBI lineage: Eukaryota > Metazoa > Chordata > Amphibia > Gymnophiona > Siphonopidae > Microcaecilia > Microcaecilia unicolor. Next base: position 95,286,908 of record NC_044040.1, on the reverse strand, counting down.
TATTCTGAAGATTTCTTTGTCTGCAGGTATTCTTATAGTAAAAATGATGTCGTCACCTCTCCCCTCTCCTACACCTATCAAGGGTAGCATAGGTGTCCTGCCAACACCCTATTGGTACATTTGACCTTACCATCTTGTAACTGAAGAAAGATGTGTGTATTGAAGACACTGAGCTGCCACGGTAACGAAAGCTTATCACAGCTTGTGATGAGCCAGGAAGTCTGTATTCCTGCATATGGCTATCAGCAGAAACCAACAGCCAGATACAGAAAAGACAGAGGGGGTGGGAGGTAGTACTGCATAGTTAAGTAGGACACTGCCTTTGCAGATTCATTGGAGCACGAAAATGCTTCCACCCACTGTGAAAATGGGCATACACATACCAGTAAATATCTCTTGCCTTGGCATTGAATCTACATATCTGTGAAATCAATATGTAAGTCTAGAAATGGTCCTGCTGCTTTTGGGAGAACTGCAGGGAGTGAAGGTAAGGGCCGCAAAGAGGGGGGGCAGGGGGGACAAAATTCCCCAGGCCCGGGTCTCCAAGGGGGGCCCGGGGTCGGGCCGCCAGCACTGCAGTCCCCGGTCTCATCTGCCTGCCTCCTTGGCTCCGAGCCCCCTGCATTCGAAGCGGCAGTCGCAGATCTCCTCTCTTCTGGCCTTCCCTCCCTGTGTCCTGCCCTTGCGGAAACCGGAAGTTACATCAGACACAGGAAGGGAAGGCCAGAAGAGAGGAGATCTGCGACTGCCGCTTCGAATGCAGGGGGCCCGGAGCCGTGGAGGCTGGCAGGTGAGACCAGGGACTGCAGGGGTGGGGGGAGCGACAGAGGGTGGCAGCGGTGGGGGGAGCAACAGGGGGCGGCAGCGGCAGGGGGAGCGATGGGGGGCTGCAGCGATGAGGGAGTGGAGGCAGGGCCCCCTTGCCTCGGGCCCAGCCTAGTCTCTCGGCGGCCCTGGTGAAGGTAACTGTTTCCTGTGTTGGGGTGTGGCTTGCTGACACTCTGATCATGAAAACAAAAAATTCTGTACAGTCTGCTTCAAATTAGGAGCCCACCATTTCTGTCATAGCTCAGATATCAGGATGGATGCTGAAGTATTTAATGGCAAATGCATCTGACCTAACATAATTGTCAGAGTCTGAAAAGAAATACAAGGTTACCTGAGAGAGGAAACCATATCCCATCATGGAACTGACATTTTGCACTTTTCCACTGTTCAGCTCAGTTTGTAGGGCTTGTGACTACATTTCTTTTAGGATATCTATAGGTTTGATGGTTGAAACTGTTTCCCTGAACGTAATGTTATCAGCTGTAAAGGCCTAGTTTCCTCCTTCCGGGGCTCTTTCCTAGCCAGTTTTGCCTCATGATCACAAATGTCATTCATGGAAGAGATCCAGTTATTACGTCCAATACGTGCCTGACACTTAACCACAGCTATTGGAATCTGTTGCTCTAATCTCTGATGCAGTAACCAAATGATGTCAGTAAAAATAGCTAAATGTGAGACAGGTGTGGGCATACCTCTTCTTAACCACCCATCCAGATTCTTGGTCAATGCCTGATGCATATATTAGGAGTCAGTGTAAATTGTAAGGGGTGACTGGGTGTATGAGCTAAGTGCTACCCTGCAAGCATAAGCTCTGCAGATTGGGCAGTATGTTTAGCTGGATCCAGAGATCCTTCCTGTGCCAAATTCCAGTCCCCATGCATAGAGTCATGATCAGGGGCGTATCTGACCTGCGGCGGTAGGGGGGGGCCAGGGCCAGAGTGAGGGGGCACATTATAGCCCCCCCGCCGCCGCCGCCGCCGCCGCCATTGCCGATCCCCCTCCCCCAGCCGCTGCCATTGCCAACCCTCCCCCTCCGTTGCTCGCCTACCTTCGCTGGCGGGGGACCCCAACCCCCGCCAGCCGAGGTCCGCGTCCTCCTGCCGCTGCCGGCTGCCTTTGGTCCTTTCATTTTTTCCATTGAAGCTGGCGCCGCCGACGACGAAAAAGTTTCTTTTGAATCTGACGTCGCTGCACGTGCACGTGCAGGACGTCAGACTCAGAAACAATTTCTGAGTCTGACGTCCTGCACGTACAACGTGCAGCGACGTCAGATTCAAAAGAAACTTTCGTCGGCGCCAGCTTCAATGGAAAAATGAAAGGACCAAAGGCAGCCGGCAGCGGCAGCGGCAGGAGGACGCGGACCTCGGCTGGCGGGGGTTGGGGTCCCCCGCCAGCGAAGGTAGGCGAGCAACGGAGGGGGAGGGTTGGCAGCGGTAGGGGGGGCCAGGGCGAAATCTGCGGGGGCCCAGGCCCCTGAGGCCCCACGCAGATACGCCCCTGGTCATGATATGACCTGATAACTGCATAGCCCACTGCCAGTGGCTGATCCTGTGGGCCAGAGGCAGATCTGTCAATGAAAACGGTTATACTGTCCGGGATCGGTGTATCACCAGCTAACCACTCATTCTCTTGTGCACATACATGCAATTTTGTGTTGGGTATATTCATTTTTGCCAGCACCATGGATGGATTCTCTGCATCCACTGTGTTGTGCAAAGTTGCTGTGGGATGTGTAAGTAAAAACAAGGCTGAATTTGACAAGAACCCTGTACACTGTTTCAAGGCTGCCTTAACACAATGAGGAACATACAGTTCTAATTGTATTTGGAAAAACACAACATTCAGATGCTGCACTTTCATTGCTGATGCCCACAGCTGTTTTAAGCACGTGGAGTATCCTAGTTCCATAGGCTCTAGAGGACTTGACCAAACCCTGATCAGTTTCTGAGATTTTTCCTGCTTCTGTATCACTACTGCATGCACAGAAATTTCATCTGCAAAAAACTGCCTAGCAACATGTGTAAAAAGTGGCTGAGCCTTTTCCAGGATTTCAAAAACATTACGAAAAGCTAGCCATTGCTCTGTATCCCACTGTATTCACTTTGAGCCATCCCAGGCTGAGTACCCTTCAAAAGTCTATGAATGGGTTCAGTTACAGTGGCATATTCAGGGATCCAATATCTACAAAAGTTCAGCAGACTCATAAGTGCCATGACTTCTGACACTGTCATGGGGTCTCTTACTGCCTTCAGATATGACACACGGCTCTCATGTACTAACTGTGACCCTGCCTTTATGGTAGTTCTGTATTACTTCCTCCCATTTCTTAGCCCTCACAGGAAGGGGGGAAGCATAGGAAAATAATAATAAGAAAGAGAACTTAGACTCCATTAGGCGCAGCCAATAATTACCTTTATTAGCATCTCACAGAGCCAAAACTACAAAATAGTTCTCTCCCTGGAGCAGGTTGCCAATCAGCAGTGCACATCCTGAAAGACAAGGTCTGCTCAGCTAATACTGCCCCGGACATCACATATATACTGTTACAAGTTACATTTTCCCAGAAATCATGTGATTTCCCATAAACCAGAACCATTAGGTAGCCTTATACCATATATGGATTGGTCATGTATTCTATCAGTCTCTCCTGATGTGTTTGCACATGAACAGTTGGTGGCCATTTGTTAATTACTTATGAGTTCTGTGTCAGTTCTGCGTGCACAGCTAGAACAATACCCTTGTGTCCTCTCTTTGTCTATCTCCCTTAGCCCTCACACTGTGTCCTCAGCCTGTCAGCAACTGCCAAGGTTACATCCATCTTATATGAAAAACATACTCAGCTGCAAATTAAATGTTATGAAGTGTCAGTTCTCAGCTCCTGAGAAAGCAATGATTGTTACACAAGATGCTGAGTTAGTAGGCTAACATGTGAGAACCAAACTGAGCAAAGTACAGGCCTTAGGCCTAGCCCTTAGGAACAGTTCAAGCATAGAAGGCATATACATTTTCCTCTTGAAAGGCTGAATAGTGAGGAGCTTGAAGCATTTCACACACAAGGAGCATACTGGTGGTAAACATGAAGGACTGGGTTCTTCACAGCCAATACTGGAAGTGCCGTAGAGAGAAAAGGTCACAAGGGATGATTGTGCTTAAAAAATTAATGATTAAAACAAAAAGAGAATTTAAGGGAACAAAAATGAGGTCCAGGAGAGAATGATATGTGTAAGGGGAGACATAAAGCAATGGTATGGTATCATGAGTAAAAGTGGGCCATTAACAATTAAAACCATGGTGGCATATGTCTTACACAAGGACAGAAACCTGAAAAACAATAATTAACAGAAAAAAACAACAACAGGATGAGAGCAGATATACAGTAAATTCATAAATTGCAACATGTAATATCAAAATTTCTAAAGCCACTTAGCATAAGTAGCGGCCTGCAAACTAGGAGTGAAAAAGAAACTGCAGCAAGATCAGTGTTAGAAATTAAACAAATTCAAAAGAAAACAGAATGGAAGCAGTAAAGGGATAACCCCCCAATGGGTTTGTACGTGAACAATTTCAAACAGCTGAAATCTATCTCCCCTTTGCCTAAAGAAGAACCAAGGGCGCCAATGTGTATCTAGGATCTTATATGATATCAGCCAAAAGTGTACCAATTCTCCAGTATTAGGTCTAGGTAATGGTATGTTTCCCGTTCAAGTTTAAGTAGACCAGTCCCATAGAGGTCAATTGTTTCTAAAATAAGAGTCCCTGGGCCTGTGGTCCAAGTGTCAAGTAAAGGTTCACACAATATAGAAAACCTGAGAAAACTGGGCCTTTGACTTATTTACTTTGTACCCAAAATGATCTAATACCTTAAGAATCTTAACAGTGGTTTCTATACACTGCTGTCAGTGGCGTAGCTATGGGGGGCACAGGGGAAGCGGTCACTATGTGGATGCGCCGTGCAGTGGTGCCACTTTCCCATGGTGCTTGCGTGCAGTGCCACCTATGCACATGCGCTGCGCCGCTGCCTGCCACCTTCCAGCTACCATGCCACGCGGTGCCAGTGCCATTGCCAGAATGTGCCAGATCAGATCGTTGGCATCACTTGTCTGCCACTTGTGTGAGCTGCCCGCACACTCCCAGTCTCCTGGCTGTCTCCTATGACAGGCCGAGGGTCCTCATCAGCACAGGGCCCCCCCCCTGACCCAGTGTGTGGTGCAGGCTGCACTCACTGTTGCAGCCCAGATGTTCAAAGGTGGAGCTTGGCCTGATGGCTGTGTGTGTCAGTGTGAGGCGAGGCTGAGGCTTTACCTGACTCATGCCATCAATGTGAGCTGTTCAAGTCTCTTCTTAAGGTAAGGGACCCCGACCACCGTTCCCGCTGCGGGTGCTGTGTGTGCTCTTTGGCTCGCACAGCCTCACTGACTGTGTGTGGTGTGGGCTACTGGGTGGGGAGATGGATCATGGAATTGGACGGGTCAAGTTCCGCCTCTTCGGCACTTCCAGAAGCTTGCCCAACCCGTCCCCGACACTGGACAGACAGGAAGTTGAAGAAAACAGGAGATGAGGTGTTCCTTCCTATCTAGTCCATTATACTGACTTTAGTTCACCCCAAAACAATAGCAAATGAAATGCTAAAGCAATAGATAATTAAAAATAAATGCAAGATCCATCTGTAAAAAGTCTAAAGCTGTTCCAGTTGGATAGGCATTAGGCAGTGCCTTAGAATGTGGAGGGAAGATTTTGTTTTCTTTTTTACTTATTTGATAACTTTTTAATTTATTTGAAAGCTTCCCATATCTAGATTTAAATATCATGAAATAAAAGTTGGGTATAACAAAAGAGAGGGAACAAAGTACAAACTAAAGTCCAAACAAAAAAACAGCACCACGGGCCTTTAGAATGGAACAAAGTTCTTTAATGAATGAGCCTTGACCCGACACGGGCCGTGTTTCGGTGACTAGCACCTGCGTCAGGGGTCTACATAAAATACAAAACATAGAAATAATATATTTTTAAAAATTGTTAACATATAATGAATAAAACCAAGAATTAAAAATAATATTTAGACTCATCAAGCATACATATATAAGCCTATATAAACACCTAAAGCATTTAATATTTTAACATTGCATTTAATAATTTAACATTCTCATATATTATTATATAGTAATTTGAAAATAAATGGATAATTAATCAAAACAAAAATGGTAATGGTAACTCACCACAGTGATGACGTGGAAAACTTGGGGAATAACTCGAATATTTTCATCTACAATATTCCTTACTTTTGGACAAAAAATTTTTTATATATTAATATATGTTTAAAATGCTTATTTTAATTATTAATAATATATTTTATAGAAAGGCCATATTATATAATACTGGCTATAACTGAATTTAAAAATAATTTTTTAAAACATTTTAAAATATACAACAAATTTCAAACATTACACTGATAATATCATGAGCCTTCAAAAACATTCAAATCAGCACAGAATCAATAGATATATACATCTTCAAATATAAAAGGCAAAAATATAATATCTAGTGGCATTACTTGATCTTAATTTTGAAAAAACAGCATTTTGTCACTATATGTGTATATATATATATACATATATATATGCATATATATACATATGTATCTGTGTATATGTATATCTATATATTATAGCATAAACAGGCTTCTATTATCTTTGAAGCTCTGGGTATATTTATTTGGTTATCTGCCAATTGCAATTAATTATGTAAACTTTATTTGTAACTGCTATAATGGTATTTTAGCTAATGACAAAATACCTTAAAATTTGCATTTATTTTGTTATCTACCAGTCACAATTAATTATACAAATGGCATCTTGAATAGTGGCAAAGGATTAACAGGGCTTTAATTCACATATATATGTTTCTCACATCAGCATTCATTTAATAAAATGTCTTCAATATATCTTTTAAAACATAGCAAAGATGATTTTCATAAACAATAAAATACTGACTTTCATTTTAACTCAAGTGTCAAAAGAAAAAAATCTGTATACCTCAAACTATATTGCCAAACAGAAGGGTTTCAATGAGTATAACAAACCATAATGCCACAGACATTACCAAAAAGATTGTGCAATTGATAAAAGTTGTTAAATCATGAGGCAGCAAATACTATAGTGCCTAACTTAGAAACTTCCTACAATTTATTGTCATGACAAAAACTTACTCCCACGTCTCACGTAGCAAAAGTTATAAAGCACCAAGGCACCTTCACTTTCTGTATCCAAATGGATGAAAGCTGTGCTCTCAAAGGCTCTGCTTTTAATACCACGTCACACAGGGTGGAGACATTTTTTGATTAACTTAAGTGAAAACACCTAATCTTCATAAAGCATTAACCTTTATCCTATCAAATGAATTTAGGTGGTTACTGGGTCTAAAAGCCTGCCAGATATGCAGGAATCATTTACTGGGTCCTAAAGCCTACATTATTAAAATGGCCATTTGTTTAAAATATATATAAAATAACAGGATATTGAGTAATTATCAAAACAATTAACTAACTATATTGCAATTTTAATCTATTTAGCAATCTATAAATTGTATCTTCAATTAACTCTTCATATTCCAATTTGTTATCTACTCTTAAAATGAATATTTATCAAATATTAAATGACCAAATTTAAAAAGATTTCTGAACAAATATGAACTTACCATACCCCAATTTTAATTTACTAAGTCTATTAATTATATTTTAAATTTAACTGTTCATATACTATTTTATTATGTCATTAAAAAGCTTGTAAATGCTAAAATTGAGTTTAAACAGCACTTCATTCTTATAATTGTATGTTTATATTGTGCCATTATTATCTACCTTGTGAGTCTATAAATTACATTTATAATTAATATTAAATTCTAAATATAAACTTAAATAATATTACAAACATATGGTTTATCATTAAATGTACCAATATATTCTAATGTATTTACTATATAAAATGATTATTAAAAAATGAATTAAAATTAATTAAAAAATTAATGAAAAACATTTTTTGAAACCTTAAAAACTAGAATGAAACGTGAGTGGCATTACAAATCTGTAGTTTTATCATAATGTTATGTTGAATATACCCATGCAATCAGATGTTAAACTTAAATAAGTACATGTGTGAATCATTTGTTCATAAATACATGACATCAAACAATCAAAAATATGCTTTGAACCAAGCATATCATACATCCATTAGTCACATATATAAATGTTCCTTAAAGTGAACTGCAAAGAACATCCTTCCAATGTTTGAAAAGAAAGAAAACAACATAGTTTAAATATTCATTGAAAAACAGACAAGTCTCTCTAGATTAAGTCCTGCAGGAGTTACTGTATTGAATTCAAAATAGTTCTTTGTTCTCGTTGTAACAAAAGCAGATCAAGGTCACCACCACGCCACGGCTTTTTAACCACTTGATAGACAAAAAAACGGAGATCAGACGGGGAATGCGATTGTTCCATATAATGTTGCACAAGTGGGGCAGTAAGATTACCCCGATTGATATTACTCCTATGCTCAATTATGCGCGTCTTGATTTTTCTCTTTGTTTTACCCATGTAAAGTAATGAGCAAGGGCACATAATAACATATACGACATGTGTGGTATTGCAGTTAGTGTGGTTCAGCAGTTTATAATTTTGCCAGTCTGCGGATGTTCAAAGGATACAATATCCATTGACAACTGACATACCGAACAACTCTTGCATGGATGATGGCCAATAGCAAAATGATCCAGTTCTAATCGTTGATCATTGTTAGTTTGAGGCAGTGATGATGGGCAATAATTTCTTTTAAATTCCTTCCTCTAGTGTGTGCGATTGTGACTTTTTTATCTTGAAAGCAACTGTGTTCTTCAACGATATGCCAGTTGTTATATAATTTTCTGAATGTCTCTTGAATAGTTTGAGAACTGTAGGCTGCAAACAATATCTGGTGTTTTTCTATCATCTCGTGGTTTGAGTAATTTTTCTCTGTCAGATGTTCTAGCCTGTTGAAAGCCTTTAGTATACATTTTAAAGGATAACCCGATCCTGGAATTTTTTCTGTAGAGGTTTGGATTGTTCTTCAAAATCATTTATTTGGCTACACAGTCTCCGGAGCCGTAGGAACTGTGATCGTGGAAGATTCTCCTTGAGACTTCTACTATGGAAACTGTCAAAGTGCAAAACTGGTTTTTTGTCAATCGGTTTCTTAAAATTGTTGTATCAAACCTGTCCATATTTTTAATGATATTTATATCCAAAAAAGCATAGAATTCTGATGGAGTTGCATTGTAAATCTGAGATTAGGATCTAGGGAATTGAGCCAGGTATAAAAGGTTTGCAATCTTTCAAGATCTCCCTTCCAAAACATCAAATATCATCGATATAGCGTTTCCCACAGTTTAATTTCATCTTGAAATGGATTTGTTTCCAAAAATTCTTTTTCAAATTGCGCTACATAGAGAATAGCGATGTCTGGGGCCATAGTTGCACCCATTGCAGTTCCCTTTATCTGTTTGTAGAATTTTCCTTGAAAGCATAAAACATTTTCTTTTAATGCTAGTGTTGCTAATTCAATAATAAAGGATGTTGGAATCCGCATGTTGTCTGTGCGATTATCAAGAATATCCTTTAAAATATTAAGGGCCTTATCCTGAGGGATATTTGTATACAGACTTTCAATGTCAAAGGTCACTAATATAATGTTTTCATCATAACCTTCAAACTCGTCCAGAAGTTGAATCACATGTGCAGAATCTCTTATATACGATTTAACATATGGAATAAAAGGTCTCAAAAAAACATCTACAAATTTAGACAGAGGTTCTAAAAGTGATCCAATAGCAGCAACAATCGGTCTCCCAGGAGGATTAAGAAGTGTTTTATGCACCTTAGGTAACATATAAATTGTTGGTGTAATCGGATATGGCACACTTAAAAAATCTTTCTCTTTATTTGTTAAAAAACCAGACTCAAAACCAAATTTTATCCAGAAATCTATCTCTGCTTTTAATTCCATAGTGGGATCATTTTCTAGAAGTTTATAGAAATTAGTGTCAGACAATTGTCGTATTACTTCTTTTATATAGTCTGTCGAGTTTTGAATAACAACACCTCCTCCCTTGTCTGCAGGCTTAATGACAATTTCACTGTTGGATCTTAGAGATTGTAACGCCTCTTTCTCATTCTTTGTTAAGTTGTAAAAAAGTCTTTTCTTTTTCTTCTCTAATACTGTCAAATCACGCATCACACAACTCTGGAAGGCTTGTATTAATGGATCAGTGATACCTGGTGGAGTCCATCGTGAAATAAAAGTTGAACATCACTAAACAGCTTAAAAATTATTATAGCTGGAAGAAACAGTAGTTATAATTCTCTGTATTTTGTGCTCATTTGTTTATGCTGTTTTATACAATACAGATGGCAAAATTTCAATGAGAATGTTTCTTGATCTTAACTGATCATCTTAACTGTTTCTGTAATCTGCCTTTGGGATTGGGAAGCCTGGTGATATAAAAGATGGAATATACTGAAATTACATGGAAGTGAAATTAAACTCTCCTTTCATTGGGGCATATGGAATCACATCTGCATCTGATGTCTGTTTTGGTGGCCCTTTACTAGGTGAAAACATCTCTGCACGAATACAGGGGGAGTCCCTATAGATTCCGTTTGCTATATAGTTTGAGTAGCATATTTGCAGGTTTTTGTGAATGCATCACAGTATCTGGCAGTGGAGAGGTTTTGTGTATTCTTTTACAATTGTACCAAGGATAGACTGGTGAAAAGAAAACTAGGCAAAAGGAAAAATGGGAGGGGAGAGCATGGCAATTGAAATACACAGAGACGGGCATAACTCTCAGTAAAGAGCATAAATCCTTTGAATATTGAGCTCATAATTGGTATTTTATGCTGGGTTTTCTGCATTTAGTTGAGTTCAACTTTGTTTATTCAACTTTGGTTTTTTCTCTCTGGTTTAAGAGGCATAATACAAAACTTGTAAGTTGATTAAAGTGTCTTAAGTTGCTTCAGTAAAAAGATATCAATTTGCTTTGTATTTATTAACCTGTATTTTTGTGCATTCAGATTCAGTCAGGATTTCTATCCAGCATTTTTTGAAGCAGGGAGACATATCCTGACTTGGATAGAAATCCCGATGATATCGGGTGCTAGTTCCTCCTGATGAAGGACACTTCCGAAATGTGGACTTGCATATTTAAATGCGGTCTCGCATAGAGAAACGAGAAACTGGAGAAAAGGAGAATATCAGCTGGCTTTAAGACTTTGAAAAGGTCTTTTCAATGAGGAGTGAATGTTGGTGATTAGCGTCCCTCACTAGCCTTTCTCACCCAGCGGGGTTCCTCATGGATCACAGGTTTAATTGCGTTCCAGCATAGCCATTTGGAAATACAAAGACACTTGGGCTTTGCATTTAAGGAAATGAATGGAGTAAATCAGTATAAACATTGATAGACATTTGAACTGGGATTTAAGAAGAATATCAGAAGTACATCGGAAGACATTGATTTGAAAATGTTCTGAAATAAGGCAGAGAAACTGCTGTATAGTAAATTTATTGTATTGAAAAGTGAATATAGAACTTAAATGGTTAATTAATTAACAAGGGAACATGTAAAGACACTGTGAGATATGTTGAATGCACTGAAGCTACAGTGTGGTAAATTTAAAACGAATCGGAGAAAATTTTTCTTCACCCAACGTGTAATTAGACTCTGGAATTCATTGCCGGAGAACGTGGTACGGGCGGTTAGCTTGACGGAGTTTAAAAAGGGGTTAGATAGATTCCTAAAGGACAAGTCCATAGACCGCTATTAAATGGACTTGGAAAAATTCCGCATTTTTAGGTATAACTTGTCTGGAATGTTTTTACGTTTGGGGAGCGTGCCAGGTGCCCTTGACCTGGATTGGCCACTGTCGGTGACAGGATGCTGGGCTAGATGGACCTTTGGTCTTTCCCAGTATGGCACTACTTATGTACTTATGTACTTAATGTGAGAATGTGAGTTTTGAGGGTAGAGGTATTAGGCACAAGTAATAAAATAAAAAACAAGTTTAAGATATTAAAGGTGTAAGGAGTACTTTATATAAGTACTACAGGGAATCATGCCAAAGTCTTCAAACTCCTACTGGCTGCAACTGTCTATGTCATTAGTTCCATTTGCCAGGGCTCCGGCTCCCATTGAAACACAGAAGCCTCTGTCAAGTAAGCCTTCAAGGATTCTGCCTTACAGTGGATCTGCACTCCCAATTTAGATCTATCTCTCTCCCTAACAGATTAACAGGGGAATCAGGGTTATACAGAAATTTGGCTTCTACCTGTTCACCACCTAATTGTAAATTCAGAGGCACCATGTATCTTAATTCTTGGGACTGACCTGAAAATCCTATTGTACTAGTAGTCTCTGAGGAAAGGGAAAAAATACATCATTCCATGGTGGTCAGAAATTCCCACCTCCCTATGCCTGATATCCTGGTGCTTGACTTATATTCTGCTGTCTTTTCGTCCTGCATTCTCTGCTCATCTGTTCCATCTTCCCATATCTCCAACCCTGTACCTGTGAAAAATCTGATCTAAGCAAAAAATCTGATCTATCTTTCCTCTGCTGAATCTGTCTTAGCCCCCACCTCCCTACTCCTGGGGAATAAATCATGGCCAGCTCCATCTGGGTGCTATTTTCTACCCCCTTCTCCTTATTCATTTTCTTGTCTGCTTGTTGCTGCGTTCTCTGAATAAAATACACAATATTGGCCATCACTTTGGCCCACGTCTTGTGTTCTATGGCTACCACTCCATCCAATGCTTTCTGTACCTCTATGGGAAGTCCCCTCTTTAAAATATGATCAAATGCAACATGAGAATTCCCTGAATCCCAGCATTCTCCAACTTCCTGAAACCATAAATTCTGTAGTGTCTTTACAGAGTCATGAATATCTTCCCCAGGACCCATTATTCTGCTGGACACATTACCAAAATTGCACGTGTCCCTATATCGCTGCATCAGAACTCCCCATGGTGCATTACACATGGGGCCAAACTCAGCACTGTTATTATCAGTGTTCTGCAGCATTACTCACAGAAACTCTGCCATTCTAAAAAGTTCATCAGTAGTACACCTCACTATCCTGGCCAACAATACTTTTACATCTCCCACAGCCAAATTCTGCCCTGATGTGATCTGTTCAAATTTAGATATAAAAGCTGAAGCACCCTTCTCCAGGGGAGGTAAAGACTTACAGGCATTTCCCAAATCCTTAAAGGACCAAGGAACATATCTGAGTATCAGAGCCCCAGCCCTGTTCAAATGATTGGTTCTTAGTAAAGGAATCATTTTGGCTGTGGCCAGATCGCTATGAAAATCCCTGTTTCTGCACTGGACTTCATGCAAGGTCTTAGTTTCTTTAAGTAGGTTCTTAATATCCTGGCTGTGTGTATGGTATGGCACAGATTTTATTTCAGTACCATTTCCCTGTTCCCCTACTACTTGATCCTGCTGACTGTCCTCCTCCTCTTCTTCGTTATATGCTGCTTTAATTTTCCTGACTTCCTCCTGGATACCCCCTTCCTTCATCCAGTGTTCTACACAGTCATCTATAGCAAAGGCTTGATTTAAACCCTTGATGGAGAGAAACCCACTAGCCTAGTCCATATACTATTTTCTTCATCAGTATCAGGATAGTTAATAGGCTCCCGCTTGACGTTCCTATTAGGAGGATCAGGGTGGATTCCTGGTTCAGGCTGAGGTTTCACCTCTCATGTATTGGGTGCAGGGGGAGTGGGGCCGTATGTCCATGGCTACTTGCCAATTTGGGTGGCTGTGCTCCGGCAACTCTCTAGGATGTGCCGGTAGTTCTTTTTCAGATTTGTCTATAGATAGGGCAGAGGGGATTGGCACTGTGTAGTTGGTGGCAGTGCGTAATAAAGGTGGATCCTCCAGATTCAGGCATTTAGAATCTGTGGGCAATGATGTAGACTCTCCACACTGCTTGGAGAGGGCCATGTAAGGCAGAGGGGGCTGGGCCACCTGGTCATAAATGGGGCTTCACTATCGTGTCCCATAATCTCCACATATTTAAATGCTTATCTCTACTACATTTCTTTGTTTTAGTGCTTTCTATCCATAAATTTAAAGTTGTCAGAGCTTCTTTGTCAAAACTGCCTGGGTTGGACCATTTAATGCTCAATTTTTAGTACCTCTGATCCATTTCTTGTGGGAAGTCAAAATTCCTTTTGGCAAGAGGGGACTGCCTCAGAGACCTGCTCTAGAGGGGTTTGAATGATTACAAATAAGTACATACCATACGTACATAAGTGTTGCTATACTGGGACAGACCGAAGGTTCATCAAGTCCAACATCCCGTTTCCATCAGTGGCCCATCCAGGTAACAAGTACCTGGCAAGATCCCAAAACAGTATAATACAATTTATGCTGCTTATCCTATAAATAAGCAGTTAATTTTCCCAAGTCCACCATAATAATGGCTTATTGACTTTTCTTTTAGGAAGCTAGCCAACCTTTTTTAAACTCCACTAAGCTAACTGCTTTTACCACATTGTCTGGCAATGAATTCCAGAGTTTAATTACACGTTGAGTGAATAAATATTTTCTTCGATTGATTTTAAATTTACTACTTTGTAGCTTCATTCATGCCCCCTAGTCCCAGTATTTTTGGAAAGAGTAAACAAGCGATTCACATCTACTCGTTCCACACCACTCATTATTTTATAGACCTCTATCTTATCTCCTCTCAGCTGTCCTTTCTCAAAGCTGAAGAGCCCTAGCCACTTTAGCCTTTCCTCATAGGGAAGTGTCCCATCCCCTTTATCATTTCATCACCATTCTCTGTACCTTTTCTAATTCCACAATATCTTTTTGAGATGTGGTGACCAGAATTACACACAGTATTTGAAGTGCGGTCGCACCATGCGATACAATGGCATTATAATGTCCTCATTTTGTTTTCCATTCTTTTCCTAATAATACCTAACATTCTATTTGCTTCTTAGCTGCCGCTGCACATTGAGCAGAGGGTTTCAATGTATCGTCATCAATGACACCTAGATCCCTTTTCTGGTAGGTGACTCCTAATGTGGAACCTTGCATCATGTATATATATACATTATATCAGATGCCTAGGGACTGTATGATCACATCAGAATGTCTTATCCAGATAACAAATTGGGAAAACTTTGTTTAAAAGGGAATAAAAGAGAATTCAGTATAGGCTGTAACCACAGCCGAGCTTAATCTCAGTGGATTTAGCCGAAAAGTTGGCTCACTTGAAACCTCTATACATCTTAATTCTCATAATTTTTGTTTCCCTTAATTTTATTTCTTTTTTATATCAAACATATATCTTATATTTTATATTTTTTTTATCAAACTAAGATATTAAAAAAAAGTTCACTAGGAATCTTTATCAACAAAATAGCATGATGTCCATTGACTGAAAAAAGTTGTCAAAAATCAAATATATGTCCATGCACTAAAGAAAATAACAGCACGAGTATTTCCAAAACAGATAGGAGTGAACTTATCTAGGTTTATGTCCCATTGTTGTTTCACTAACTGCTCAAGACGTCCAACAGAGATCCCTGTTTCAAAATCCTTCATCAGGGACACCAGTGCTATGTTAACAACGAATCTTCCTTGTTGATAATGCACAGCATGGCAGAGTTGTCCTAAAAGGAGCAAACTTCCGTAAGACTTAATGATATCACTGAATTCACACAACTTTATGAACAAATCAAATAGTAGCATTCCATTTGATATAATCATTCAATCCTGTGGGAACCACAGAATCTAATTCAAACATCCAGTACTGTTCTTACAAATCTAAATAAGCTTCACGGTCCCCTTGAAAATGCTGAGAGACTTGTTCTATGATAAACCACTGCATATCAGCAAAATTATGATTAAATTCAATGCAATGGCTTGCCACAGGAGCAGTTAAAACTCTGTTCTTCAATCTACTATGATGTTCATTCAATCTTTGTCTGATTGTCCTAATAGTCCGCCCCACATATAGTTTTAAACAGGGGCAAATAGCACTAGCTGAAGAACAATCTGTAATGGTTCTCAACTGGCCAATATTTTTGTGTCCTGGGATGTTGCCAATAAAACAAGTCAAAGACATTAGACAGGCTTTACCAGTGTCCACAAGGTTTGTGACCCGTTAATTCAATGTTTTGTCCTTAAATTCTGAAACATAAGTAGAGGATACCAGATGGTTAAACAAATTTCTGCCTCTAGAAATGCTACACGGGGACCATGATGGAACACCTGAAGTAGCTGAAGAATATGCCAATATTTGTAAATACTGCGAGCAATGGCGGTTGATTTATCAGAATGGGACAAGACACATATTTGTTTCTCCTGAGGTTCATTTTGAGTATATTTCAACAATAATTCCAGGTAGCATAGCATGCATGATGGTAAGCTTGACGCTCTGCCTTAGGTGAATATCTTTTAGCCAAAAAGTGTTGAATCAATAAATGGGCCTGCTGTTGAAACTCCCTTAAAGAGCAAATTTACATTAAGATTCCCTCTCTTAATTTAATCATTACATAATCTGTGACTTCTCACAAAAACTATGGTCCTTATGTCAAATGATAAACGACCTTTATATATCTGTTTAGATACATTTTCCTTTCTGTTAGATATAAACTTTTCTAAACAATTTAGGACAATACCACTATTTTGAAACAAATGAAATTTACCAACTCAAGTGGCTCAATCAATAAACATTTGCTCATACAACTTGTTGTATGATTTTTCACATGATTTTTTTATATTTATTTTGTTTTATATATATGTTTTGTATTGTGAACAGGAGACTGTTTGGGTTGACTCTTTCTAGGAATAAATATGACATGACAAGTTCCTAGATATGAATCTATTTTTTTGTTTTTTAGATGTAACACTTTTATATGTGAATATACATCATAATTCATATTTATATGTATATTTTAATGTATATTTTATATGTGTTATAGGTTTTATTTTCTTCCTTTTTTTGTAATTTTCTAGACTCCTGATGCAGGCTGGTTGGGCTGAAACACGAGTCATGTTGGGTCTCCCTTATTCTTTTTGAAGACTATTTTAATAAAGAACTTTTGGATATCATCTGCGAGAGGTTCTTCTTTTTTTGTTTCCTCTGCTGTTTTGCTCCTGGTGCATTCCATCCATGGAGGTTTTCCTTCTGTTGTGACTGACTTCTATACAGATGTTGCACAACCATCCCTATGGATTCTGTGCGCTGGCACAGCATTCCTACATGTTCTCAGTAGGCAATACAGATGCAGGCTGACATCCCTGACAACAGCATTCATGTTTTCCTTCTACTGTATGTAGAGCCAGAGCAAGGGTGGTGGTTGCCCTAGGTGAAACGTCAGCCTTACTCCCCCATCCCACAATAAGTATTAAGCTCTTAGCCTGCAGTCCCCCTCCCCTCACCTCTAAGATTTGGATAATTATAGCCAAAGATCGTGATCATCACACAGACTTCCTATCAAAATGAAGATAGTGTATGTGCTAATGGTTCTTTCAGTATGTGTGGCTGTCATGAGCTATTGTTTTGTTTTGACCTCTGCTGATTTTGGCTGACCTCAAGAAGCTACTGGCCTGACCACAAGCATTCAGCTCTGTAAGTGGTCTTATTGCATGATGCCAGATGGTGAGCCCAGATTCAAGCAATAGTGTCCAATGGTCAGGTTGCAAGACCTATTCCTCAACCCAAGCAAGAAGGCTTACAGAGTATAGCTCCTCGTTTATCTCATGGTGAGAACAGACCTTTACCTCTGGTGGCTTCCAGCTCTTGCCTAATGCGGCAGATGAGGGAGGGCTGCTGCCTCTGCAAAGTTTTCAGCTTGGATTTGAGGGCCTCAAGCCCTCACCAAACACTGAAATGTCTTTAAGGTATAGATACTGTTTGGTTATACTTTTAGCACAGAGTTTAGATACACATGTCAAGTTTTAGAGCCTTTCTGCTAGCTACCTCCCATCTATTTTTCTTCCTAGCTATGTAGCTTTATCACTGTACATCTCTATTATGGGAATGCATTCAGCATGCACTTAGCCCTTTTTACTGCCACCATCAGCCTGCACTACAGTTCAGCACTTATCTATGTACAGAAACCTTTTGGTAGGTTTATTTAATGCCCCAAACACTCATCTCATCTCTCTGATTGTACATTCTTTTATGCATATATCTGTCTGTTATGTAAGGGGAGTTTTGTCCGCCCAGAGTTGGACCCACATGGTTATATTCTACATGGTAGATCTGGTAATTTCTTGCCTGCCCAGCCTTATATATTGTCATCCCCTGCTGGTAGGAAGTGTATGCAGGTCCTGCTGATGTGATCTGAGTTCTAGCAACAGCCTTCAGTCCAGACTAAAGTATATTCAAATAATATAAAGCACTCTTTAGCAGCTCATCTCTCTACGTGGCCGACTGGAGTCATTCTGGATGCAAAACAAATGCTATGTTAAATTTCTACAGTATGGTCTCTCTCTCCTCCTTTTAACAAAAATCATATGCACTGGAGCCTTGCTACACCTTTAAGCTCTGTGGCTTCACAGTAAAATGACTGCTACATGGCAATCATCAACAGCATCTTTCTTCCTTCCTTGAGCAATATTTGTCCTGTAGTCAACAGCATTAGTTCCATACAACTGCCTCATTCAAATGAGGTTCACAGCCCCCAGCTTCACAGCTGCATGCTTAAACACCAAGTTATTCAAAACCACTCAAAAAGTGCTGCAGTGCTTTTCCTGCTACAGTAGTTCTTATGCCCCTTTTGCTAGCCTTCATGTCTCAGGGCTAAAAAATATAAAGAGCAAAAGATTTAGCCCACTCGCTTTCTTCTCTGGTAGCCTTGTCTCTTTCCTTTCTTTTAAGAAGTACCATAGGTACAATATACACCCATTGTGGGCTGGAACCAGGGATTTTGTTTCCCAGCCTGCCTACAGGGCTGCCTAATTACCACCAGGTAAGCCCCAGCACAAAAAATAATGACGCGTGTTAGGGTAGCCCGGTGGTAGTGCCAGATTGGTGTGCGGCAGAGCAAGTGGTACATGTACCGCCACTTTGTAAAAGGGTCGTTTGTAAAAGGGGTCTTGGATTATGGCATTTACTTTAATGTCAACATGTTTGCAGAGAGAGTGGTTGCATTTATAAATGACAGAAAATTCTATAATACTGCGCAGTATTTTAAAAAATGAAATAAATACTTTTTCCAAGTATATGTACATATCTGCTTCTGTTTTATATACAAAGGAAGTATAGTGTTGTGCAAGAATAAGTTCACTTCTGGCCCTGGCCTCACCTCTACTTTTGGCCATGGCCCTGCTCCCAGTTTCATTTCCTGTTAGTCTATAAATTAAGCCCTGATTTATAGAATTCTTTCTGGTCACATTTTTTTATATAAGGGTAGATTTATTTCATCTTCATACTGTAAGTAGTATGCTACTAGTAACTACAGCTTATTCCAGCAATGATCTCACTTACTACTATAAGACTGGAAAAATAAATTGAAAAAATAAATTGTGTGAATCTATATCAATCTTAGCAAATCTTAATGACTTTCTGATGTCCGTTCCTCCTGGATAATCATGAATAAATTAACTAATTTACCAAGGAACGTTAGCTGTACATCACCTTCGATAAGACTACATTTTGCTGATCTGCAAAGCTGAATTCATTACAGCTCTTTGTTCTTGTTTCTTTTTTTCTAAGAAAGCAGATCTGCCAACATATATGAATATATGAACTAACATCTAAGGCTCCATTGCTACCTAGAATAACAATAAACATAAGCATCATTTCTATTGATACTGCAAAAGCACATGCTGGGAATTTTCAGCACAAAATGCCCTTTGCAATCTTCTGTCAATTCGTTTTTCAAATCATGCACATATACACTGATCTCTCTCTCTCTCTCCCCCCCCCCCCACCACACACACACACACACATGCATATGTGTGTGTGTGTGTGTATGTGTATATATGAGTGAGAGAGAGAGAATCAGAGACAGAGTTTCTTCTCAAACCACATATTCTCATTCTCTTTTTTCATAGGCACACACACAAAACCACAATTCCATTATACATTTTACACAGAGGGTATTGTTTCAGGACATCTTTCTCCCAGCTTCTTGTCAAACAAACAGAATAAACCAATGTTAAATAACCACCACCAATAGCAAAAATTACTATTAACTGAAATACATAAAGACTACTACTACTACTATTACTAACATTTCTAAAGCGCTACTAGGGTTACGCAGCGCTGTACAATTTCATAAAGAAGGACAGTCCCTGCTCAAAGGAGCTTACAATCTAAAGGACAAAAATGTGCAATCAATCAATTTGGGGCAGTCTAGATTTCTTGAATGGGGGTATAATGGTTAGGTGCCGAAAGCGACATTGAAGAGGGGGGCTTTGAGTAAGGATTTGAAGATGGGCAGGGAGGGGCTTGCGTATGGGCTCAGGAAGTTTATTAAAGTTTATTAAAGAACTACAAAGGCTCATGAATATAACTGACTTTTCTCTTTTTATGGCATGTTCAATGCTTGCAATTATTTTAGATGAATATAGAAATGTGAAATTGCATTGTCTAACTGTGATTATTTTCCTGCAAGATGGGGGGTAGGGGGAAGGGGGAAGCAGGGACTAGATACTGTGAAAAGCAAACAAAATGTATGGTTGGAGAGAAGAAGGAGAAATGTGCATCCTAGCAGTGACATTATACTACAGGAGTCTTTTACTAAGCCATGGTAGCATTTTTAGCTCACGGTAGAAATCAGTTGGCAGTAACACCAAGATGCCCATTATATTGCTAATGGCGTCTCAAAGTTTACCGCCAGCTAATTTCTACCATGAGCTAAAAACACTACCGCGGCTTAATAAAGACCCCCTACGTGTTTTATAATTTACATCTCAGTTGTGATGTTGTTTCCATAATTAAGTGTGTTCACAGGTATAATCAATGCAATACCAGAGAAGCTCTGAAGTGAATTCTTCTTTCACACTTAAAAAGAGTTTTAATAGTATTCTCTGTCATCCTGAATTGCAAATAAATGCTATATCATGGAAATTCTTCCACTATAGTTATAGAGGAGATTGTAACACCTCCATCAAACTATAGATAACAAGGTAGAGAGTTTTAAAGAGCCTGAAAAATAGAAATAACCCCCCTGATATTTAAAAAGGTTAACCGGGCAGGAGAGGCTCCTGCCCGGTTAAACTCACTGAGTGACCCAGCACCTGATATTCAGCGGCACTTAACAGTTAGTACCAATGAATATTGCTACAAACCGACCATCTCCTAACCAGTTAAGTAGGAGTGGGCTAGGGTAGAACATGGGCAGAACACCTAGTTAGCTGGTTAGCAGCGCTTTCAGTACTCTAACTGGCTAAGTAATTGCCTAGAGTTAGAAGCAAAAAGACTATCTTAACTTTGGGGCCCTTTAACCAAACAGTGCTAAAAAGTGGCCTGCGCTGTTCCCAGTGTGGGTATTTCCTGAGTGCTGAGGCCACTTTTAGCACAGCAGTAAAATGGCCCCATGTTCCATTTTTTCCTATTAATGGCCATGTGCTAATTTCCCCATTACTGTGTGAGCCCTTACCACCACCTATTTTGTAGGTGGAAGGGCTCACACGCTATCCATGTGCTAATTGGTTAGTGCATGGTGATGTAGCTGCACTAACCAATTAGCACAGAACGCGCCTACTCTCCTCCCCCAGACCCGGCCCCAGCGCTAAAAAACAAATTCTACTTTTTAGCAAGTGAGTAGTGAGCACCGATTTCAAAACTACCATGGGACGTCTGAGTACACGCCACTCTAGTGCTTTTTAATCTTCGGTAAGCATGCATTAGTGCTTGCTTACACTTAGAAAAAGGACCCCCCCTTATGCGCTAAAGTTAACCATGCACCAGCTAAATATTAGCTGGTGCCCAGCTAACTTTCTGGTGACCGCTGATGCCTGGATATTCAATGCCGGGAGCCACACATACTCCTGCATTGGAGATTGGGGACAGTCCAACCTGCAGCTGTGAGTAGCTCTGATGTCACATACCGCTATGGCCTGAATATCAGGCCCAATGTCTGGAGTTACAACTTATGAAGGAAAGTGTGATATACACATAATTTCTAGTTCATTTATTTGTTTATTTAATCAAATCTTCACTCACTGAGGGGCCCTTTTACTAAAGTTCGCTAACTTCTGTACTTAACACACATTACTGCAAAATTCACGTGCTAAGTGCAAACTTTGTGTGGTAAATGCAGGAGATATGCCCTGTACTACAGTGCTACATACAAGGCAGGGT
Organism: Microcaecilia unicolor; assembly: GCF_901765095.1. Classification (NCBI taxonomy): domain Eukaryota; kingdom Metazoa; phylum Chordata; class Amphibia; order Gymnophiona; family Siphonopidae; genus Microcaecilia; species Microcaecilia unicolor. The sequence continues at coordinate 95,264,713 of NC_044040.1, read as the reverse complement.
TTTGCACATTTGATACACAATTTGGATGAGTTTGTTTGTGTGCAGTATTAGTGCAGTTTTTTTATGTCAATCCCAATATCCTTTTTATCCATTGAGAGAGTGTTGGTACAGACCCCTGAAGCAAGCCTTGTGGCTGAAACATGGTTCATGTTGAGTCTTTATTTCCCACCAAAAAATGTCTGCACTATACTGCTTGCTTCTGGACATTTTTGTCACTTTTGCTGCTGATTCTGTTTATTTTGTGCAAAGTTGGTTCTTCCCTTCTTTTCCCCACTAGATCTGACACAAGTCCCTCTGTGTGCCTCATCTGGCTGCTCCAGTTTGTTGTGAGAGATAAGTATTCATGTATGGTATTCTTGCTGGCCAGATGTCACTTGTAAAATGGTTATTCCTCCCTTCTTCCTTCATCTGTGTCCTTTACCTGGCCAATATAATGAGTAAACAGAGTGGGGAGCATCTGTCTACTAAATGTTCACTTGCTGGGTACTGTGATTTGAGACTAACAGAGCAGCCACTTAAAACCTACATTTTCCTCAACCTGCAGGGGCTGGTCACCTAAATCGACCTATGTACTGGGTAACCTCTTTGGATACAGCCTTCCTCTTGGCATGAGAGGGTGCTAGGACACCATCCTATTTTCTCCATTGTAGCCTGCTTCTATGTCAGATATAGTTTGACAACAGAATCACTGCTACTAGACTCTCTCCTTTTCTGCTGTTCCTTTCCTGCTATTGCTGCTTCAATTCTCTGACTTGAAGGATGTTCATCTTTCCCTGAAAGCAACACAGCTTTATTTTGTGTTTCTAAGTGCTACTTCTTAGAGTATTGGAAAGATGGCCAATTATTTTTCCCTGGCTCTAATGCTTTTTACCATGCAGACATTCTGCAAAGCATTGATCTTCCTGGCATCAAAGTGCCTCCAAACAAACAAAAAAAAAAAACAGCACCACGGGCCTTTAAAATGGAACACAGTTCTTTAATGAATGAGCCTTGACAAAAGACCCGACACGGGCCGTGTTTCAGTGACTAGCACCTGCGTCAGGGGTCACAGTGATGACGTGGAAAACTTGGGGAATAACTCGAATATATTCCTCTACAATATATTATTCCTTACCCCACGTCTCATATAGTAAAAGCTACAAAGCACCAAGGCACTTTCACTTTCTGTATCCAAATGGTGCTGTTTTTTTTTGTTTGGACTTTAGTTTGTACTTCGTTCCCTCTCTTTTGTTATATCAAAGTGCCTCCAAACATCAGATTTCTTCCATGTACCCTTATTCCCTGTACACTTGGCTGCTTCTATTAAATCCTTAGATGTCACTTGGCACTGGTAGTGTCAGAAGATACTGGTATACTAGTAGTAGTTTGAATAATACTATTAGGCTCATTTTCAAAAGAGATAGACGTTCAAAAAGTGACATAAGACAGCATTTGGACATTTATCTCACAGAAATGTCCAAATCAGTATTATTGAAACCTCTTTCTCTGAAGTCCATCACAAGGATGTCCAAATCTCAAGGGGGTGTGTTTAAGGTGGGATTTGGGTATTCCTAAGACAAGGATGTATTTTGGGAATAATGGAACAAATCAAAGACACTTAGATGTTTTGAGCTAGACTTGCTTTTATAGTGAATGGCTGCAGTGGGAATTGAACCCACTTCCCCAGGATCAAGGTCTGCTGCACTAACCACTATACTACTCCTCTACTCCACACAAGGGGTGCACCAAATGACCAGATGACCACTGGAGAGACTCAGGGATCATCTCCCCTTACTCCCCCAGTGGTCACTATCCCTCTCCCACCCCAAAAAATGTGATTAAAAATATTACTTGCTAGCATCTATGCCAGCCTCAGATGTTATACTCAGGTCAATCAGAATAGAATGCAGGTCCCTAGTAGTGGTGCAGTGCACTGCAGACAGGTGGACCCAGGCTTCTACCTCCCCCTACTTGTTACACTTGTGGAGGAAACTGTGAGTCCTCCAAAACCCACCAGAAACCCACTGTACCCACATATTGGTGCTTCCTTCACCTGTAAGGGCTATGGTAGTGGTGTACAGTTGGGGGTAGTGATTGTTAGGTTTTAGGGGGGGGGGGGCTCAGCAGACAAGATAAGGGAGCAATGGTCAGATGGGAACATTTTATAAAGTCCACTGCAGTGCCCCCAAGGATGCCCTATTGCTTTCCTGGGATGTCACTTTTCCACTATTGTACCTGATGCCAAGCTTTCTATTTTTTTTTTTATAACATCTGAGCCTTGTGTTTATTGTTTATCATTAGATTTGTGCTTTGAATTCAGATCTATAGATGAAAAGGAGGTCTCATTACATATATCTAAATACCAGAGTGTTATTTTTCCATAGATCATAGCAAGAGTGTACATTCCCTAATTACCTAACCCAATGCAACTGAAGCTTTTACCTCCACAGTGCATGTAGTGTAAATGATTTCATCCCTGTGTGGATTCACTGATGCCATGTGAGGCTTTCTTTCCAACCAAAGCTTTTACCACACTCAGGACATGTAAATGGTTTCACTCTTGTGTGTATTCTCTGATGCATTGTGAGGTTTACCATCTGATCAAAGCTTTTACCAGACTCTATACATGCAAATGGTTTCTGTCCCGTGAGGAGTTTCTGATGCACTTTGAGATGTACATTACAACCAAAGCTTTTACCACACTTAGAACATGTGAATGGTTTCACTTTATTGTGGATTTTCTTGTGGATTTTGTACGTTTTGCATTTGGATGTATTTGTTTGAAAATGGATCAAAAAATAAAACATCCAAATCACAAAACATTTTTCCAAACAGCATTTTCAAAAGGAAAAGATAGACCTTTTTTTTTTTGTAGAAAATTACCTTTCCTGTTCTGATTTTGGACATTTTACAAAAGACGTCCAAATTCAGACTTAAATGTCATATCCAAAAATGCCCCTTGTGTATTTGACTCACCCAAAGTCACAAGGAGCAGCAGTGGGAATTGAACTCATGTTACTAGGATCAAAGCCTGCTGCACTAACCATTAAGCCACTCCACCTCTGTTTTGGATGTCTTGCATTTGGACATCTTTTGTTTGAAAACGGACCAAAAAAAAAAAGGACATCCAAATCACAGGACGTCCATAATATTTTCGAACTCCAAAGATAGACGTCTATCTTTTTCAAAAATGACCTCCTTTCCTGATCGGAATTCTGATTTAGACGTTTCTTTTGAAAATGCCCCTCCACGACTACCATTTGCAACTGCATTAGTAGGAGTCTCCTCCTCATTAGAGTCTGGGTTGCTAATATCCTCAGCTACCACTGATGAGATATAACTAGAACTTTTCATTTCTACGTCTGCTATATCATCATCATCTCATTCAAATATTTTATCTAACACAGACTGGGGGATCTCAGAAAAGAGAGTTGCACTGGTTTTGGCTGCTGCTATTCTTCTACTCCTCTACTAATGCTACCCTGGTTGTCTCTCAGCTTCTTTATCTGATAACATATGCTTACATCTGGTTGGGGGACTATTGGTACTACTAGTACCACCTAGTAAAGTTGTAGTTTTCCTTCCTTCCATCTTTCACCTGTATATTTGCTGTCTCTTCACAAGGTATGTGCCTGCCTCTTTAGGTAGTTGTGCTGTGTGCTGCTCAGACTCACAGACATACACATCATTACTCTGTCTCACTGTCCCTTCCTCATCACAAAAGTTAATTGTATTAGTTCTCTGGAGCTTGATGCCTTTGTCTGGCTATATAGCGCAATGAGTACCTATCCCTATGAGTGAGTAGTTATACATGAATTGCTACAAGATGTGACTTCAAGGTGGAACTCAACATACCAAATGCTAGAGAGATTAGTTGAGCTGCATATTATGCTACTACTACTACTACTACTATTTAGCATTTCTATAGCGCTACAAGGCATACGCAGTGCTGCACAAACATAGAAGAAAGACAGTCCCTGCTCAAAGAGCTTACAATCTAATAGACAAAAAATAAAGTAAGCAAATCAAATCAATTAATGTGTACAGGAAGGAGGAGAGGAGGGTAGGTGGAGGTGAGTGGTTACAAGTGGTTATGAGTCAAAAGCAATGTTAAAGAGGTGGGCTTTCAGTCTAGATTTAAAGGTGGCCAAGGATGGGGCAAGACGTAGGGGCTCAGGAAGTTTATTCCAGGCGTAGGGTGCAGCGAGACAGAAGGCGCGAAGTCTGGAGTTGGCAGTAGTGGAGAAGGGAACAGATAAGAAGGATTTATCCATGGAGCGGAGTGCACGGGAAGGGTGTAGGGAAGGATGAGTGTGGAGAGATACTGGGGAGCAGCAGAGTGAGTACATTTATAGGTTAGTAGAAGAAGTTTGAACAGGATGCGAAAACGGATAGGGAACCAGTGAAGCGACTTGAGGAGAGGAGTAGTATGAGTACAGCGACCCTGGCGGAAGACGAGACGGGCAGCAGAGTTTTGAACCGATTGGAGAGGGGAGAGGTGACTAAGTGGGAGGCCAGCAAGAAGCAGATTGCAGTAGTCTAAATGATTGTAGTAGTCTAAATGAGAGGTGACAAGGGTGTGGATGAGGGTTTTGGTAGAGTGCTCAGAAAGAAAGGGGCGGATTTTACGGATGTTGTAAAGAAAGAAACGACAGGTCTTGGCGATCTGCTGGATATGAGCAGAGAAGGAGAGAGAAGAGTCAAAGATGACCCCAAGGTTTCGAGCTGAGGAGACAGGGAGAATGAGAGAGCCATCAACAGAAATAGAAAACGGGGGGAGTGGGGAGGTGGGTTTGGCGGGAAAATGAGAAGCTCGGTTTTGGTCATGTTTAATTTCAGGTGGCGTTGAGACATCTAGACAGCAATGTCAGACAAGCATGCTGAAACTTTGGTTTGGATGCAAGGTGAGATATCAGGGGTAGAAAGGTAGATTTGGGAGTCGTCAGCATAGAGATGGTAGGAAAAGCCATGGGATGAGATTAATGAATCAAGGGAAGAAGTGTAGATAGAAAAGAGGAGGGGACCAAGAACAGAACCCTGAGGTACGCTGACAGGCAGAGGGGATAGAAGTAGAAGAGGATCCACCAGAGTGAACACTAAAGGTGCAGAGGGAGAGGTAGGAAGAGAACCAGGAAAGGACAGAGCCCTGGAATCCAAGTGAGGACAGGGTATCGAGAAGTATGCTGTGATCGACAGTGTCAAAAGTAGCGGAAAGATCAAGAAGAATGAGGATGGAATATTGGCCTCTGGATTTAGCCAATAATAGGTCATTGGAGACTAAGTAAGCGCAGTTTCGGTTGAGTGGAGAGGGCGAAAACCAGATTGTAGTGGGTCAAGAATAGCATGTGAGGAGAGAAAATCAAGGCAGCGGTGGTGAACAGCACGCTCAAGTAATTTGGAGAGAAAAGGGAGGAGGGAGATGGGTTGGTAATTAGAGGGATAAGTAGGGTCGAGTGAAGGCTTCTTAAGGAGAGGTGTGACCACAGCATGTTTAAAGGCAGTAGGGACAGTTGCAGTGGAAAGTGAGAGGTTGAGAATGTGACAGATAAAAGGAATAAGAGCAGGTGAGATGGCATTAAGAAGGTGGGTGGGAATGGGATCGGAGGAACAGGTGGTACATTTTGAGGAAGAAAGGAGAAGTGTAGTTTCCTCTATAGTAACTTCAGGAAAGGAGGAAAAGGAATCAGGGGAAGGAGAGAGAGGGGAACGGACTAGTGGAGGGAGAGGTGGCGAGGTAGAGAATTCAAGGTTGAACCTTGTCGTGAAAGAATTCAGCAAGGGTCTGGGGAGATAATGAAGGAGGTGTTGGGGAAGGGGGTACCTTGAGGAAAGAGTTCAATGTGGTGAAGAGAAGTCGAGGGTTAGAGCCAAGAGAGTTGGTCAGTTGGGTATAATAATCCTGTTTGGCGCGTAAAAGAGCAGATTGGAAGGAGGTCAGCATGAACTTAAAGTGTAAGAAATCAGCAAGGGCCCGAGATTTCCGCCAGAGGTGTTCAGCGGAGCGGGTACAGGAATGTAGGTAGTGGATATTAGAAGTCAGCCAAGGTTGGGGTTTTGTACGCTGCATGAATTGTCTCTGCAGGATATCATTGGGCTGGATCACCATCTTGGGCATCAGGATTGGATATACACTGCACAAATGGTGTGTATTCAGCAGTCCTTTAAGGAGGCTACAGAAGTCCTGAATTCAGCTACAGTCACCTTGGGTGAGGTTACCTCTTAGTGCACTTTCTGGAATAGACACTGGAAGAAGTTCCTCAGAAGCAGGACTTGTCAGAGGAGGTGCTGGTGTTAGTAGAGTGCTTAAAGAGGGAAGTTGGTAGTCATCTGAAACCTCTCACTCAGCTGAAATGCTACATGTTGGCTATCATGCATGATCCACGTGGGTGAAAGGGACTATTGCTCTCCAGCTAAATAAGCCTAGTTTCTGGAGGGGAAGCTTATCACTTGTGTCAGAGAGGAATGGGAAAAGAGATGCAGAGTGAGAGAGTGAAAGAGAGAGAGAGAGAGAGAGAGAGAGAGAGAGAGAGAGAGAAGGTTCCCCTTGTAGCCCTGTCAGTAGCAGAATCAGCAGCTGCACCCCATCTCCTACAGTGTCAACTACTTCTTCTTCACCATCCTTCATCCACCACCTCCTTCTTGCCATTGACAAGTAGACAAGTTTGACCAAGGCCATAGCTTCTGCAGTAGCACAGGCCAATGTCATTACCTTCCAGATGAGACAACTGTTAGAAGGTACAGTATGGTCAGGCACTACCTTTCTGAGCCCATAGAGATAATGATCACAGATCCCTTGGCATACTGCTCACAGAAGCCTATGGTATGGCCAGACCTTGTCAAATTTCTGCAACTTTTCCTTTCATGTTTACCAAGTGAATTTCGTGGGTCATTTCCAGGCTCTGTTGGGTATGTAAGTCCACATCATTCATGGATGGTACCAAAGTTGATGGAATAGCACTTGCTCCTTAGGATTAACCTCCCTATGCTGTGTTCCCCTGAAACACCATGTCAGTGGAATGAGGATTGATGGATACTGTGCCACTGCCCTATCTCTGTTCTTAAATGGGAAGTTGTACTTACTATGTACCCCCCCCCCCCCTCAGTTTTTGAATGCAGAAGAGATGCCAACAGATTTTTACTTTCTGACATGAGGCACGAGCGGACTTCCGCTGGTGCACATTTTCAATGCAACACAACTGGAGAAAAAAATAGGCTCTGGCAGGGCTCCGGTTGGGGGAGTGGCTGCTCCCCTGGCACCCCACCTAGCTACGCCACTGGTGTTGCCCCTGTCTCTTTCCCCAAACCAGCATTACTTCTGTCTAACTCTCTCCCCTTCCTATGATAAAATGAGAAGGTGAAAATAACCCTTTGAAAAGCAGCTGCAAAGGTGTTTATTTACACCTTATATTTGTGTAAACAAAGAAACTGACACCTGTTATAAAAAGAATAATCAAAACATTTTTATTTTTTTTCAACTGTCCTCCGTCGGACAGAGGCAGGGGGGGGGAACACCACCCTGGAAGCAAAGTCTGCTTATATAATATATTTTTAGCAATAATACAGAGATATATATATTTGCTTAGCAGTAATACAGAGATATATGCTTGCTCAGCTTTGCTCTTGCTTTGCTTAAGATAATTATCTTCTCCTCAGTTTAAATACACTTACATTCAAACTGCACCCAATGTGTGCACGTCACCAACCCTTTTTCTTTGAAGCTTGTTCTCACATTCATTCCTTATCTACAAATGTCTGCAATCAACATTCCATTCTGTTCCCAGCACAGACTTTCTCTGCTTCACACCAGGCTACCCAAGGTTAATTCTATGACTCCCTTATTGTTTCCACAGGTTTGTGACTCATAGGTTCTTTGCCTTTAACACTTGCACTTCACTGACCATAGGAACTTTATACTGTTCAACAGTTTCTCATTATATTTCTGTAGCATGTTCATTATTATTAACAAATCCTCCCTTGAACCTTGTAGAACAAGGTTCACCAAAAATTTCATGGTTATAGTTTTCATCACTGTTAGACTGGGCATCATCCTATAAATAGGTAACACCTCAGGCTGTCCTGGCAATGACAAACATTTTCTATCAAACCACAGAACTTTCGGGAGTCATCAGTAACCCAGGACAGTTTGGTTCATAGTCACTGGTGTCAGGCATTATATTTTGTATCTGAGTTACCATGGTCATTTTCAATGAATCTTGACATGTTCGTCTCCAGCAACCAAGTAAACAAGGCAAACAACATAATAAGAGTCCTGCAACACATATGAAAACAATACATCCAGTCACAATCCCTCTTAACCATGGACCTAATCCTCCAAACCAATTTTTTATGGTATCCCACCATGACGTGTCCAATATCCCTTCATAATCACTTACTTGAATTCTTGCTAGAGAAAGAATGCGCTGCATTGCATTTTTAACAATTATTGATTGATTTCTAACAACTGAACAACATGATGTATCATTCACTATTCCGCATACTCCTCCAGATTGGGCTAACATGAAATCAACTGCCATGCGTGTGTGCATTGCATATCTCGCTGTATCATCTATTTCCTCTTGAATTGCTGTTATAGCTATGTCTAATTCATGTGTTACAACATGTAATAGTGATTGTAAGCGTCTGATTGACATACCCATTTCAGCTGCAATGGCAGATCCTGCAAATGGAATCCATCCAGTGGCTGACAAGGCATCTAGACGTTTCTTGGTCATAGGATATGTACTGTTAATATAATCTAATGCTAATTGTAAAGCTTGATCATCTCCTGTTAAAGCACTAAAGGAGGTACTGGAAACATCTCTTTTACGTCGTTTCTGACTATTAGAACCATGTGATGTGGCATTTAATGGAATGATCAAATCAAATAAATTTAGTTGAACAAGAGTGCAGAACTTATAACATGATGGAAGATAAGTGTACAGGATATCATCGCATAACAAATAGTCCCCTAACCGTAAAGACTGTAGAGAAGTTAGGTTATGATATAAAGCATATGTTTGAGAAAAAGGAAAAATAGGATTATTTGGTTCCTTAACTGAAGAACAAGCAGTAGGCACAGCAGTAATGGCTTGCATGGAAGAGGCATTAAATTGACATAATGAAAAGAAGAAAGTCAAATTTGTGAGAGTAAGGTTAGTAGAGGTAACATAAGAGGTTGTCAGTGTCCGGTTACAAGATGTTTGTTAGCACAGGCCATAGATGTTGCAGTCTGATTTATCATATACAATAATGGAGAAGAAAGGTAAAGAATCAACTGGCAATAAATCTGACCATACAATAAATTTATAGGTACGAGAGGTGACGCCTCAAGAAGCCCCCGGCTAAATAATTTAAAAGCTCGCAGGGGCTGGGCTGCTTCATCATCGGCAACCACCTCTACAAATTTTTCTCTTATTGCTTTTCCTTTACTTAGAAATTTCACTATACAAATCACTTAGCTTTCATTCCATCTGAGCTCTCAGGACGCTGAATATGACCATGACCAACGGTGGCCAGCGTTTCGTCACCTGCCTCAGGGTCAAATGGTCTGCGTCAATCTTAGCTCAAAGAATACTCAGCTTCAGATTGACGCAGACCATTTGACCCTGAGGCAGGTGACGAAACGCTGGCCACCGTTGGTCATGGTCATATTCAGCGTCCTGAGAGCTCAGATGGAATGAAAGCTAAGTGATTTGTATAGTGAAATTTCTAAGTAAAGGAAAAGCAATAAGAGAAAAATTTGTAGAGGTGGTTACCGATGATGAAGCAGCCCAGCCCCTGCGAGCTTTTAAATTATTTAGCCGGGGGCTTCTTGAGGCGTCACCTCTCGTACCTATAAATTTATTGTATGGTCAGATTTATTGCCAGTTGATTCTTTACCTTTCTTCTCCATTATTGTATATGGTTGTTCAGACAGAAGTATTTGGAGGGGACTGCCTTCATAATTTGCTTTAGCAGTCTGATTTATGACATAGGATCCCTGTAACACAGTCCAATTCCGGGATTGTATGTCATAAGTATAATTACATAAAACATTAGGTTTTTCACCCTGAAGTGAACTAGAATTTATCAGACACCAATAGTTTAGTGCAGGAATAGTATGTACAAATAAAGAAGGCAGGCGTTGAGCAGTAACATTGATCCAATATTGCCTGTGCTCATGACCCTGACCCAAGTAGCAGGTACCATTACTGAAACAGTTATGAATACCTTGCAACTTAATCATAGAATAAGGGTGAACATGTGCTGGAATGGTAGTTACAGAAGTGACAAGTGGAGTGCAAACAATACAGTTAGTCAGATTAAGAGTCTTTAAGGCATGTTGAATTCTTTCAACATATGTATTGAGTCCATAAGTAAGTCCTACCAGCAGACAGATTACAAAAACCTTCATAATTCTTCTGCACTGATAATGTTATTAATCAATGCCTTCTGGGGGTACAGTGGTGGTTTCTATTTGCTCAGGTGGTCCTGGATCAGGAGCCTTGTGTAAATCAGATAGATGTATCCAGGTGGTATGGTCTGACAACTTTGCTGCTGTGCGAGTTAAATCAGTGATAGTGAATGGTCCCACATAAACTGGATCCTTCCAGGTTTTGTGAGTGAAGTTTTTTCTTAAGACCTGCTGTCCTATGGAAAAGGAAAGAGAGAGATCATCACCTCTGTCCCAATGAGACTGTTTCTGAGTTGGGTTAGCTAAAGACTGAACCAGTTCCATAACAGGTTGCAATTGTTGCCAGTAGACTTGAGGCGTATGCAACGGAGTAACAACAGGCGTTCTCATATGTCTGCCTGTTTGTAATTGAAAAGGTGAAATTTTTAATTTACTCAGTGGCGAGCTACGTATAGACATTAGAGCCACTGGAAGTAGATCATACCAATTGTACTTATTATGTGGAGCCACAGACTCCAAGTCATGCAACAATGTTCTCAATTTAGTTTTCAGTATACCATTGTATCGCTCAACCAGACCATTAGAGGTCGGGCTATATACTGACACCTTGCGGTGAGTAATATTCAAGATAGTCTGCAATTCCTGCATAAGTACATTGTTAAAATGTGAACCATTATCTGAAACAATTTTATGTGGACAACCATGTGCTGGCATATATGTCGAATTAAAGATTGTACAACCACATGAGCTGTCTCCTTAGTACAGGGAAATGCTTCCACCCATCTTGAGAAAGCATCGACCCATAAAAGGATATAGCGTTTACCTTGTATGGGGTGAATCATATCAGTAAAATCAATATGCCATTCAATACCTGGTCCTGTTGGAGTAGGCAAGCATCCCGTGGGTATGGCTGGACCTCTACGGGGAATGGTCACAGCACAAGAAAGACATGTTTTAACAATAGATCCCGCCAATTCTCTAAGATTGGGGTTCCAATACAGTAAAGATAAAGAATCAACCAAAGCTGAAATAGAGTCATGGTGCTCACTGTGTATCGCAGTAAGTCTAGTAATAGCTTCAGCTGTGGACAAACAAGCTTTTCCGGAAGGATGTATCCAGCCGGTAGAAGTAGAGATACACCCTGTATTTTTCCAGATTGCTTGCTCCAATGGTGTGGGGGGTAAAATAGTCTGGGCAGTACTTTTACCAGTGCGTGTAACAACCATGCATAAGGGAATAGCCTGAGAACTAACAACTTCCGTAGCCGCTGTATCAGCAAGCTGATTACCACGGGCTTCAAAACTGTTAGCACCTGTATGTGCGGGGACCCAAATAAAAGCTGTCTTAACCCCTAAAGCCTCACGAGCCTGAAGTAAATCAAAAAGCAATTCCCAATAACGGAGGTGCTGTAAAGTTTTACCATTAGATGTAATAAAACCTCTACGTTGCCATTTCAGAAGATGGTACTGCAATGAGCTAATAACATAAGAACTGTCAGAATATATTGTAGCTGACGTTTGCCGCGGCGTGTGTTGTATGGCGGTTATAACTGCTAGTAATTCTGCATGCTGTGCTGTGTGCTGATGTGGGCACAATAGTTGGTGTTTCTGTATTATTTTTAAATCAGTGTTGACTTGTAATGCTGCAAGTGCAGAAATACCTTCATGGCTGGCACCATCTGTAAACCATATAAATCCTCCCTCCACCGGGGTAAACTGTAAAGTGAGCCACGGTGGCTTAGAGTCGGGATGAGTTAACAGTACTGAGGGGGGAAACAACAATGCTAATTGTTTTGACTGTTGCTCTGTTACTGGTTTTGTAGTAATATCTTGACCTAGTAAAATAGCCTGATATTTTCCATACCGGGTACTAGTGAGTGCGGCCTGACTAGCAGACATCATATGATGAACTGAATGTTGAGTGTGAAGAATGATAGATGAATGTGGCATAATAGATCTCCATTTGGAAATTGCAGCACAAACTGCAACTAAATGTTTGGAAAAGGGAGGAAAACCCCTTTCAACTGCTGAGAAAGTCCCTGACAAAAAGCATACTGGGAAAGTCAGATCATTTTCTTGATTGATAAAAGCAGCCCAAGCATTTGTATGGTCAGTAACCCAGACATGCACGGGCTGAGATGGATCAACAGTGGATAAGGGATCACAAGCAGAAATAGTAGCAATGATGGAGGATAACAGAGATTGGTGTTCAGGGGTAAGAACAATTGGGGTATGTGAGCAGGAACCGGCAGGTACTTGGAGATAAGAGTAAAGAGGCATAATTTGTGCTGAATAATTTGGTATCCAATGTCTGCAATAGTTTAGTAAACCAAGAATGGATCTTAGGGATTTGAGACAAGTGGGCATTGTGACAGCCTGTACATTAGTTAACAATTCTTTGTCTAACATGTGTCTATCTTTGCCAATTTGTTGACCGAGGAAAGCAACTACTGGAGAGGCTAGCTGACATTTAGATCTGTTGCACTTATACCCGAGAGAATACAGTAAAAGAAAAAGATCAAGTGTATATTTGATACACAATTCTCGAGTTGGCGCAGATAATAAAATGTCATCAACATAGACAAACAGGGAAACATTTGAAGGTAAAAGTGAAATGAAGTCAGTGAGATCAGACATGAGCTGTTTTGAAAAGACAGTAGGGCTATCAGTAAAACCCTGAGGCATACGCGTCCAGCGGTATGCTTGATTTTGAAAAACAAAGGAGGTAAGATCACGAGAATCCTCATGTAAAGGGATAGAAAAGAATGCATTAGATAAATCTATAACAGAATTAAAAGCATGTATAGGCTGACTTTGTAGAAGAGTGGCAGGGTTTGCACAAACCGGAAAAGAAGGTTTAATCAAATCGTTAAGTGCTCGTAAGTCATGTACTATACGAACATCATTCTCATTCTTGGGCACAGGAAAAAGTGGCGTGTTATAAGGGGACAAAGAAGGTTCAATAATTTGGTGAAAATGTAGATTTTGAATATGATGTTGTGCTTTCTCCATTAAAGAACGGCGGACAGGGTATGGCGCTACAGTAGGACCTCCCTGTTCGGGGTCCTTTAATATAATGTGATGTGCTGAAGCATTCTTTGCAAGACCATAAGGGTTTTGATCAGTACTCCATATTGATTGGGGCAAAGTGTCAAGGGGATCTGCGATTTGCTGGACCATTGTAAGAAGGGAAGGTGGAGTAAAAGACAAGTTCAAATTTAACTGTTGTAGTAAATCTCTACCACATAAATTTACAGGACAATGCGGGGTGAGAATGAATTCAGTAAGGGCTTGGCGAGATTCATGATTCTGTAAATTTAGAATTATGGACGTCTCAGTGGTCATTATACTTTTACGGGATTGGCCATCAAAACCAATGGTAGCACTTTCAGATTTAGAAACCTGAATTCCATCAGGCCGATAGCTAAGGACAGATGTAGTGGCTCCGGTGTCCAATAAGAATTAATAGGAACTTGCTTAGGACCTACAGCCAATGTGATATATGGTTCAGCTTTACCTAAAAAGATAGTAGGACCCTGCTGCTGCTGTGATAGTCAATATGTACCCTGGTCTGCTGGCCCTTGATCTTGGCCAGCCGGAGGCTGCCAGGTAGGAAAAGCTGGTGACCGTGTATTGCGAGGGGGCTGTTGATCAGGAGATACATTTGGATAATTATACTGCTGTTGTGGGGGCTTACGGCATTCTGAAGCAAAATGTCCAAACAGGCCACAATTCCAACATTGTACCTGTCTACGATCGGGTGAGGGGCGGCCATATGGGCGACCCCTAGTTACCTGACCTTGACGCATACCTCTGCCTCGGGGGACTATGGGAGCAGTAGAAACCCAAAAAGTTTGATTGTCTTGCATAGTTCCCTGTGTTATGGCGACCTTCTGATCTGGGCTGGGATCAGCGAGGTGCTTCTGTTCTAAATCTTTGATCTGCAAAGTAAGTAATTTTGTTGCCAGTTTCTGTTGGTCTTTTTGTGGGCCCTCAACAACCTTACAATGAATTGTGCTGAAATGTAGTAAAGTAGCACGAATCTCAGGCCATGGCTTTGTCATAAGAGCAACTACACCATCTAAATTGGATCTCATATTTGTGGGTAATGTGTGGTAGAAAAGATGCATGAAAACAGCGCATCCGGGCTGTATATCACCATCCTGTCCGGTCTGAGCCTTGTATAATGATAAGCATTTTGTCAGGTGTGCTGTGAATGGTTCTTTGGGGTCCCATTTCAATGATGTTATAGATGAAAAATCAACCGGGGTGGGATATAAAATGTCCAGAGCGGCACTTAATCTATTGCGGGCGCGACCAGCAAATGGGTCTCCATCCGCATTAGGAAAAGGCAGCATTGGCATTCGGGCTTCTTGTGCCAATTGCGAGAGACTTATGCCAGAGGCAGCACATAAAGCTTTAAAATCACCAATCGAGCACCTAATGTATTTTGATCCACCGCCTCAAGCCATATACGGCTGCCCTTCTGAATACTAGGAAGTTTTGTAACAATTGTACTGATATCAATAGGAGTATATGGTTTATATGCGTCCAATGGTGCTCCCCTATTGTCATGTTTAACCAAAATTGGAGCAGTAATCTTTAAAGGATTATCTTGTAAGCAATCCTTAGCCATTGTAAGACCCTCCATATAAAATTTGTAACCAGAGACTTGCCGCAAATTGGTCCTTATGACATTTTCTAACTGGAACAAATTTGAGAGATTATTAGGACCGTTTGACAAAAAAGGTACTTGGAGACCGTGTGTGGCAATTTCAGCGGCAACCTCATCCCACCATTTGTATCTGTAATGAGATTTGTGGGTCTCTACATATATACGTTGAATATGCTGCATCAGAGGGGAGTACAGAGTATGACTAGATGACGAAGAAGTGGGCAATGGCGCTGGAGTGACAGCAGTGCTAGTAGCACCTTCTGCACCTTTGGTAGGGGTTAAAAAAGGATTTTTAGAAGGTCCACCTTGACCGTCCAGTGTTTTAATATTCAAAATCCCTGAAACAGCATATGAGGGTTCATCCTCAGATTGCGGTTCATATTGGAAATTTTCCAATCCTTTAGTCGATGGATACAAAGACATTTTAGGAGTGGATTGTAGGGTAAGGGAAGGCAAAGAGTCATCACACGCAGGTGCAGGGGGATCATCAAAGACAGAACAATAACCGAAAGCTGGTTTAGGATCTGACAGATTCTTAGGATTTCTATTCAGGTTGGGACAAGTTAATTGTGTAGTCAGCGAAGTTTGATAAAGTGGGGGCTGCTTATGGCTGTCCTCGTTTGCCTGCATGCGTGCGGTTTCACTTGCTTGTGTATCTATTTTCATTGTATCAGAGTGAAACAAATCTGCTGTTACCATAAAGAGATTAAGGACATGCAGATGTTTCTGAAGGGATTTACCCTTTTTGTGCTGTTGAATGTACTTTTGAACTGACAATATTTGGGGACGAGCAAAAGAACCCGTGCCTGGCCATGCCAGGAATGGGTCTTTAGTTGCATATCCTGCCCATTTCTCACAGATCTTTTGAATAACGGGTGCCTCAAAGGGAAAAGTATCCTTAACATGCACAAGGGGTGAGCAATTCTTTCGGCTATCTACATACAAAACATAAGGAGTGATAGATGTCTCTCCCTGACCCTCTGCAGCGGGTTTAGGGGAAGGTTCGTTCTTAGACTGAAAAGGTCTCATGATATAATAACAAACAATGCCTAAGCTAGCAAAATACACAGCAAACAATAATATAAATAATGAAAGATACAAGAATAAAAATAAAGAAGCAATTTTTCAAAAGACTTTGCTTCAAGATATACTCACGGTTCAACTGATTGACAGTCTATAACCTACTCAATCCAGGCTGGCCATTTCTGGAGATCATAGGAAAGAAAGTCACACGATAACAAATCCAAAAACTTAATCCAAACGACGGCAGCCGCGTCCTTCCGCGGTCGCCAATTGTTTATTTACACCTTATATTTGTGTAAACAAAGAAACTGACACCTGTTATAAAAAGAATAATCAAAAAATTTTTATTTTTTTTCAACTGTCCTCCGTCGAACAGAGGCAGGGGGGGAACACCACCCTGGAAGCAAAGTCTGCTTATATAATATATTTTTAGCAATAATACAGAGATATATATATTTGCTTAGCAGTAATACAGAGATATATGCTTGCTCAGCTTTGCTCTTGCTTTGCTTAAGATAATTATCTTCTCCTCAGTTTAAATACACTTACATTCATACTGCACCCAATGTGTGCACGTCACCAACCCTTTTTCTTTGAAGCTTGTTCTCACATTCATTCCTTATCTACAAATGTCTGCAATCAACATTCCATTCTGTTCCCAGCACAGACTTTCTCTGCTTCACACCAGGCTACCCAAGGTTAATTCTATGACTCCCTTATTGTTTTCACAGGTTTGTGACTCATAGGTTCTTTGCCTTTAACACTTGCACTTCACTGACCATAGGAACTTTATACTGTTCAACAGTTTCTCATTATATTTCTGTAGCATGTTCATTATTATTAACAAAGGTCAGGCATGGATGCTGTTCAAAAAGACCATCCTGTAAGCCCAGGCCAAATATATTCCATGTATTAAAAAAGAAGGAAGGAAGACCAAATGACCGCTTGCATGGTTAAAAAGTGAGGTGAAGGAAGCTAATAGAGCTACAAGAAAATCCTTTAGAATATGGAAGAAGAAACCAATTTAAAATAATAGGAATCAGCACAAGGAATGGCAAGTCAAATGCAAAGCGCTGATAAGGAAGGTAAAGAAAGACCTTGAAAAGTAAATGGCGTTGGAGGCAAAAATGAATAGAAAAAACTTTTTTAGGTATATTAAAAGCAAGAAGCTGACAAAAGAATCATTTGGACCGCTAGATGACCGAGGTGTAAAAGGGGCATTCAGGGAAGAAAGGCAATAGTGGAGAAATTAAATGAATTCTTTGCTTTGGTCTTCACTGAGGAAGATGTCGGAGAGAGACCGGTGCCAGAAATGGTATTCAATGCTGACGAGTCACAGAAACTGAATCAAATCTCTGTAAACCTGGAAGATGTAATAGGGCAATTTGACAAATTGAAGAGTAGCAAATCATCTGGACCAGATGGTATACATCCCAGAGTAATGATAGAATTGAAAAATGCAGAACTATTGTTATTAATATGTAATTTATCTTTAAAATCAAGCATGGTACCGGAAGATTGGAGGATGGCCAATGTAACATCGATTTTTAAAAAGGGATCCAGAAGTGATCCAGGAAATTACAGACCAGTGAGCCTGATGGTGGTGCAGGACAAGAT
This sequence comes from Microcaecilia unicolor, assembly GCF_901765095.1. Taxonomy (NCBI): domain Eukaryota; kingdom Metazoa; phylum Chordata; class Amphibia; order Gymnophiona; family Siphonopidae; genus Microcaecilia; species Microcaecilia unicolor. The sequence continues at coordinate 95,247,027 of NC_044040.1, read as the reverse complement.
GGTACAGACTATTATAAAGAACAAAATTTCAGAGCATATACATAAGTAAGATTGCTGATCCACACGGTGAACTCTACAGGGTGGACTGCAGTGCCACCCAGTGAAATTTTGCCTAACTAGCTTCTGAGACAAAAGAATGTGCCTTGGTCTGGCAGGCCACGAGACTTCAAAGATCCCAGTGGTGTGTTGGAGAGGAAACCATAATCCCCAACAACCAAAGAGAAGGCAAAAGTGCAAGAGGTCAAACACCTACATAACAGTACTTAAAAGATCACCTCATTGCCACGCGAAAGCTACCCCCAGCACTCCCCCCCCCCCCCGACCACCTTTCAGAACTATAGTGAATGCCAGATCAGCTGCAAAGAAATCCTCGGTGATCCATGATGCCATACATGAACAGCATCTTGGCATCCTAGGAATAAGTGAAACCTGGCTAGATGAAAGTGGCGGTTTACCACTGGCTAAACTATGCCCAACAGGTTTCAACATCCAATATCAACCAAGACCAGAAAGACGGGGTGGAGGGGTAGCAGTCTTGATTCGGGATACAATCACACTGCGCAGAATATCCATCCCCCAGCTACATGAATCAGAATATCTTTTAATCCAACTTGAAGAGGAGAAACCAATCTGGCTGCTCATGGTATACTGAGCACCTCATAACAACAAATTATCTGTGCAAGAACTCCTAGACCTGAGTACTCAAGTGACCCTGCATTACCCTAGGCCAATGATCATGGGAGATTTCAATCTACACATCTTAATTAGAGGAGTGTGGTAGCCGTGTTAGTCCACTCTTAAGGTTATCAATAGAAATCAAACAAAATAAAACATGGAAAAGAAAATAAGATGATACCTTTTTTATTGGACATAACTTAATACATTTCTTGATTAGCTTTCGAAGGTTGCCCTTCTTCTTCTTCTTTCCGATCTGAGGAAGAAGGGCAACCTTCGAAAGCTAATCAAGAAATGTATTAAGTTATGTCCAATAAAAAAGGTATCATCTTATTTTCTTTTCCATGTTTTATTTTGTTTGATTTCTATTGATAATCTACACATCGAAACCCCAGATACCACCACAGCTGCCTTTCTGGACATGATGACAGCAGTAGGATTTACACAGGTGATTAATTCTCCAACCCACAAAAAGGGTCACATACTAGACCTGGTATTCTACAAAGTGGTGGATATCCTAGAATTCTGGGATAACGGTATTGAAATAACACCTCTATAATGGTCAGACCATTTTCTAATTAAATTTTCCCTAAGTAACCACCTGAAACAAATGGCACCTCCCAGAGTTTGGAAGGAGATCAGAGACAAAAAAAAAAGCTGATGGTTGAGAATTTCCTAGAGGCCTTGAACTATCCACATGTGGATAAAAAGACAACTACAGTGTCAGAACAGGTTGACATTTGGAATATACACTTAGCCAAAACTTTTATAGAAAACAACACCACTAAAAAAGGTCTGATGCCCCACTCACAAACGCTCACCTTGGTTTTCTTCATGACTTCAGATCCTTAAATGCAAAGGATGGAAACTGGAAAGGAGATGGTGTAAATATCACTTGGATGAAAACAGGCTAAACTGTAGGAAGCACACGACAAAGTACCGCCAAGCCTTAACAGCAACCAAAAAAACAATATTTCTCTCAATGCATTGCACAGGCTGCCAATTTTACCAAGCAGCTTTTCAGTAAACAGCCTACTGCAATCCCCCCCAACAGAACCAGCCTGCCAGTCTAACCTGAACTGCAATAATTTTACTGCATACTTTGCCAACAAAATTAAAAGTCTCCGTCAGGATTTACAGGCAATCCCACCCAGTCTCCAATCTGTTAACCAGAAGTGCACAAACTCACCCCCTCCTGACAGAGACAGATGGGACACTTTTAACCCAATGACACTGCCTTAACAAAATCCTAAGACACCTTCAACCAACTACCTGCTACTCATCAAAGATAGTGCAGCAGGCAGGTATAGGCCTTATAGAAGGCTCCACAAAAATTGTGACTGCCTCTGTTTCTAATGGGCAATTACCAGCAGCATTAAAAAGGGCAGTGGTTCACCCTTTGCAAAAGAAAAACAACTTTGATCAGGACAAACTTGAAAGTTATTGGCCAGTATCCAACATCCCATTTCTAGAGAAACTTATAGAACAAGCAGTCTGTGTTCAACTTAATGATTAGCTAGAAGTGAGAAACTGGCTAGATCCATGTCAATCTGGATTCAGACCCAGTTATGGAACAGAAATGGCCCTTGTATCCCTACTAGATTATCTTCAAAGAAACCAAGACAAGGGATTCGTCTCAGTATTGGTACTGCTAGATTTCTCAGCAGCTTTTGACACTGTGGATCATGATATCTTGTTAGCACGACTGACAGAAACAGATATCAATGGAACAGTACTTGCCTGGTTCAAATCCTATCTATCAGACAGGCAACAATCTATAATGTTTGGCAGCAACTCATCACCACCATGGGTACTGACCTGCGGGGTAGCACAAGGATTGATACTGTCACCTATTCTGTACAAAAACTACCTCAAGCCACTAGCTGAGCTGATTCGGTCAATGAACACTCAGTTCTACATCTATGCGGACGATGTACAGCTACTCATACCCATTGAACCTGACTTACCCACAGCCTTGAATAAACTGATTGCCTGTCTAACATCAGTTCAAGAATGGGCTAAACACAACAAACTTTGCTCGAACCTAAGTAAATCCGAGCTTCTCTGAGTCCCTAACACAAGTGGATGCATACCTGACATCAAAATCTCTTTTGGGAAGTACGAATTCCCCCTCAAATCACAAGTCAGGAACCTTGGAATACAGTTAAATTCAACACTTACTCTGATTCCCCAAATCCAAGCAACCTTCAAGAGCTGCTTCTACTATTTGCAACAACTATGCTGACTCTCTTCTTACATTGAGAAGGTAAATCTTATCCTAGTTGTATATGCCATGGTAACATCAAGACTGGATTACTGTAATGTACTATACAATGGTCTGACTACAAAGGGCCTGCACCAACTCCAGTTGATTCAGAATGCTGCAGCAAGACTCATAGAAGGTTGCAAGTGACGTGACCACTTCACACCATTTTTGCAAAAACTTAATTGGCTACAAGTACAATACAGGGCTAAATTTAAAACTCTATGTCTGATCTTGAAAGCCCTTAAAGAAAATGGCCCTGAGTACCTGAAGAATAGGATGATCCTCTACACACCGCTAAGGACACTAATGGGCTCATTTTCGAAAGAGAAGGATATCCATCTTTCGACATAAATCAGAAGATGGACGTCCTTCTCCCAGAGACGTCCAAATCGATATAATCGAAACCCGATTTTGGACGTCTCCAACTGCAGTCCGTCGCAAGGATGTCCAAATTTTAAGGGGGTGTGTCAGAAGTGTAGCAAAGGCGGGACGTGGGCGTGCCTAACACTTGGACGTCTTTGACTCATAATCGAAAAAAAACAAGGACGTCACTAACGAACACTTGGACGTTTTCACCCGGACGTGTTTTTTTAATGAATAAGGCACAAAAAGGTGCCCAAAATGACCAGATGACCACCGGAGGGAATTGGGGATGACCTCCCGTTACTCACCCAGTGGTCACTAACACCCTCCCAACCTCAAAAAACATCTTTAAAAATATGTCGTGCCAGCCTCTATGCCAGCCTCAGATGTCATACTCAGGTCCATGACAGCACATGCAGGTCCCAGGAGCAGTTTTAGTGGGTACTGCAGTGCACTTCAGATAGGCGGACATTTGTAGAGGAAACAGCAAGCTCTACGAAATCCACCACAAACCCACTGTACTCATATATAGGTGTCCCCTTCACCCATAAGGGCTATGGTAGTGGTGTACAGTTGTGAGTAGTGGGTTTTGGGGGGCTCAACACACAAGGTAAGGGAGTTATGTTCCTGGGAGCATTTTATGAAGTCCACTGCAGTGCTCCCTAGGGTGCCCGGTTGGTGTCCTGGCTTGTCAGGGGGACCAGAGCACTAGAAATGCTAGCTCCTCCCATGACCAAATGGCTTGCATTTGGACGTTTTTGACATGGACATCGTTGGTTTCAAAAATCGCCGAAAGTCAAAGACATCCATGTCTAGGTACGTCCAAATCTAGGGATGTCCAAATTTAAGGATTTGGACGTCTCTGACGGTATTTTTGAAATGAAAGATGGACGTCCATCTTTTTTCAAAAATACGGCTTTCCCCGCCCCTGGATTTGGACGTTTTGCAAAGATGTCCAAATCGCAACTTGGACGTTTCTTTCAAAAATGCCCCTCCACAGTTCTCTCAAGGACTATCTCTAACCACACCCTCTCCAAAAGACATTACTCAATATATTACCCGCAAGTGAGCCTTCTCTAGAGTAGCCCCCACACTCTGGAATGCACTGCCTGAATGGCTCCGCTTAATACAAGACTATCTCTACTTCAGGAAGCAGGTGAAAGCTTGGCTCTTCAACCAGGCCTTTAATGGAAGAAGTCACTAACTTGGTAGTCTCACTCACACAGTGAAACGGGCTGCAGCAGGACATGTTTATCCACTCCTACCCTAGCTGAGATAATATTTAACTATCTCTGTGACCTCATGTGCAACTTTCTTTAAATTAGTCACCTTACTTTCTAACTCTTCTTACTCTCTTACCTGTCTATGTGTTCCATCTTTGCTTATACCCTTCACTATCAATTAAATGTTCTGTTGCATATTGTGTTGACATTGTAAGTGGTATACTGTGCCGTACTTTGTATTGTTAAGCAGGCATGGCGGGACGGCGGTATTTTGGGAAGGCATCCGAAAAGGAGGGAGGGAGTGTTATTCCCTCCCTCCCTCCTCCGTCTACTACCACCACTATGGAGAGGTAGGCTTCCAGGGGTGGAGGGGGCAGATGGATAGCGGTCCCACTGGACCACCAGGTCATTTTTGTACGATGTGGGAGGTGGGAGTGGGAAGCGAGCAGTCCCACTGGACCACTAGAGTTAGGCCGCCGAGAGGGGGGGACAGGGAAGACAAAATTCCCTGGGCCCGGGGCTCCGGGGGGGGGGGGGGGGGGGGGGCTGGCGCCACTGTCGCAGTCCGGCCCGCCCGCCCTCTGTCGCTCCCTGGCATTGAACTTAAGCGCCTCACCTTCGAAAGCGCAGCAAGCAGCAGCAGACCACTCCTTCCTTCTGTGTCCCTGCCTCGCCTGATGTAACTTCCACGAGGGCGGGACATGGAAGGAAGGAGTGGTCTGCCGCTGCTTGCTGCGCTTTCGAAGGTGAGGCGCTTAAGGTCAGTGCAGAGGGCCCGGTGGCGGGTGGAGGGGGGGCCCCGGGGGCGGCCTTGTCCCGGGCCTGGCCCAGTCTCTCGGCGGCCCTGGGTGGGGGGGCCTGGTAGGGGCTTAGGTTTGACATGTCCGGAAGAAAATCCTGGACCTGTCAAACCTCTTCAGTGGGTCTCCTTCATTCCTCCCTAGCTAGCAAACTCTAACGCCATCTCTGAACTGGCTTAAGGTTTGCAGCGGTAGCAGCTCCCTTGTTTGGCATGCTGCCCATTGGTCATGAGGGATGAATGCGGGAGACCCTTGTTTGCTTGCATTTGCATGCAATTAGCGTTCAGAGCTGGCAAGTGCATTATTACACATGCTCACTGGCTTTGATCATTGGGAAGGAACAAACAGGCACTAGTATGGTGCTATTGGTTTCTAGCGCCACTGTTTGCTTCTGATCATCGGCCCATCAGAGCACGTCTAGGGTGTGGTCTCAGTTATTTAAGGAGAGTGTGTGAACTGTGAGTGAGGATTACCCACATGTTTTGGCCTCCTGGAAGCAATTCAAAACAGACCTCACGAACCATATAAATTACAGGCTTCAAAATGGATTCTTTCCCATGGATAAGGGAAACATCCTACTCACTCTGTTACCGAAAGATGCTAAAAAAAGCACAATGGGCCTAACCAACTATCGACCAGTAGCATCCATTCCACTCATGACCAAACTCATGGAAGGCATAGTGACGAAACAATTGACTGAATACCTAAATAATCACTCAATTCTGCAGAGGCCCAATCAGGATTTCGGACGAATCACAGCACCGAAACTGTACTAGTGTCCGCAATGAACGCATTCAAACAAGCAATTGCGATTGGTAACAACATCCTCCTCCTGCAATTCGACATGTCCAGTGCCTTTGACATGATTAACCATGACATACTAATACATATACTAGAATACTTCGGAGTAGGAGGCACTGTTTTCAAATGGTTCAAAGGATTCCTGACCACAAGATCATACCAAGTAACAACGAACGAGGACAGATCACTACCATGGATACCTGAGTGTGGAGTCCTCCAGGGATCCCCTCTCTCACCAACATTATTCAACCTAATGATGATACCTCTAGCCAAGCTACTAGCCAATCAAAACCTCAACCCCTACATTTATGCAGATGACGTCACAATTTACATTCCATTCAAACATGATCAAAATGAAATCTCCAACGAGATCAACCAAAGCCTCCAAATAATGCACACCTGGGCAGATGCATTCCAACAAAAACTTACGCAGAAAAAACACAATGCCTTGTACTCACCTCACAACATAACACAAAAAACTTCAACACCATAACCACACCATACTGCTCCATTCCGGTCTCACAAAACTTGAAAGTTCTTGGAGTCACCATTGATCAAAACCTCACTCTCGACACCCACGTAAAAAACATGAACAAAAAGATGTTCTACACCATGTGGAAACTTAAAAGAGTAAAATCTTTCTTCCCGAGATACATCTTCCGTACCCTGGTACAGTCAATGGTAATAAGTCATCTAGACTACTGCAATGCACTGTACGCCGGGTGGAAAGAACAGGCAATCAAAAAACTCCAAACTGCCCAGAACACGGCCGCCATACTCATATTTGGAAAAACTAAATATGAAAGTGCAAAACCACAACTCCTCAGGCCCAAAGTTAGGCGTGGAACCTGGCTCTATGCGCTGTTCTATAAAGGGCGCCAATTCTGGAATGCCCATTATAGAATACTGTTCAGTACCAATATTTTTAATGCCAAATTTTGAGCACCATTTATTGAATCCAGTCCTAAGTGTCTACAATTTGTGAGTCATAGTGAGAGTCCCACATTTAACAGAATCTGAAATCTGTTTCACTTCCCCATCTGTTCCCCCATACACAATCTGAGGCCGTCCAACCTGATACACAACACAAAGTCAACATACCCAAAGCCGATAGCACACCCAACAGAAACCTTCCAGCTGCTAAAACAGATAAGCACCATAAGAAATTTTGACAGAGTAGATGGTGGATTCATTGTGGATGATCTATGTAGTAATAAATTAACATTTCTAGTTTGGGTATTACAAATGAATGAATAATGATACTACCTCCACCAGGTCACTTTGGAGGTCAATGCTCAAAGCCATTTTTTTCTCATAGGTGAAAAATTATAATTATAATTATTATTTTATTTTAAACTTAAGTGCAAAGCTGGATTTCTATATTGCTCAATATGTTTGCTAGAAATGTACTCCTATATCCTCAACTGCAAACACAATGGGAAGTCAATGATTGTAACTGGATTCCACAAATGCTGTACACTCATGAGCACATGAGCTTTTGAGCATCACTGCAAAGCGTAAGAAACTACCCTGCACACACCCATTAACTTAACACATCTCACTCATCTGTAGTGGCAGCAGCTATCCCTGAGGTAGATGGCCCAGGAAGTTCAGACTGTCCCATGGAGGAGGTGGACCTTCTGTTAGAAGAAAGAATGACAGTTGAATGTACAAATGTACTCTAGATTCAGGAAAAAAAAGAAGTGTTGCATGAATAAAATGCCTGTGTTTGGAATTTACAATATACTTTGGTCAGAAACTGCAAAACAAAACAGTATACCTTTAGGCAAATGAATGGCAGGCTTACGTTTAAACCATAATTTTAGGCACTTAAATGTAGGTAAATTTTCACCTGCAAACTTTCTAGTTACTATTCCAAAGCCTAGTGAGTGGTGGCTTATCCAGATAAAAAGAATGAGTTACAATTTTCAACCCAGGAAATAGTATCTATGTAATGTTAGAAAATACCCAGATAGACACTTGCATTATTGCATGCATAAAGGCCTGTAAGTGATGCCATTCAAAATCGATTTGATTGTTGTACCAAACATATGCAAAATGGATGTAGGCAAGTATACGTGGAGGGGCATAATCGTACGCGAACGCCTATCTCCATGGGCGTCTATGTCTGAAAACGGGTACGTGAAGAGGCGGGACAGACCGTATTTTCGAAAAAATGGACGTTTTTGAGCTGGGCGTTTGGTTTTTTTTAGCGATAATGGAAACTAAAAACGCCCAGCTCAAAAACGTCCTAATCCGAGCCATTTAGTCGTGGGAGGGGCCACAATTCGTAGTACACTCGCCCCCCTGACATGCCAGGACACCAACTGGTCACCCTAGAGGTCAGTGCGGTGGACTTCAGACAACCCTCCCACATGCATAGCTCCCTTACCACGGGTGCTGAGCACCCAACCGCCCTCCCCCAAAACCCACTACCCACAAATGTACAACACTACCATAGCTCTTAGGGGTGAAGGGGGCACCTTCATGTGGGTACAGTGGGTTTTGGAGGCCTCCCATTTACCAGCACAAGTGTTACAGGTAGGGGGGGATGGTACCCACTAAAAGTGCTCCAGGGACCTGCATACATGCAGGCCTCTAGGACTTGTTGCTGCTATATAACATTGGCACACCAGTTGACACCTGAAGACTAATCTCTCCGAAAACGTCCTTTATTGGAATAAGCACGCTTACTCACAGTTAACTGCAGATCAGAGGTTGTGCCCCACTGGCAACGAGTCTCCCTGGTACTGAGATGAGCAGTAGGTCCGAGCTGGCAGAATGGTGTACAATGCCCTCTTTCAGCCACATTCAAGGTAAGAACTAAGTTCTGTAACGTGGCTAACACGTGAAAGGGATCTAAAACTGGCTTACAAAAATGGCCACTACCTCATGGACTACCGGAAACAAAACAGGGCACACTCTGACCCAGTAAGCAGGGGGAAAAGCACCATGGGAGTAGAGACTACCAACTACCAACATCGTGAGCATTTGCCACAAGCTAGTGGAATCACAGAGCCCAATACCCTACACCCACCACAATGCATTGCTGATGTGACTCTGCAGTGTGCATAACAGAAAAGGTGTCACACTCACCCGAGAGCCACATCAGAACCAGGGAATGGCTGTCACAGGATAGAACACATTCTGCTGTCATGGAGGTGGGTATGGCATTTGAGGCTGGCATACAGGCTGGGAAAAAAGTTTTTAAAGTGGGTTTTTTTTTGGTGGGAGGGGGTTAGTGACCACTGGGGGAGTCCAGGGAGGTCATCTCCGATTCCCTCCAGTGAGCATCTGGTCAGTTGGGGCACTTTTTTGGGACCTGTTCGTGAAAAAAAGGGTCCAAAAAAGTGACCCAAAATCGCGGTAAAAACGCCTTTTTTTCAATTATCAGCTAAAGACGCCCATCTCTCCTTGGCCGATAACCACACCCCAGTTCCGCCTTCACCACGCCTCCAACACGCCCCCGTCAACTTTACCCGTTTCCATGACAGATTGCAGTTGGAAAGGCCCAAAATCGGCTTTCAATTATACCGATTTGGGCGCCCACGGGAGAAAGACGCCCATCTCCCGATTTGGGTCGCAATATAGGCATTTTCTCTTTCGATTATAAGCAGGATAACATGCTGAATATCAGTAGATAAAGTAATCATCTACCTTTCAATATCCCTGGAGCACAGAGGAAATATGTGGGTGTCTGGCAGCATACACCCACATCCGGATATGTGGTGGCACATATCCCGATGTATCCATCATATACATATAAAATAGAAGTCATTCTACATTGGAAGTGTTTAGGTTTGCATTGCAACACCTAGCCTAAATACGCTAGGCTTTATTCTTTTATTGGTTATTTATCTATTGCATAGCTCTTATGTTTTATTTTTTTAGCATATTTATGTGTTTTTTTCTTGTTGTTTTGTTATGTGGTTTGCAATTGGAAAAAATTATTCAATAAAGATATTGAAATAAACAAAAGTAATTCCAAATTATTTCATTGTTTAGTCTAGTGCCCTCAGATGCTGGTCAATATATAAAACCATCACATAAAACCTCTGAAGTATCACTAGTGCCTGCTTGGAACAGGTGTAGTGTACTGTGTCAGAGCACAGACTTTATAAGAATTCAGCTACTACAATTGTTTACAGAGTGATGTCTGTCCAGTAACTGACACTGTATGTATGTATCCTACTATAGACAGACCAATACATAACTTTCTGCATGGCATCTGTATTCTGTACCCTCAAAGTGCATTATTGTCTGCCCTTAAGAATAACATGAGAACAAACTATAACCAATACTAATTGCCTCACATAAACAAATATCATCCTGAATCTCTGCCAAGGTTTTATTTAATATGCACTATAGTATAGGCAAGTAAATCTAATGTTACATACTGAATACCATACAATCTCTGGGGAAAGACACTATTATGTTTGATAGAATGTTGTACAAATTATTAAGCCCTGATCTTTGGCTCATAAGTCAAAAAGGCAATTTAAGTTTAACTGTAATGACAATCCTTTATATACGGGAACTAAATAATTCAAATTGCTCTACCTCATTAGGAAAAAGATGAGAAAAAGAACAACTATGTTTTCAATTATTACAATTTAAATATAGCCTCATACGTCCAGGGTACCTTTATAGAAACTTAGGACACCACTGACTGACATTCATCATAGGCTACCACCACCTGCCAAGCGTTACAGAGAAAAACTCTCCTATTAAAAATGAGAGAAAAGTCTGTAGCGCTACGGCATATGGGACTATCAATTTAATAAACACAGGTTCAAAAACTCATCAATCCTAATTCGACCCCTTTACAAAAAGATTTTTTAAGGGTCAAAATGAAAAGAGAAGAAAATGTAAATATCGCAAAACCTTGGGGTACATTTGCCGGGTACAAATATAGTCACTTAGCTTTTGCCCAAAAGAGCTCCATTAAAGGTGAATTCACTTCATTTCAGTGTCCATAGTTGTATCTTCTTAAACTCGACATGTAACTCCCACGCTTTCTCATATAAATTCCTCGACAGGATTAGGACTCCTACTGTTTCGATTTCTTCATCAGGAGAAACAATAAGAAAACTTCATACAAAGAGAAATGTATGAAGTTTTCTTATTGTTTCTCCTGATGAAGAAATCGAAACAGTAGGAGTCCTAATCCTGTCGAGGAATTTATATGAGAAAGCGTGGGAGTTACATGTCGAGTTTAAGAAGATACAACTATGGACACTGAAATGAAGTGAATTCACCTTAATGGAGCTCTTTTTGGGCAAAAGCTAAGTGACTATATTTGTACCCGGCAAATGTACCCCAAGGTTTTGCGATATTTACATTTTCTTCTCTTTTCATTTTGACCCTTAAAAAATCTTTTTGTAAAGGGGTCGAATTAGGATTGATGAGTTTTTGAACCTGTGTTTATTAAATTGATAGTCCCATATGCCGTAGCGCTACAGACTTTTCTCTCATTTTTAATAGGAGAGTTTTTCTCTGTAACGCTTGGCAGGTGGTGGTAGCCTATGATGAATGTCAGTCAGTGGTGTCCTAAGTTTCTATAAAGGTACCCTGGACGTATGAGGCTATATTTAAATTGTAATAATTGAAAACATAGTTGTTCTTTTTCTCATCTTTTTCCTAATGAGGTAGAGCAATTTGAATTATTTAGTTTCTATTATAATATTGCTCCATGCAGTTCTGAAGAAATCCTTTATATACCACATAGGCCAGTTGTATAGTTATTTGGCAGTCAAGGTCTGAGACTTTGGTTCAGGCTCCAAAATGGTATAAAAACTTACAGGCCAAGGGAAGATTGATATTTTCTTACTGTGACTTTAGTTTGACAGTTTGGAATGATGAAAATAGATTTTGACCACAGAGATAGCAGGGAGGAGCCTTATAGCAGGTGGATGGAGAAAAGCAGAAGTGTGAAAATAGCTCAGAAACCTAGTGCCAGATGGTAAAAAGCAGAAGCACAAAGTTTATGCTCAAAAACAGTTGCCCACCTGGCGGAAAGGGGTGGAGAGATCTTGTTTTCTGAGGGTAAAAATATCAAATATACAAATCTGTGGTTGAGTGTCATTAGGCCACCTGTGTAGAAGTAGTTTTTTTAGATCTCCATAGAACCTAATGGAAGAAAGGGATATAAATATGATTGGCATTTGGTATGAAGAAGGGACTTAGAGACTAGAGGCTGACCTGTGTCATCTCTGTCAAAGACCTCTTCATAAGAATGCCTTCCTCCATTTCCATGCATATGTAACCTGATTTGGGTGAGTAATAAACTCTCTAACTGAATCTGTCTATGATCTTCTTATTTCCTACCTAGGGGGAATTGATTAAGTTGATGCAGACAGTAAAAAGATTAACTGGAATAAAATGACAAGCCTTCTGGGTCTAACTGGGGAAATGATTATCCCTGGACAGACCCCTGACAGACTTATCCGGTCCATGCCTGGTCCAGGATTATTTACTTTAGATGAAACTCAGTGGGTCAATGATTGGAGTTAGATGGTATTCCTAATAGCCTTCCCCACATAAGACTAAATTTAGGGGACCTTAGGAACCCCAACTAAATTCATTGGTGCCCTTTACGCTGATCTTTGAACACTTTTACTTAAAAATAAGAAAGTACATTTATTGCCTAAAATATAGATTTGCATTTTGTTGTCTTTTCCATTTGTTTTTCTCTGTTTGAAAACTTATATTTTTCCTGTCTTACATTCTTTAGTTTCTCTTTTAAAACTTTCTATCTCTAGATTAATCTCTATTTATATATTCTTCTTATTTATTTATATTCTTCTTTCTCATTGTCAAAAATTTTCTTTTTTCTTATTCCTAATGTCTACTTATTAAATATTCATAACTTTTTATTATAGTCTTTGATTTACTCTTTTTCCCTTTTTATTCTACTTTCTCTTCTACGTATTAATTTTTTTGTGTATGTTTGTTATTGCAAACATGTTCTTTATTTCTCTTAGTACAAAGTTGGACTATATGTCAAATTTCTATGGTTCTTCAACGTTTCTCTGGTCCTCCTATGAATTAGGGAATTCCAAACTAATTCATTTTGTTTTATTCTAATAGATTTCTTCTATATAGTAATATGTTACTTTCATCTCTTTGTTTTATTGTATGACCTCTTACCTATGTTTCTAACAATGTCTTGTTCATAGGTAAAGACGTAAGTATCAGGTTTTATTATTACACTTCCACCTGGTAAAGTGAAAAACATTCCCAACATATCTTTCCTTGTTAATTACTCCTCTTTTTACTATCTCTTTGAACTAAATATATCCTGTTTCCGCTACAGAAATACCTTGGTGAAAACAATTAAAATAAAAAAAAATGTTGGAACTGGTATCTGCTGGCAATCTTTTATCTCCTAACCTCTCTATATATATTTTATTCTAAAACTGCCATCTTCTCTGATGGTTGACCCTCGGCGTTCAAACACACTTTCATGGCTTGGACTGATGCGGACATACCTTGTCTAACGGCCTGAAATGTGTGTTTCCATATCTATCATTCTAAGTGTTCCTCACTTTATAAGGGGGACCGTTTCTAATACACGGAGTCATTCCCAACTCCTTGCCATACCAGTTTTTGGAAGTTGTTAATGATCTAACTGCATTACAAAAGTCTTCTAAGACTCCTAGAACCCTGCTATATTTTTGTCGTATCCCTGTCACTCTGAACTTTTGATTAACTAATCTCTAGAGAAATTCTTTTGATTCTATTTCAATTTGACACTTTTGTGGTGTTAAATGAGTTCCTTAGAAGACCTACTTTTATTTTACCTATGTGTCTTTAACTGTACTATTTTTGTCTGTCTTTTGGTCTCCTGTTTTCTTTTGTTTTTACTAAAGTATTCTTTAAATTTCCTATGAATGGTTTCTCTAAAATTTCATGACTTTTTCCATCTCCAGATTTTATTCTCCCGGCAAGGTAATTTGTTTTGGAATCTTTTCGGGAACTAATATTGAATCGTATCTAATACTTTCCACGGTAAACTATCTAACCACTCCTATATAGATTGTTCAGGGTTTTTTTTTCTTCTTCTCCCACTAGTTTTGGTCTTTACTGGGCTATTTCTGTATAGCTTTAATGCGTCTTCTTCATCTTTAGTTTCAGTTCCTTAAATTATTTCTGACTGCGTGTTAAGGCAGAGACCAGTCCATTCCTTCCGGCTTTAAGTGTTATGGGTTTTTATTTTTTAATCTAAAATTAGTTTATATATTCTCGATTTACAGTATAATTACTGCATTACTCTCTTGAATTTTATTGTATGAGGTAGATTTTGCCAACCTTTACATCATACTTCTAAGAACTTCCCTGTTTCTGTAGTGTAAAGGCTGTTTGTGCCTTTAGACCTTTCTACATAACTTCTTTTTCTATATATTTGTGTACTCTATTTTTAGAGACGTCAGTTCCAGGCATATTGCCCTCTGTACTTAGGAATTTCCTATGCATTGAATTAATTTCATTGTTATGATTCAATTTTCCCTCTACTGCCTATTATTTTTAAGATTTCTTCAATTATTTAACTCTTGCTTTCACACTCATTGTCATATTTTTGCCAGGAACCCTCTTTAGTGTTTATTTTGTTCTAAATTATGGTCTCCTTGGTTCTATGGGACTGTGTTAGTCTCTGGTCTTCATTATAGTTTTTTCATTCTTATTTCTGACTATGTTTGGGGATTCTAACTTGTTATTTCCATTGTTGTTTGTGTATTAACTTGCCATTTTCATTCCACTGGGTTTAGTTATGAGACACATGGCCGGTGATTTTTGGTGATTACCATGTTCATAGTTTTGTCATCTTACTTTATGTAACCCATTTGCCTGTTTCTCCATGTTTTTTTTATAATCATATGTCACCTCCATATTAGCTTTATTATGGCACATGGAAGTTAGAAGTTAGAAGTTCCTTGCTTCATTTTAAAACTTTTTTCCTTCTAGGCCCCACTTATTTTCCTGTTTAGGTGTTGTGTTTTCAACGCTGCTGTTGCTTGCCTCAAAACCTAAATTTTATTCTAAAGTTTTTTCTTTTTTTCTTTTTTTTTAATTCTTATGCTTTTGTAATATATCTGCTTTATTTTACTTCACAGTTAGATACAGCTGGATCCTTAGAAAATTCCCGCATCTGGTTGCTGTCCAGGTTCCTGTAAAAATCTTCTTCTTCCTTTTTCTTTCCCTGTCCCTTCTGTCCTGGAACCACCGGCTTCTAACCTCCCCCCCCCCCCCCCCCCCCGATTTGCAGCTGTCTCATCTAACTACATTTTAGTGATTTATGTTATTTTTTACTTGTGCCTTGGTGGCATTCTTTTTCTCTTCCCTTCTTCACCATTATTATCATACAGTTTAGCTTAGATTATTGATTGATCTTCAATTATTGATTGATTTGGCCTGCAAAACCTGCTCAAATTAAATATAAGGACATGCTCTACTGCTAAAAGTGGGAGATTATTGACATGTCCCTGTTTAAAATTTAGAATTTGGAAAATTTTAACTTCCATTTCTATGCTATACCTTTTCTATTTCAATTCTTTCCTCTTATATAAGTTAGTACAATTGGCTTTACTGATGCTACATTAATGATGTGTCTAATACCTGTCTAAAGGTATGCCACATGTGGGTGACAGTAACTAAAACTTAGGCATTTGGATTAAATCCGTTTTAGGGTTTTCTCAAGTGAGGTGTTTGTTTTGCGTATCTGGTCCACTTGGAAGTGCGTATAACTCGTAGCAATCAGTTGGAAGTGTGTTAATACTCCTGATCTTAGGATTAGTGGAATGCGCGTTAACGCTCCTAATCCTGAAGGCATACCCTGGGTTTCTGAGTCCGAACACTTAGGAACATGAAGAGGGGTAAGTATAATCCCTATTTACATTTAAAACTTTCTTTTCTTTATTACTCCATGTTAGACTTAACACTTATATTGGGTTGTGAGTAAACGCTTGTCTTCGGTTGCTACAAATTATGGGGATTCATTTACCATCCATTTTGTGAGTAGTAAAATCTTGTACAAGTACTTTGATGGTGAGGTGGGTTCCCAGTTCTTTGGAGAGACTATATGAGGTCTAGACATTAAGAGATATTGGAGTCATAGCACCTACATAACAGATATTTAGGTCATTATGTGGGTTAGTTGGTACTCCTAACCTTAGTTAGATACAGTTTAGGGACTAACACATTTTTAGTTAGATATAGTATAGGGAATATTGGTGACATGGTTAGTGTAGATTAGGGAATAATGGAATGGTCTTTTGAAGTCGCTTAGTTAGATAAAATTTGCACAGTGCCGATCCTCGTTCTGACGCTATGGCTGATGCTATCTGGTTACCCACATACGCAGGGTAAGGCAGTAGAGAGGTTGAGTCATTTTTGAGTTTTCCCAGAGTTGGTCAACTTTAAACGTTCTCCCTGTGTACCTGTTGATCGTTACCACGTTAGTTATGGTAACGCCTCAGAGTTAGTGATTTTTAGTTGTATTTAGGCTTCTATATTATACTAAGATATCTTTTTGAAATAACAGTGAACTAGGTGTTTTATGGGACTTGATTTCTTATCAGATTTTGCCACAACCTATATATAAGTGTTTTACAATATTAGGGTTCCAGTACCCATTTCATTATGCTGCCTCTTGAGAGAGTGATAAATCACTTTCCAGGAGACCGCAAGAATCTTATTAAATTTTGCAATACCTGGTATTCATGGAATAAGATTTCGCCAAGTCTTTCATGGCCTCGAAAGGGTACATTTAATGTCAAAACTATCCAAAGATTAACTAATTTTATTAATACATACACACCAGATTCCACCCGTTGTCTACATTACCAAATTATCAATAGATGGATTTCCACTGTCACTGATGGAGTGATTCTGGATGCTATTGATCTGACATCATTAAAGATCTCTGGTAAGGTCAATCTGAAACAGCTGCCCGTGGCGCAGTCTCCTGTAGAAGCCACTCCTAGTTGCCAAGAACCTGACCCATCATACCCCAACAGACCTAACCCATCACAATCTAGCTACTATCCTAGTTCCCATTGCCCCAATGGACGTCGTTCCAAAGTTCAGTGTTGGCAATGCAGCAAATTTGGCCACTATGCCTATGAATGCAGTGATAGTTACCAGTCCAATCGTGTGGCTCAGAGCACAAGCCATAATACCGGAGTTCCTCTCCCACCTGGCAACTTTAATCATAATGCCAGACTCCATGATCAACAGCCATATAAGGATGGCAACATAAAATGATCCCACAAGGTACATAACCCTTTTAGGGATTCTAACTGCCCTCGTAACCCCCCACAGACTACTTCTAATTGAGGGGCTAGTATTGAATGTTTCCGCTGTCATTGTCTTGGGCACTATGCTGCTGAGTGCAACGAACCCTCATGACACTGGCGCCGCAGAAAACAGGTACGTCAGCCTCCCCCTGACCAGTAATCATTTCACTTATAGAATTCGGACCAATGCTGTCCGTAGTGACTAGGCGTAGTACAAACCCCAGCTGGTTTTGATGATTTCGATAATTTCATTTCAACAGAACTTACTTCCTCAATTCCCAGGATATATAGAGATGAAGATTATCTCCCGATGCTCATGTTGACCCTGATAGGCGTTCTTCTATTCGCTGTTACCACTGCCACGCCCTTGGCCACGTTGTCTATGAATGTCCACAACCCTGTGTCAGACCCTCATGACGGCTTAAGCTCTTTACTCAGCAATAGGCTCCTGACTCTGTAGAAATACCCTGTAACCCTCAGCACTGGAATTTGTCACTATCAGGGTGTATTTTTTTCTTTCTTTACATGCTAAGCTAGTCCTTGCATAATTTGGTATTTTATTAGTTTAGTTTTCTTAATATTTTGTTGCACTAGTCACTTACATTACACTATCTCCACATTAAAACTCAAGGCCATTAAAAAAATTTTTTTGGTGCTAGACTATAGTTGCTCTGGAACATTGTTCTAGGCTACCTAGAAACCCCACCCTTTACATTTGCTGCTAGGTCTACTTTTTGTGGGTATGTGTATGAGTGTGGTTTTTCTTTTCCTGCTGTAGTTTTTTTACTTCATATGTGTAAGCTTTAGACTGCAGTTTTAATTGTTTGTATGTATCCATCTGTGTTTCTTTACAAAAGGCATAGCTAAACCAGATGATTATGGGTAATTCCATGGGATTCCCTGTTGACTGCAGAGACAGGAGATCTCCTATAAGAGTATATTGTATAGGGAATAGCTATGATATGGGATCTTTTTAAATAAAACAATGCATTGTTCAGTTATAAATTGATGTGACAGTCACTTTTTGGTTTGAATGTATAGTATTGTACAGAAATATAAATCACTTATGTTTATAGTCACCTTATGGTGTGTGTAAAATCTGAAGTTTTCATAATGTTACTCTCCGTGTTTCAGTACCATTTCTTGCAAGAAAATCTCTCTTGTCCTGGCAGACAAGAGGGGCTTTCCGAGCAGTTAAGGTATCATTTCTGATCTAATCTGCTGGTTTCATATTTTCTTGACCAGTAGAAGCTTGCAGGATGCTCAATTAATCCTGTCTCACAGTATATTTTATCCCTTTTTGCAACATGCTTTCCACTATATTTTACATTTAAAAATTAATACTGTATATGATCATCTTTCTTCTAAACTGTGTGTTCCTTAGCTATTGCACTGATATAAAATGTGATTAAGAATCCCCTTGGACACTTGCCCATTGTACTACATTTGATTTTCCATAATATTATGAATTTTTCCCTAAATATTTTAAATTTTTTTCTGCTCATTATTTTTGGGGTAAATGAAATGTACTTCCTTCCTGATTCGGTTTAACAGTTATTATGTTACTCTTTAGTTTATCTCCCTATGGAAATGGTCATTTGGAACCTAAATAACCACCTGCAACATATCTTTAAAATGTGTTCACTAACATGAGAAATTCTTTGTCTACTGCTGTATTAGATTGTCTTGTTGATCCTAAATATATTGACCTTGGAACTGTCCATACAGAATGCTGAAGCCTAATCAAGACTGAAGATGTGCCCTAAATTCTAGAATCCTTTACTAAGATTAGGCTATGAGAGTCAACCCATATCCCAGTTATAACTATTTTCTGTTTTCTACTCTACTTGTCCACCATTTCAAACAAGTAAGTTCTGCTGGCCGCTTGAACCTAGGGGCTCAACCCTTAGGGAAAGATGGTCAAACGCAGGTGAAGACTACCAGTTAAATTCCTGATCTACAGCCTCCATTCCACTCATTTAACCTACTTATCGCTATGAGCTTCAGAGGGCCCAGCCACATCACATTACCCAATGAGACTTCTTCGTTCACATTATGTCATTTATTTCGACCCTCTGGGCTATGCTGTTGAATATTCTATTATTTTCAATATTTTTTCAGGCTCCTTTTTTTTTTCCAGAAATTGCATGCCATTTACCAGGTGTGATCATGGGTACACTCTACCACAACTGTGTGCCTACAGCGCCTTCCTAATACCGAAGAGCGACATTGACTTCTGGAGATATGTCATTCACATGGACTTTCTATATTATAATAATGAACTTTAATTTCCCTGCACATTAATTTGCTACTTTTCTCATGTTGACTCTCCTCCTTCATCACTAGTGTTCTAGTTCCATTTATAATAGGAAATAATACATCTGTCTTGCATCATCCAGATTACGCAAGCCAGAAGTGGGGATATTCTGCAAACCCCAAATTCCTTGAACATAAGAGACTTAGCCCATAAAAAGTATACCCTTTTTAAAGTTGAAGCTTTGACCTTGACTACAGTCAAGTTTGGGAACCATTCATCTTGGGTTCACCTGAAATATATTGCAGTCTTCAGTAAAGTCCAGACATCACGGATCTAGCACAATACAACCAAGCAAAATCAAGACATAAATAATTTGAGTTTCACAATTGCCATATATGGACATTATGGACTCATATTTTGTTTTATTTTCAGTTTAGCAATAATCCTGTTTATATTGGAAAGGTTCAATTTTATTTTATTTTCTTATTATTCGCTTTTTAGCTAATGACACATTTTCTATTATGAATGGACGCTTATAATTGAACCCTTATTGTCTTTACTTTCATTTTAGCATAGATTTTGAATGTTTCTTAAGAATTTTTTTTCTGTTATTTCTGCTTATGTAATTCAAATTGATACTGCTTATACAAGGGTAACACCAAACCCTAATACTGACCAAGATAGTCAGTCATACAATTATTTGACCATGGTATAACCAAGTAGATTTTTATAGGTTTACCCCAGTTGCATGTCCCTCTGCAGGTTTGACCAAGCTCCAAGAGGGGTTATGGTAAGGGATATATAAAACCCTGGGGTGGGCTCCTATAGAGGGAAACCCCATGCTCCCCAGTCATTATGCCTATGTCAAGGCCTATGCATGGCCCTTTTTAGTATAATTTTCCTAGATTCTCTTCCTGTGGAGTTTCATAATTATAAAGATATATGACCCAAAGAAATTGCTGCCATTTTGCTGTATGATGCAACCTAATGGTTTCTTCAGCCTATTTTTAATTACACCATTGGCAATTCTAACCACTAAGATCCCCCTTACCAGTGCCTCCCATAAGTTGCTATCTGCTTCTTAGTGCTCATGATTGGATGGCCATGACGGGTAAAGTTAGGCCCAAGAATCCCAACCTGCTTAGGGATTCTGGATGCCTGCAACCTAAGACAGCCTGCAATCAGGGTACTAATCAAATGTCTGTTGAGCTCATGACGACAAGGAGTTAGCTCAATATTTTGAAGCGATGGCAAACACCTAGGTGCAGGACTAGTTCGCTAGCAACACGCACTGACCTTGTCCACATTTTGTGGAGGTCTTTGTTTACAACAGACCTCCAAGTGGGGATATGTATAGTTATTTGGCAGCCAAGGTCTGAGACTTTGGTTCAGGCTCCAAAATGGTATAAAAACTTACAGGCCAAGGGAAGATTGATATTTTCTTACTGTGACTTTAGTTTGACAGTTTGGAATGATGAAAATAGATTTTGACCACAGAGATAGCAGGGAGGAGCCTTATAGCAGGTGGATGGAGAAAAGCAGAAGTGTGAAAATAGCTCAGAAACCTAGTGCCAGATGGTAAAAAGCAGAAGCACAAAGTTTATGCTCAAAAACAGTTGCCCACCTGGCGGAAAGGGGTGGAGAGATCTTGTTGTTCTGAGGGTAAAAATATCAAATATACAAATCTGTGGTTGAGTGTCATTAGGCCACCTGTGTAGAAGTAGTTTTTTTTAGATCTCCACAGAACCTAATGGAAGAAAGGGGTATAAATATGATTGGCATTTGGTATGAAGAAGGGACTTAGAGACTAGAGGCTGACCTGTGTCATCTCTGTCAAAGACCTCTTCATAAGAATGCCTTCCTCCATTTCCATGCATATGTAACCTGATTTGGGTGAGTAATAAACTCTCTAACTGAACCTGTCTATGATCTTCTTATTTCCTACCTAGGGGGAATTGATTAAGTTGATGCAGACAGTAAAAAGATTAACTGGAATAAAATGACAAGCCTTCTGGGTCTAACTGGGGAAATGTTTATCCCTGGACAGACCCCTGACAAACTTATCCTGTCCATGCCTGGTCCAGGATTATTTACTTTAGATGAAACTCAGTGGATCAATGATTGGAGTCAGATGGTATTCCTAATAGCCTTCCCCACATAAGACTAAATTTAGGGGACCTTAGGAACCCCAACTAAATTCACAGGCCAACAGAGTGGTTTACAACGAACAGTTTATCACATCACAGTTCCACCAATAGTAGTACAGGTCTTGCTGAAGAAGTAAGCCACTGAGGCATGGGCTCAGGGCACCAAAGCTTGGCATCAAAAGGGCATTAAAATATACAGAGTAGAGTAGAAGAGTGGTCTAATGGTTAGTACAGCAGGTTGCAGACCTGGGGAATTGGGTTCAATTCCTGCTGCTGCGTAATGGTCAGCAGTGGGTTGAGAGGTTCAATTCCCTCTGCAGTTCTGTGTGACCTTGGACAAGCCACTTAGCCCTCCAGTGCCCCAGGTACAATATATAACTTATATTGTGAGCCAATTAGGGACAGTGCAAAAGTACTTGTAATAGAAATTGTAAACCATATAGAGGGGCATTTTTGAAAGGGACGTCCAAGTTGCGATTTGGACGTCCTTGCCAAATGGTGAAATCCAGGGGTTGGGAAACCTGTATTTTCGAAAAAAGATGGACTCCATCTGTCATTTCGAAAATACCATCAGAGACGTCCAAATCCTTAAATTTGGCCATCCCTAGATTTGGCCATCCCTAGACATGGACATTTCTGACTTTCAGCAATTTTCAAAACCAAAGACGTCCATGTCAAAAACGGCCAAATGCAAGCCATTTGGTTGTGGGAGGAGCCAGCATTTGTAGTGCACTGGTCCCCCTGACATGCCAGGACACCAACCGGGCACCCTAGGAGGCACTGTGGTGGACTTAATAAAATGCTCCCAGGTACTTAGCTCCCTTACCATATGTGTGCTAAGCCCCCCCAAACCCCACTACCCCCAACTGTACACCACTGCCATAGCCCTTATGGGTGAAGGGGGGCACCTAGATGTCAGTACAGTGGGTTTCTGGTGGGTTTTGGAGGGCTCGCTGTTTCCTCCACAAACGTAACAGGTAGGGGGGATGGGTCTGCCCGCCTGTCTGAAGTGCACTGCACCCACTAAAACTGCTCCAGGGACCTGCATGCGCTGTCATGGACCTGAGTATGACATCTGAGGCTGGCACGACAATTTTTGAAAGATGTTTTTTGAGGATGGGAGGGGGTTAGTGACCACTGAGGGAGTAAGGGGAGGTCATCCCTGATTCCATCCAGTGGTCATCTGGTCATTTCGGGCACCTTTTTGTGCCTTAGTCGTAATAAAAACACGTCTGGGTGAAAACATCCAAGAGGTTCGTCAGGGACGTCCTTGTTTTTTTTGATTATGGGTCAAGGATGTCCAAGTGTTAGGCACGCCCAAGTCCCACCTTCGCTATGCCTCTGACAAGCCCCCTTGAACTTTGGTCGTCCTTGCGATGGACTGCAGTTGGAGACGTCCAAAATCGGGTTTTGATTATACCAATTTGGACGCCCCTGGGAGAAGGAGAAAGACGTCCATCTTCCGATTTATGTCGAAAGATGGACGTCCTTCTCTTTTGAAAATGAGCCCAATAGTCACCTCAGGGATCACTTGCAGTATATCAAGTGCTGAAAATAAATAAATGAAGCTTTGAAGAATATATCCCGTTCTTCCCCTACTGAAGAAATCTAAATTCTTTCTTGCAAAATAAAAATCAAAACAATAAAAACGCTACAGTATCAAGGAAAGGACTAAAACCAATCAAACTGCATTGATTCAAATAAAATGTTTAACCTGAAAATTTCTTATATTTTACATGTGTTGCCAAAGTTATATGTGATCATCATATTTGAACAAAGTGCAAACAGAAATGGTTAAATGAAAAGAATCATCAGACATACACAGACAGTCATTTCAGTGTAGGCGTGGTAGTGGACTGGTGTGGGTATTATTATTTATTACTAGTAAAAAAGGCCCGTTTCTGACACAAATGAAACGGGCGCTAGCAAGGTTTTCCTCGGAGTGTGTATGTTTGGGAGAGTGTATGTGAGAGTGACTGTGTGAGAGTCAGAGTGAAAGTGTGAGTGTGTGTGTGTGTGAGAGAGTGAGTCTGGGTGTGAATGTGTTTGTGAGAGTGTGTATGTGAGAATGAGAGTGTGTGCAAGTGTGTATGTGAGACACAGTGTGAGAGAGTGTGTGTGTGTGTGTGTGTGTGCGAGAGAGAGAGTGTGTGTGTGAGACACAGATTCTCTGTGAGAGTGAGTGTATGAGACTAAGCGAGTGTGTGAGTGACTGTGTGGCACATAGAGAGTGAATGTGATACATTGTGAGACAGAGTGTGGGAGAGTGAGAGTCAGAAAGACATTGTATATGAGAGAGAGAGTGTGAGCCTTGCCCTCCAATCCATGCCCATCTGTCCCCTGCCCCTCCATTCATCCTTTTCCAGCAATTCCCCTCTCTCCCTGAGCCCTGCCCTCCCAATCCATGCCCATCCATGCTCCTCTGTCACCTGCCCCCTCCATTCATCCCTATACAGCAATTCCCCTCTCTCTCTGAGCCCTGCCCTGCAATCCATATCCATCCATGCCCTTCTGTCCCCTCCATTCATCCCTATCCAGCAATTCCCCTCTCTCCCTGAGCCCTGCCCTCCCAATCCATGCCCATCCATGCTCCTGTCACCTGCCCCCTCCATTCATCCCTATCCAGCAATTCCCCTCTCTCCCTGAGGCCTGTCCTGCAATCCATATCCATCCATGCCCATCTGTCCCCTCCATTCATCCCTATCCAGCAATTCCCCTCTCTCCCTGAGGCCTGTCCTGCAATCCATATCCATCCATGCCCATCTGTCCCCTCCATTCATCCCTATCCAGCAATTCCCCTCTCTCCCTGAGCCCTGCCCTCCCAATCCATGCTCCTGTCCCCTGCCCCCTCCATTCATCCTTATCCAGCAATTCCCCTCTCTCCGAGCCCTGTCCTGCAATCCATATCCATCCATGCCCATCTGTTCCCTCCATTCATCCCTATCCAGCAATTCCCCTCTCTCCCTGAGCCCTGCCCTCCCAACCATGCCCATCCGTGCTCCTCTGTTCCCTGCCCCCTCCATTCATCCATTTCCAGCAATTCCCCTCTCTCCCTGAGCCCTGCCCTCTCAATCCATGCCCATCCATGCTTCTCTGTCCCCTGCCCCCTCCATTCATCCTTTCCAGCAATTTCCCTCTCTCCCTTCCATGACCCCCCCTCGCATCCATGCTCTTCTGTCTCCCATGTCCCAGCCTGTCCCGCCCTCTTCTTCCCCCCCCTTCGCATCCTTGCTGTCGTTTCTCCTCTGCCCTCCCGCTCCCATTGTTCAACTGCCCACCCCTCTTCTCTCCCCCCAACATCCCTTTTTTTTTTTTTTAAATTTACCTCCGTGTCGGCGGTTCCGGCAGCGCAGCGTTAGGGAAGGAGGCGGCGCTCCCGACGTCTAGCCTTCCCTTCGCTGTGTTCCGCCTTCTTCTGACGTCATCCTTGACGTCAGAAGAAGGCGGAACACAGCGAAGGGAAGGCTAGAGTCGTCGGGAGCGCCGCCTCCTTCCCTGATGCTGCGCTTTGTTTGTTTTTTTTTTCCGCCCTCGACGTCATGACGTTTGCCCTGGACGTCATGACGTTTGACGCGAGGGCGGGGCAGAGACGGCTGGCAGCCTGGCTGGCTTCACACCACGAATCCACGAACCCTTCAAGTAATGTTTGAGTGACTTCAGAACGTTGTCTTCAGAACGTTGAGGGTGCGTTTTATTATATTAGATTATTATTTATTGCATTTGTACCCCACATTTTCCCACCTATTTGCAGGCTCAATGTGGCTTACAGAGTGTTGTTATGACAGAGTCATGACAGGATAATGGATACAATCGATGGTAAGCTGAAGATGAATGAGGAATTGGAGAATATGGTGTTAGATAGGATAGTTTAGGAGGTGAATTTGTGTCTTTAAGGGTTCTTTTTGTAGGCTGTATTGAAGAGATGTGTCTTCAGAGATTTGTGAAAGTTACTTAGATTATCCATGGTTTTTAGGGCTGGGGGTAACCCGTTCCATATCTGTGTACTTCTGTAGGAGAAGGTAGAGGCGTATGCCTGCTTATATTTAAGTCCTTTAAAACTGGGGAAATTCAGGTTGAGGAATTTGCGGGCTGATCTCTTTGCGTTTCTGGGTGGTAGGTCCACAAGGTTAAACATGTACAGTGGGGCATCTGCGTGGATGATCTTGTTTACGATCGTGCAGATCTTGAATTCGATACGTTCCTTGAGTGGAAGCCAGTGAAGTTTCTCTCTTAAGGGTTTCGCACTTTCGTATTTGGTCTTTCCAAATATGAGTCTGGCTGCAGTATTCTGGGCTGTTTGAAGTTTCTTAATAGTTTGTTCTTTGCAGCCAGCGTACAGAGTATTACAGTAGTCCAGGTGACTAATTACCATAGATTGTGCCAAGGTACGGAAAATGTTTCTCAGGAAGAAAGGCTTAACTCTTTTGAGTTTCCACATTGAGTAGAACATCTTTTTTGTCGTGTTCTTCACGTGGGTATCGAGAGTGAGGTTTTGGTCAAAGGTAACTCCAAGAATCTTCAGGTTTTCTGATATAGGGAGGGTGCAGTATGGTGTAGTTATAGTAGAGTAATTGTATGTGTTGTATTGTGAAGTGAGTACTAGGCATTGAGTTTTTTCTGCATTGAGTTTTAGCTGGAATGAATCTGCCCAGCTATGCATGGTTCTGCAGCTTTGGTTGATCTCGTTGGTGATTTCATTTAGATTGTGTTTGAACGGGATGTAAATCGTGACATCATCTGCATATATGTAAGGGTTAAGGTTTTGATCGGCTAATAGTTTGGCTAGAGGTGTCATCATTAGGTTGAAGATGGTCGGTGAGAGGGGGATCCTTGAGGAACTCCACATTCTGGTGTCCAAGGAGGTGATCTTTCGGTGTCTGTTATTACTTGGTAGGATCTGGTGGTGAGGAATCCCTCGAACCATTTGAGGACTGGGCCTCCGACTCTGGAGTATTCTAGTATATGAAGTAGTATTCCATGATCCACCATGTCGAAGGCGCTTGACATGTCAAATTGTAGTACGAGTATGTTCTTTCCAGTTGCAATTGTTTTTTTGAATGAGTTCATTGCCGCTACTAGTAAAGTTTCGGTGCTGTGATTTGATCGAAATCCTGATTGTGACTCATGTAGAATTGAGTGTTTAGTTAGATAATCAGTGAATTGTTTCATAACTATGCCCTCCATTATTTTGGTTATGAGTGGAATAGATGCAACTGGTCGATAATTCGTTAGGTCCATTGTACTTTTCTTAACGTCTTTTGGCAGAGGAGTGAGTAGGATGTTTCCTTTATTCGAGGGGAATAAACCGTTTTGGAGTCTGTGGTTTACTTGGTCCGTAAGGTCTTTCTTGAATTGTTTGCGGGCAGCTCTTATTAGGCTAACAGGGCAAATGTCTAGTTTGCATTGAGACTTGCCATATTTTTTAAGCCATTGTGAGAGTGTTATGATTGGGGTCAGAACCCCTCTCAAACTTACCTCTTTCCTGGGGGTCAGCTTCTTAGCTGGCTTCTGTTTCTTTGTCTATCCTTTCTGAGCTGGCTCTGTCTCTCTGTGCTGGCAGCTTCCAGCAGCATGGGGTTAATTGTTTTACTTTACTACAGCTGTGTGGGTGGACTGAGTTAGCTCTACCTCTCTTTGGGTGTACTGGCTTCAAGTGCTTCATGGTGTTGCATTGGTGTGGGTTGGGCCTCTCTGGGTCAGTGTGCTTTTGCCTAGGTCTAGGGAGTGTGACATCATCAGGGAGGGCCTTGATAAGGAAGTGGTGTTGTTTCCTTCAGAGCCTTTGCAACAGTGGTGTTTGCTTTAGGTAGGGTGGTGCAGTGTGCACTTCTGACTTTGTGTCTAGTTTCCCTGCTTGCTTTTGCTAAGGGCCAGGTTAGTGTTAGTGCAGTGTGCACTGGTGACTGTGTGTTTAGCTTTCCTGCTTTTCCCTTTTGGTTCCCCTGCTTTTCCCTCTTGGCTTTGGAAGCATTGCTGTGTGTAGGGCTTTGGAAGCTCTGTTGTTGATAGAAGTACTTCAGGGTTTGGTGTTGTTAGGAACACTGCAGAGTTTGCTGTTAGAAGTACTTCTGGTGTTTGTGCTATTGGGAGCATTGCAGTCTTTGCTGTTGGTGTTTGGTGCTTTAGAAGCACTTTTGGCTTATGTGTTAGCTTCCCTGCTTTTTCCTTGTGGCTCCCCTGTCTTCCCTTTTAGTGCTAGGAGCTCTTCTGGTTGCTTACCAGAGTAGTGCTTAGGAAGCTCCTTGTTAGTTTTGTATCTAGCTTGCTAGAGCAGTGCTTAGGTAGCTTGTTAGTGTAGAGCTCTGCTTGTAGCTTGGTGCTCAGTAGCACCTGTGTTAGCTTTGTGTTTAGTTCCCTGCTCTGTTAGTTTAGGGCTTAGGAAGTCCCTTTCTTGAGCAGGGCTTAGGAGCTCCTGTTTAGTATAGGGCTTAGGAAGTCCTTTTGTCAGTTTACTGTTAGGAACACTCCTGCTGGTTTAGGGCTGGGGAGCACGTAGATCAGTTTAGGTTTAGGAGTACTTCTGTTTCCAGTCCTGGTCCCTGTGTCATCCGGTATCCAGTAAGTCCTGCCGGCTACTCGAACCCAGGAGCTCAACTCCTGGGGGGCTTAGTAGCTAAGTGCAGGTGAAGCTGTGTGGACCAGTCCGGTGTGCTCCAGTCCTGTGTCCTCCAGTCTGGGGGATTCCAATCCAGTGTTCCAGTCCGGGGGGTTCCAGTCCTGTGTCCTCCAGTCCGGGGGATTCCAGTCTATGTGTTCCGGTTCGCTGGGCAGTGCCTGCAGTCCCTGCCGGTGTGCTTGCCCAGTGTTGGTTGGTGGGTTTTGCCTGCTGCTGTCACTCCTCGGCAGCAGCCCAAGGGCTCACGTTTGCTCCAGAGCCCGGTCCCGCGGGCTCTGAACCTGAGAACCTGACAGAGAGTTCATCTACTGAGATTATGTCGAAGCTGGTTCATGAACGATCAGCTGGGTATTCCCCCAGTTTTGGGTTTAGGCATTCAAGGATGTTTGTATAGTCGGTAGTATTGGAAGGTATCATGCGCCTGAGTTTTATAATTTTTTCGTTAAAATATTTCGCTAAGCTGATTGCGGATGGGGTGTCTGTGTTGTTAGAGGTAACCAGTGTAGTGTTTAGGAGTTTGTTCACAAGGGAGAAGAGCTTATGTGTATCCTTGTAGTTTGGTCCTATTAAGGTTTTGTAGTACATTCTTTTGGTTTGTCTGATTTTATATTTGTATTTTCTTTGCGACTGTTTCCAGTCGTTAAGAGTGAATTCGTCTTTTTTCTTGCTCCATATTCTTTCCAGTCTTCTGACCTGTGTTTTTAAGGCTTTCAGTTCTTCGTTTAAACCATGGGATTGAGTTTTTTCTTTTTGAGGATCTAGTTTGGAGCGGTGCTATACTGTCTAGTATTGCTGTGCATCTGTTGTCCCACTCTTGTAGAAATTGGGGTGATTTTGTAGGAGTTGCCTATTCGTCAGTGTAAAGTTCTTTCCAGAAAGTTAGTGGGTCTATTTTATCTCTTGTGGTATAGGTTCTTTGTTCTTGTTTTCGTTGTGACCCTTTTCTTTTCCAGTAGAGGGAGGGTGGACCGGACTGGTGGAGGGGTAGCATTGTATATTAATGAGAGCCTTGACTCAGATAGATTACAAATTCAGCAGGACACAAATCACACCTTTGAATAATTGTGGGTTGAAATTCCATGTATAAAAGGGAAAAAAACGGTGATAGGAGTGTACTACCGTCCGCCTCGCCAGGATGAGCAGGTAGGCACAGAAATGATAAAAGAAATCAGAGACGCGAACAAAATGGGCAATGTGATAATAATGGGTGACTTCAATTATCCAAATATAGACTGGGTAAATGTAACAATGGGACACGCTACAGAGATACAATTCCTTGATGAAATCAAGGACAGCTTTATGGAGCAACTGGTGCAGGAGCCGACGAGAGAAGGAAAAATTCTAGACTTGGTCCTTAGTGGAGCGCATGATCTGGTGAGGGACGTTATGGTACTGGGGCCGCTTGATAACAGTGACCATAATATGATCAGTTTTGATATCGACCTTGAAGTAACTGTACACAGAAAGTCAAATATGTTAGCGTTTAACTTTAAAAAAGGAGACTATGATAAAATGAGAAGAACGGTAAAAAAAAAAACTTAGGGGGGCAACTGAGAGAGTAAAAACTGTACAACAGGCGTGGATGCTGTTCAAAAATGCCATCCTGGAGGCCCAGGCCATACACATTCCGCAAATTAAAAAAGAAAGACGGAACTCCAAAAGACAGCCGGCCTGGTTGAAAAGTGAGGTGAAGGAAGCTATTAGGGCTAAAAGAAACGCCTTCAGAAAATGGAAGAAGGAACCGTCTGAAAATAACAAGAAGCAGCATAAGGAGTGTCAAAGCAAATGCAAGGCGCAGATAAAGAAGGCCAAGAGGGATTACGAAAAAAAGATAGCATTAGAGGCAAAAAAACATAGTAAAAATTTTTTTCGGTATATTAAAAGCAGGAAGCCGGCAAAAGA
Organism: Microcaecilia unicolor; assembly: GCF_901765095.1. Lineage (NCBI taxonomy): Eukaryota > Metazoa > Chordata > Amphibia > Gymnophiona > Siphonopidae > Microcaecilia > Microcaecilia unicolor. The sequence continues at coordinate 95,216,683 of NC_044040.1, read as the reverse complement.
ATTGGTTGGGCCGCTGGATGACCGAGGGGTAAAAGGGGCGATCAAGGAAGACAAAGACGTAGCGGAGAGACTGAATGAATTCTTTGCTTTGGTCTTCACTGAGGAAGATTTGGGTGGGATACCGTTGTCGGAAATGGTATTTCAAGCGTACGAGTCGGAGAAACTTACTGACTTCACGGTAAACCTGGAGGACGTAATGGGGCAGTTCAGCAAACTGAAGAGTAGCAAATCTCCTGGACCGGATGGTATTCATCCTAGAGTACTGATAGAACTGAAAAAAATGAGCTTGCAGAGCTACTGCTAGTGATATGCAATTTATCCTTAAAATCAAGCGAGGTGCCGGAAGATTGTAGGGTGGCCAATGTAACGCTGATTTTTAAAAAAGGCTCCAGGGGAGATCCGGCAAATTATAGACCGGTGAGTCTGACGTCGGTGCCGGGGAAAATGGTAGAGGCTATTATTAAAAACAAAATTACAGAGCACATCCGAGGACATGGATTACTGAGACCGAGTCAGCACGGCTTTTGTGTGGGGAAATCTTGCCTGACCAATTTACTTCAATTCTTTGAAGGAGTAAACAAACATGTGGACAAAGGGGAGCCGGTTGATATTGTGTATCTGGATTTTCAAAAGGCATTTGACAAGGTACCTCATGAAAGGCTACAGAGGAAATTGGAGAGTCATGGGATAGGAGGAAATGTCCTATTGTGGATTAAAAACTGGTTAAAGGATAGGAAACAGAGAGTGGGGTTAAATGGGCAGTATTCACAATGGAGAAGGGTAGTTAGTGGGGTTCCTCAGGGGTCTGTGCTAGGACCGCTGCGTTTTAATATATTTATAAATGATTTAGAGATGGGAGTAACTAGCGAGGTAATTAAATTTGCTGATGACACAAAGTTATTCAAAGTTGTTAACTCGCGACAGGATTGTGAAAAATTACAAGAGGACCTTAAGAGACTGGGAAACTGGGCGGCTAAATGGCAGATGACGTTTAATGTGAGCAAGTGCAAGGTGATGCATGTGGGAAAAAAGAACCCGAATTATAGCTACGTCATGCAAGGTTCCACGTTAGGAGTTACGGACCAAGAAAGGGATCTGGGTGTCGTCGTCGATAACACACTGAAACCTTCTGCTCAGTGTGCTGCTGCGGCTAGGAAAGCGAATAGAATGTTGGGTATTATTAGGAAAGGTATGGAAAACAGGTGTGAGGATGTTATAATGCCTTTGTATCGCTCCATGGTGCGACCGCACCTTGAGTATTGTGTTCAATTCTGGTCACCGCATCTCAAGAAAAATATAGTAGAATTGGAAAAGGTGCAGCGAAGGGCGACTAAAATGATAGCGGGGATGGGACGACTTCCCTATGAAGAAAGACTAAGGAGGCTAGGGCTATACAGCTTGGAGAAGAGACGGCTGAGGGGAGACATGATAGAGGTATATAAAATAATGAGTGGAGTGGAACAGGTGGATGTGAAGCGTCTGTTCACGCTTTCCAAAAATACTAGGACTAGGGGGCATGCGATGAAACTACAGTGTAGTAAATTTAAAACAAATCGGAGAAAATTTTTCTTCACCCAACGTGTAATTAAACTCTGGAATTCATTGCCGGAAAATGTGGTGAAGGCGGTTAGCTTAGCACAGTTTAAAAAGGGGTTGGACGGTTTCCTAAAGGACAAGTCCATAAACCGCTACTAAACGGACTTGGAAAAATCCAAAATTCCAGGAATAACATGTATAGAATGTTTGTATGTTTGGGAAGCTTGCTAGGTGCCCTTGGCCTGGATTGGCCGCTGTTGTGGACAAGATGCTGGGCTCGATGGACCCTTGGTCTTTTCTCAATATGGTATTACTTATGTACTTATGTGCTTTGTAGTGGTCTGACCATGGTGTAGCTGTCCATTTTGTATCTGTGATAGTGAAGATGGGCTCTGATGAAAATTTGTGAGTTATGATGTCTAATGTGTGTCCTTTTTTGTGAGTAGGTTGCATGTTAGGCCAGTGGAGCTCCCATAGTTGGATGAATTCTTTGCATTCGTTTACGTTCTTTATGTTAATGTCTTCAAGATGCAGGTTAATGTCCCCTGCTATGAGAAGGTTCTGAGAGGACACACAAGTGTTTGATATGAAGTCCATAAAGTGTGTTTGTGATACTTTCCAATTGCCCGGGGGCCTGTAGAAAATGATTAGGTTTAGTTGATCAAGTAGATCGGGGTGGTTAATTCTAACTGAGGCTATTTCAAGTTGGGGTAGGATGGATTCTGCTGTTGTAGTAACTGTGAATTTTGATTTATAGATTATTGCTATGCCTCCTCCTCTTTTTCCTTCTCTAGTCCAATGGATAATTTTGTATCCTGGTGGACATAATTCTAAGATTGTTGGGTCTTTGGAGTCATGGATCCAGGTTTCGCTGATGAGTAGGAGGTCAAGGTGGTCATCCGTGATCCAGTCAGTCAGTGTTGTGGTTTTCTTGATTACTGATCTGGCATTAGTGTAGCCTATTTGTATTCGTTGGTGTTGTTCTTTGGATTCGGGTTTGGAGTAATATTTATTAGTTGTCTTTCTCCTTGATGGTTTAGAACGTTCTTTCTTTCCCAATCTTTGATGGGGTTCGAGGATGTTAGGTTTTTCATGGTCTTCATTGTCTTTTTGGGTATACATGTTGTGTTCGTGATTTGTTTGTGGTTTGTGAATTGTGAGGCTATTGTTGTCTGTGTCTAGAGTTGTAGGTGCATGTAGGAGTAGGATGAGGCAGTAGATGGTTAGGAGTATTTTACTGGTGTTCATATCAGTGTTAATATGCATGTTAAATTGTGTGATTAGAATGTTGGGGGTTTGGCAATCTAGGTCAGTATAAGCCTTATATTCGGAACAGGGCGAGCAGAATTTAAATCATTACGACCAGTGCACTTAGATCAAGGTAAGAAGAGGGTAGGGGTAGGGGATTCTGCTCTGTTGATAATTGTTGACTTACAGACATAATCAAAAATTAAAAACAAACAAATAAACAAATTTATCCAGTGCTGCATCTGGGGTTATTTTCCATAATTTTAGGGCATAATGTGACATGCGGTATGCACCTGATTGTTTTGCATCTCATTACTATGTAACCAGCATTGACTTAAATATCACAGCTTTAAAGCAAGACAAGATATGTTAGTGCCCTTTAATACACATTGAAGGGCTTAAAGCCCTAATGCAGCTTGATAACTTCCCTCCTTTCCAGCATAAATTTAGGAGCTCAGCTATTTTTTTTAATATTGGGCCTTGTGGTAAGTACAGTTTTGCAGATAGTATGGATACATTCACTGCACCTTATTTAATAGGCAGTAAATTGATTCACACTATAATAGAGGGTCTTTTACTAAAGATTAACTCAAGTTATCTGCAGCAGGGCCCATAGGAATAAAATGGGACCGGATGTAGATAACTCAAGCTGCATGCTAACTGCAAGGTGCAATCCATACCCATTCCTCACTTCAACCCAGTGGTGTGCTGGAGCTGGCTCCCACTAGCATGTGCAAGCCGTTTGTTAATTTTTTAAGAATTTTGGGAGCCGATTGTTAAAGTAGCTCCTTTAACAACCGGCTCCCAAAATGTGGCTCGGGTGACTCGGGTCCCCTCTTGGCGTCATTGTCCTCTTCCTCCCCTGTGGCTTGTGCTGTGCATCTTCTCTCCCTAGTCCCCATTGCCTGCCCCCACCCCATATAGCACCTCTCTGGCTATGGGCTCGCTCTTTGTCCAAGGAGGTTTAATAGACAGGAGATGAAGTGACGTCAAAATGCTGAAACCAATTAGGTCAATCTGAGTTTTCCCTTCCCCGTGCAGCCGTCATCCCTTTATACGCAAAACAAAGCAAGCAAACCTATGAGCTGCTGCATCTATGTTGTTGTTCTTTATTGTTGGTAGCATTTTTATTTAATCTCACTTATATTTTCAAACATACCAGCTTGTGCAGCATACGGGATGCACACAGAGGAAGCATAAAAACAGGATAACTTTTTATAGGTAGAGTAGTAATTTATTATAAATCTTAATCAGTGGTCAGTTGGAGGGGCTGGTTACAGGGACACCCTAGCATGTGTTATATTTGTGCAGAGATTTTTTTCTCCTGGTAATGGGCCACTAAAACAGACATCATGTTAAGAGAATCAGGTGCTTAACATTCAGAGTTTCTATCTATTTATTTATTTATGACATTCATATCCCACATTTAACATGTATTAGGTTGAAACCTGGGAGCATTTGAAAGCTTTTGCTTACCTGTGCCTAGATGGTAGGTGGGAATTTGCTCCTTCTGTTTTGAAGAATGCAGTGGTATATTATAAAAATGTACTTAATATTGTTTATTACTATTATTTACTACTGGTTGATATACAGCAGAAGTTAACCAACAGGCTTATTTTCGAAAGAGAAGGGCGCCCATCTTTTGACACAAATCGCAAGATGGGCGTCCTTCTCACAGGGTCGCCCAAAATGGCATAATCGAAAGCCGATTTTGGGCGTGCCCAACTGCTTTCCGTCGCGAGGATGACCAAAGTTCCCGAGGGTGTGTCGAAGGTGTAGCAAAGGTGTGACTTGGCGTGCCTAACACATGGGCGTCCTCAACCCATAATGGAAAAAAGAAGGGCGTCCCTGATGAGCACTTGGCCAACTTTACTTGGTCTCTTTTTTCTTATGACCAAGCCTCAAAAAGGTGCCCGAACTGACCAGATGACCACCGGAGGGAATTGGGGATGACCTCCCCTTACTTCCTCAATGGTCACTAACCCCCTCCCACCCTCAAAACACAACTTTAAAAATATTTTGTGCCAGCCTCTATGCCAGCCTCAATTGTCATACTCAGGTCCCTCGCAGCAGTATGCAGGTCCCTGGAGCAGTTTTAGTGGGTGCAGTGCACTTCAGGCAGGTGGACTCAGGCCCATCCCCTCTACCTGTTACACTTGTGGTGGTAAATGTGGGCCCTTCAAAACCCACCAGAAATCCACTGTACTCACATCTAGGTGCCCCCCTTCACCCCTAAGGGCTATGGTACTGGTGTACAGTTATGGGTAGTGGGTTTGGGGGGGGGGTTGGGGGGCTCAGCACACAAAGTAAGGGAGCTGTGCACTTGGAAGCAATTTGTGAAGTCCACTGCAGTGCCCCCTAGGGTACCCAGTTGATGTCCTGGCATGTCAGGGGGACCACTGCACTACGAATGCTGGCTCCTCCCACAACCAAATGATCGTTTCTGAGATGGGCGTCCTCGTTTTCCATTATAGCCGAAAATCAGAAACAACCAAGTCTAAGGACGACCATCTCTAAGGTCGACCTAAATTTCAGGATTTGGGCATCTCCGACCGTATTATCGAAACAAAAGAGGGACGCCCATCTTGTTTGGTAATATGGGTTTCCCCGCCCCTTCACGGGGCCGTCCTACGAGGATGTCCCCAGGAAAACATGGGCGTCCCTTTCGATTATGCCCCTCCAAATCAACTTCATGCTTTGTAATATAATTTTTAATAGCATTTTTCTCAGTCATTACTCAAATACAAATAAATTATAATATTAATTATACAACTGTGTCTGCTTCTTATGGTAGCTTTTGTTAATTAAAGCCGTGTCAGAAAAATATTTGCAAGTGCGTTTTTATTATGCAGGCAAACAATACACCGCCAAAATACAAAATAGCAAGCAGCAAAGTATTAGTCGCCAAGTTTATACAAAGTTGATTATTTTCAGTGGAAAATAAATCTGTTGTCTGCCTGCTATATGACTATTCCATCGCTGTTTAATTATTGCTACCAAGTATTACATACTTAGGGCATATGCCTTAAACATAGATTGTTTACATTTATTTATCTAGACCTTACAAGCACATGGTATTGCTTATTAAACCTGAAGGCAAAACCAAAGTGTGGTTAAACAATATGGTATAAACTGTGTTGTTTATGACTTTACTTGTTATGAAATGCTTTGAGCCCTACTGATCTGTACATCTCTTGTGCTATTTTGGCGAATGGAAACAGTCAGGTTGGCTTATAGGGAGGGGAGTACGGGAGGGGAAGGGTTCTTGGGGTAAAAGTAAAAGTTTTTATTGTGCCATGTTGAATGGTTTACTGTTTTTTTCTTGTTCTGTATGAAGCTTATCAACCAACATGTTTTGCATTTAATAAAGATGATTAAAACATAAAAAATAAGTTTTGGATGTTACTGAATTCTATTATTCTGTCTCACTGTATTTCCAGTTTTGACACAGTATGAGCCATCACAAGAACAAAATATAAGAAAACCAATGGGCTGCATTAGGGGCTTATAGCCAGTGGTGTGCTGGAGCAGGCTCTCACAGGCTCGCAAGAGCCGGTTGTTAAGCTTTTAAGAATTTTGGGAGCCGGTTGTTAAAGTAGGGCCCTCCATGGCTACTTTAACAACTGGCTCCCAAAATGTGGGCTTGGGCCCCCTGCTGAATTCTCTTTTACTTTGCTGGTGGGGATGCTGAGCCCTGCCAGCCAAGTAAATAGACTGCTGATGTTCCCCGCTCCTTGTTTCCAGCTCTGAGCAGCAGGCTGGGACTTCTCCAGCATGTGTGAGAAGTTTCAGCATGCTGCTCAGAGCAAGACTTTGGGAGTGGTGGCAGTCCATTTATTGGCTGCCAGCAAAGGTATGCCTAGTGTGCCCGCACTAAGGGAGGGAGGAGAGAGAGGCAAGTGTTGCCCCCCCCCCCCCCGGTCACCCCTGGCCCTTCCAACTGCAGAGCTGGCTATGTCTGAAGAAAGAGCCTGTTGTTAAAAATTTACCAGCACACCCCTGCTTATAGCCCATTTAGTTATGTTTCCACAAATGGAGAGATCTGTTTTGACAGAAAATATTTTTATTAGTTTGATTTATAAACCACTTGTCCCTGAAACATGCTCAAACAAAATAATCCATTTTTGTATCTAAAAGGTAAAGTTCTACAAAACAGATGATGATGTGATTACATGTGTCCCAATGAAAGGAGAGTTTAATCCTACTTCCATTTAATTTCATATATTCCATCATCTTTATAAACACCATGCTTCCCAAGGCAGATTACAACAACATTTAAGATGAACCCATCAGGAAACAGGATATCCTCACTGAAATTTGGCCATCTGTATTGTATACAGTGTATTTATTTAGTTTTTACAGTAGAAAAATGAGCACAAAATACAGAGTTTAAAATTGCTGTTTCTACCAGCTATAATGATTTTTAAACTGTTTTACTGATATTCAATTGTTATTTCATGATATTTATATCTACATTGGGAAGCTTTCAAATAAATTTAAAAAACTGTCCAATAAGTAAAAAAATAACAACAACCTTTTGTCCTCCACCTTATAAGGCACTGCCTATCCAATTGAAACAGCTTTAGAGTTGTTACAGATGGACCAACAAAAAAAAAAAAAACAATGTGGATGCAGCAGCTCATAGGTTTGCTTGCTTTGTTTTGAGTAAACAGGGATGATGGCTGCGCTGGGAAGGGGAAACTCAGACTGTCCTAATTGGCTTCCTTGCTTACAATGGACTAGATAGGCTCACTTCCACGCCTGTCTATTAAACCTCCTTGTCTTTGTCCTTCCTCCTGCATCTTCTTTTTGCTGCAATTATTATTTATTTTTTTAAGCAATGCTGGCACATCAGCAGGAACAGTCTGCTTCAAACAATCCTGGGGGCCTTCCTTTAGCCAATCCCAGGGGCCTTCCTTCAGGGGGAGGGACAGGCTGAAATAAGGCCCCTGGGATTGGCTGAAGCAGCTTGGTCTAACTGAAGTGTGCCAGCAGTGCTTAAAAAAATTAAATGTGGCAGAACAAAAGAGGTAAGGAGGTGCAAGTCCAGTGAGTTGCTTTATCCATGTTGTCGTTCTTTATTATTGGTAGGCATTTTTATGTGATCTCACACTTAAACTTAAACATGCCGGCATGTGCAGCATAGGGATGTACACAGAGGAAGTATTGGTTTCATCGGTTAGAGTACTAACTTGTCCCAAATTTTAAATCATTGTGTTATTGGGAGAAGCTGATTATAGGGACTCCCTGTATTGGTGCAGAGATGTTTTCACCCAGTAAAAGGTCACCCAAACATACATCATGTTATGAGAATCAGGTACTTAATTAGACTTATTATTTATAAGTGCACAATTTAAAAACAAAAATTAATTAGTTTGAAACCTAGGAGCCTTTAACATCTTTTTTTTCCTGTGCCTACATCAAAAGAAAAAGATAGCATATGGGAACTTGATGCTTTTGTTTTGTGGATTGCAGTGGTGTTACTACTATTTCGAAGTCAGATATCGAATAATGAGGGAAGGGCTTCTCTTATGCAGAAGTTCTTTCCAGAGTCAGTCTAAGTGTGCTAGTGTTGTCCAGTTCAGGTTCAGCACACTATGAGCCGCCAAGTTCGTACAAAGTTAATTATGTTCAATGGAAAATAAATCTGTTGGCTCAGGCTGCTTGCTATGTGAATATTCTATCACTGTTTCATTATTTCTACCAATAATGACATATTAAGGGCATTTGCTTTAAACTTTGTTTTAATTTGTTTATCCAGTCCTTACATGCACATGGTTTTGCTTTTTAAACCCAAAGGTGAATCCTAAGGGTGGTTGAATAATTAGGTATAAACTATGTTTCTGACTTTACTTGTTTTGGACTACTTTGGGTCCTGCTGATCTGTATATGTGCTGTCTGGAATTTTGGAAGATGGAAATGAGAAAATAATAATTAACTTTTGGATCTATTATGTATACAGTATGTCAGTTTTTGAATGTGCATCTGCCATAACTGGTTTTAGACGTGGCCCACAAGAAAGATTCATTGGCCTTCAATCTCCAGAATAGCGGTGGTAAATCTCCAGCTTTGAAATGGGCCACCCTTGGTGTCTCTGAACTCTTTTACCTTTGCTGGCAGAGATACCAGCCAAATAAATGGACTGCTGTTGCTCCTCACTACTTGTTTCTGGCTCTAAGCAGCATGTCAGAACTTCTTGCGCAAGCATATATGAGAATTCCTGGCATGATGCTGGGGGGGAAGGAGGAGAGAGGGGAATGTGTTGCTCCCTTATTCCACCATGCCCCCCCCCAATTGCAGGCTGGCTATGCCTGGAGAGAGGGCCTGTTAAAAATTTTCCAGCACACCACTGCTTCAAACCCCATACATTTTCTGCCCCATAATAGAAGGTGCAGTTAGTGTATAAATTAGCATTTGCCGTCATGACAGTATGGTAACTGATTACCATACATTAGTAAAAGGACCTCTATCAGCCTTATTTTCGAAAGTGATGGGCGCCCAGATTTTGACCCAAATCGGGACATAGGCGCCCATCTCGCAAAGGCGCCCAAATCGGTATAATGGAAAGCCGATTTTGGGCGTCTTCAACTGCACTCCGTCGCGGGAACAAACAAAGTTGATGGGGGCGTGTCGGAGGCGTGGTGAAGGCAGGACTGAGGTGTGTTTATTGGCTGAGGAGAGATGGGTGCCTTTGGCCGATAATCGAAAAAAGAAAGGCGTTTTTAGCTTTTTTTGGACCCTTTTTTTTCACGAACAAGTCCCAAAAAAGTGCCCTAAATGACCAGATGACCACCGGAGGGAATCAGGGATGACCACCCTTGACTCCCCCAGTGGTCACTAACCCCCCTCCCACCAAAAGAAACCCAACGTTTTGTTTTCCAGCCTGTATGCCAGCTTCAAATGCCATACCCAGCTCCATCACAGCAGTATGCAGGTCCCTGGAGCAGTTGTTAGTGGGTGCAGTGGACTTCAGGCAGGTGGACCCAGGCCCATCCCCCCTACCTATTACACTTGTGGTGGTAAATGGGAGCCCTCCAAACCACCCCCAAACCCACTGTACCCACATGTAGGTGCCCCCCTTCAGCCATAAGGGCTATGGTAATGGTGTAGAGTTGTGGGCAGTGGGTTTGGGGGGGGGGGGGATTTCAGGGGCTCAGCACCCAAAGGAAGGGAGCTATGGACTTTGGAGGTATTTGACTTTTTTAAAAAATTGTTACAAGTGCCCCCTAGGGTGCCCGGTTGGTGTCCTGGCATGTGAGGGGGACCAGTGCACTACAAATCCTGGCCCCTCCCACGACCAAATGCCTTGGATTTGTTCGTTTTTGAGCTGGGTGCCTTTGGTTTCCATTATCGCTGAAAAATGAAACCGCCCAGCTCAAATCCGCACAACTCCGATACATTTGCCGGGCACAAACCGTATTATCGAAAAAAAAGTAGGGCGACCATTTTTTTCTAAAATACGGTCTGTCCTGCCCCTTCACATACCCGTTCTCAGTCATAGACGCCCATGGAGATGGGCGTTCGCATTCGATTATGCCCCTCCATGTATTCCTAAATAAATGTAATAATGGAGTGTAACTTGCAGCAGCAGTCACTCTTCCTCACTATCACAGAGGTCACAGGAGTTTTGCCTTGCTGTTTTTCCCAGCTCTCAGGCCTCTTTACAGCTTTTCACAGATCTTTTCTATTATGGTTTACTCCCTGCTTCTGACTAGATTCATTCTTCCAAACAGCTGGCAGGCTCTTTTCTCTCTTTCTCTCTTAACAGGGTCTCTGGTTCATCAGCTAACTTGGGTGTCTCACCTGTTTGTCAGCTTATCTCTCCCTGGACAATTGCTTTCAGGCATCCAAAGAAACAAAAGTGAACAGTCATCTTTACTTTCTGACAATCTGCAAGAAGAATGACATCATTCCCAAAGGACTGAGGATCAAAAATCCTTTGGCTACTACTTACAATTCTGACTATACAGAGAAACTCTGCAAACGCACTAGTCAGAAACTAAGAAATGAACTTATACATCAACTCTACAAGAAAAAAAGAATAATACAAACCCAAAGGGATGTAATCCTTAGGCACATGGAGGAATTACATCCACACCTTGTGAACCAACTTAAAGAGGACCTACATAACATCCAAGGAGAAAAACAATACATTGCTATCTGCGTAAAGGAAATAAAGCTATATTCTCTTCTTCAAAATCAAAGAGAGAGAAACTGCTTATCCTTGAATAGCTACAACTCTGCAGAACCAACATCCCCAGACACCTTGGAGATACTTGGATACACATCTGAGGCATGTGAAAATCAGAGCCCAAACAAACCAGGGAATACTGATCACACCTTTACAGATGCAAAACCAAATTGGGATAATAAACCTCTCGAACCATCAATTATCACAACATGAGGTCTCTGTGCTCTCAAAAGGGCTTTCATTCTGCCCATCTAGTAAACTAGATGAACTCCAACCATACTCAGACCTAGAAGAATTCTTTAGAAAAATGCGCCTTAAAACACATTTCTATAATAAAGGGACACCAAACAGACTGGAGTACAGTCTTAAACAAAAGAACACTTATTTCACCCCACAGGAGGGACAAAACTACAAGCTGGATAATTACATAGAAAGTTTCAGACATAGGGTGAAATCCCAACTTTCCAACAAACAAAAGAGAATCCTGTACAATCTTACCCCACCAGAAAGAGCGGCCATAAGAACCCTACAAACTAACGAACGCATTATCATCAAACCCGCAGACAAAGGAGGCGCAGTGGTAATTATGGACATACAAAAATACATTGAAGAGGGGCACAGACAGCTCTCAGACAATAAATACTACAGGAAAGTAACTGAGGACCCCACACAGGATTACACAAAACAGCTGAAAGACCTTATCAAAACATTTCCTACACAAGCGCAACCTCACCTGAAGAAACTCATACCAAACCAACCTGCTGTGGGCTCATTCTACATGCTACCCAAGATCCACAAACCGGGAAACCCTGGCAGACCAATCATATCAGGTATTGGCACACTCACGGAAGAAATATCTGGATTCATAGAGGGAATTCTGAAACCTCTCGTACACAAAACTAACAGCTTCATACAAGACACCACAGACTTTCTGAATAAATTGAAAAATATCAAGCAACTACCACCTAACACCCTTCTGGGCATGATGGATGTAGAATCACTATAGGGCAACATTCCACATGCGGATGGCATAGCTGCATGTGGAAGACTCCTAAAAAAATCCACACTGGACCATCAATACTCACCAGAAACTATTACAAAATTAATCAAATTCATTTTAACTCACAACTACTTCCGCTTTAACAATGATATCTATCTGCAAATAATGGGCACTGCAATGGGCACCAGGACAGCACCCCAATATGCCAACCTTTTTATGGCTGAGCTGGAAGAGACATTTCTGAATACACACCAGACCAAACCTCTAAAATACTACCGGTACATCGATGACATTTTTATGATTTGGACGGAGGGTGAAGAAACTCTGAAACAATTTTATTCTGCCTTCAATACAATCCTACAATCAGATTCAAAATTGACTACTCCCCAGAAAAAGTCAATTTTTTGGACACCACGGTCTCAATCAGTGATGGCTGTATACAAACATCTATATACAAGAAACCCACAGACAGATGCAGCTACCTCCACAACTCCAGCTTCCATCCTTCACATACAAAAAGATCCATCATTTACAGCCAAGCCACAAGATACCACCGTATCTGCTCTGACCCAGGGGACAGAGACAGACACCTTAAAAGCCTGACTGCATCCTTCAAACAGAAAGGCTACAACCCCAAAATAATCTCCAAGAATATTGCCTCCTCCCTCAAAACACCCAGGGAGAATCTGCTACAGTACAAGGAGAAAAAATCCACAGACAGAATTCCCCTTGTAGTGACATACAATCCAGAGCTGGAAAAACTGAGGAAAATCATAAGAGATCTACAACCTATACTCCAGGAGGATGAATTACTGAAAGAGATATTCCCATCCCCACCAGTACTGGCCTTCCGACAACCACCCAACTTAAAACACAAGCTAATCAGAAGTAAACTTTCATCACAGACTGAAAAGGAACAGAAGGGCACACGTCCCTGTAATTTATCCAGTTGCAAACTATGCCAAAATATTTCATAGGACCCCACAGTTACCCACAAAGGAAAGATATTCAACATAAAGGGATCTTTCACTTGCTCATCTTCCAATGTGGTATATATCATTCAGCGTAAAAAATGTAACGAAGGATGCTATATTGGAGAAACAGGCCAGATGCTTAAGACAAGATTCAATTTACATAGACATCACAATACAGCCAGTAGGGCCCCCACCCCGGTGGGACAGCACTTCACAGAACCAGGACACTGTACCAGTGATTTCACAGTGAGAATACTGAAAGGTAACTTTAAAACCATACAAGAACGTAAGACCTTTGAAGTCAGAATGATTGAATATTTTAACACCCAACAGAAAGGACTTAACAAGGACCTGGGGTTCCTAGCCCATTATAAACCATAAAGCTGTATGTCTCTGTTGATCACCCCACCCCTCACCTATCCACACCCATCCTGTTAGAATATCAATGATATGCTTTGATGTCCCCATGCATACCTCCGACCCACCCCCATCCTCCCACCCTGTCAGACTGTCATAGTAATGCTTGAATGTTTTCACTTATATACACTGTCAGCTAGCACATTTGCTTATTTCCGATCTGACGAAGAAGGGCAACCTTCAAAAGCTAATCAAGAAATGTGTTAAGTTATGTCCAATAAAAAAGGTATCATCTTATTTTCTTTTCCATGTTTTATTTTGTTTGATTTCTATTGATAGGCATCCAAAGAGAAACAGGAAAGTATCCTCCACGAAAATCTGAAGGAAAACCAAGAAATAGAGGATAACACAAGAACTTCCAACAGGGAGTTGTGGTCAAAAGCGTTCTTTATTAGGTACCAGAAGAGACCCGACACGGGGCTGTGTTTCAGCAGTACAGCTCACCTACCTCAGGGGTCAGATACAATTGTTCTTAAATACACAGTGCCTTGAATGAACTACTCTGAGGATGAGCAGAGGTAAAAATAAGCAAAGCTGAAAGCCCGTTTCCTTCATGCTTATTTTTACCTCTGCTCAACCTCGGGTCTCTTCTGGTGCCTAATAAAGAAAGCTTTTAACCATACTCCCTGTTGGTAATTCTTGTGTTATCCTGTACTTCTTGGGTTTCCAGTTACTTTCAGCAGCATCTCTTTCTGCTAACTTTGACAACTCTCACTGGTTCCGGTCTTTCACTCAGCTCTGGTTAGTCCTGCAACAGACTCTGGTCACTTCTGCTGCTATATCTCACTTGGGTTATGGTTTCTCACTTACCTTTGGTCACCTCTAAAGCTACATCTCTCAGCTGATCTGATCACCCTCTGAGGCTCCAGGATCTGTTTAGTTCAGCACAGGGCTATCACCAAAATTCATCCTTTCCTTTCTGATCACACTACCAAAACCCTTATCCACACTCTTATTACCTCATGCTTAGATTACTGCAATTTGCTTCCCATAGGTCTCCCACAAAGCCATATCTCTCCCCTTCAATCCATTCAAAATTCTGCTGCACAACTTATATTATGCTAGTGTTACTACGCTCATATTAGTCGTCTCTTCAAGTCACTTCATTGGCTCCCTATCCGTTTCCACATACAGTTCAAACTTCTTTTATTGACTTACAAGTGCATTCACTATAGCACCTCACTACCTCTCCACTCTTATCTCTCCCTAAACTCCTCAACGGGAACTTCACTCATCTTATCTGTAACCTTCTTCTTCACTGCCAACTCCAGATTTTGTTCCTTTTATCTTGCTGCACTGTATGCCTGGAATAAACCTCCTGAGTCAGTATATCAAGCTCCATCTCTGGCTGTATTCAAATCTAGGCTAAAAGCCCACCTTTTTTGAGGCTGCTTTTAACTCCTAACTCCAATTCACCTGTTCAGTACACATGTCTGTAAGCAATTCCTTTGTCCCTTATTTGTCCTGCTTGTCTGTCTTGATTAGATTGTAAGCTCTGTTCAGCAGGGACTGTCTCTTATATGAATAGATCATACTCAGAGAGGTGGACTGCAGACTGTAGAGTTAGTACATGAGTTCATAAGTACATAAGTATTGCCATACTGAGACAGACCGAAGGTCCATCAAGCTCAGCATCCTGTTTCCAACAGTGGCCAATCCAGGTACAAGTACCTGGCAAGATCCCAAAACAGTACAATACATTTTATGCTGTTTATTCTAGAAATAAGCAGTGGATGTTCCCCAAGTCCATTTTAATAATGGTCTATGGACTTTTCCTTTAGGAAACCATCCAAATAGTTTTTAAACCCTGCTAATCTAACAGCTTTTACTACATTCTCTGGTAATGAATTCCAGAGTTTAATTACACATTGAGTGAAGAAACATTTTCTCCAATTCGTTTTATACTTACTATTTTATAGCTTTGTTGCATGCCCCCTAGTCCTAGTATTTTTGGAAAGAGTAAACAAGCGATTCAAGTCTACCCGTTCCACTCCACTCAATATTTTATAGACCTCTATCATATCTCCCCTCAGCCATCTTCTCTCCAAGCTGAAGAACCCTAGCCGCTTCAGCCTTTCCTCATAGGGAAGTCATCCCATCCCCTTTATCATTTTCGTTGCCCTTTTCTGTGCCTTTTCTAATTCCACTATATTTATTTATTTATTTATTTATTTAATTTATTTGTTACATTTGTATCCCACATTTTCCCACCTATTTGCAGGCTCAATGTGGCTTACGTGGAGGGGCATATTCGAACATCGCTGGCGAAATAGATCGCCGGCGATCTATTTTGGCGGCGGAGCAACAGCTGGCCGGAACCATATTATCAAAAAAAATGGCCAGCCATCTTTTTTTTCAATAATACGGTTTAGGCCGGCCAAATGCCATAGTTCACCGGGTTTGAGATCGCCGGTTTTGTTTTTCAGCGATAATGGAAAAAAAATTCCGGCCATCCCGAACCTGGCGAAATCCAAGGCATTTGATCATGGGAGGAGCCAGCATTTGTAGTGCACTGGTCCCCCTGACATGCCAGAACACCACTGGCCACCCTAGGGGTCAGTGCGTGGACTTCAGAAAAAGCTCCCACATGCCATAGCTCCCTACTCTTGGGTGCTGAGCCCCCCCAACACCCCCCCAAAATAACCCACTACCCACAAATGTACAACACTACCGTAGCTCTTAGGGTGAAGGGGGCAACTACATGTGGGTACAGGGGTTTTGGAGGGCTCCCATTTACCAGCACAAGGGTTACAGGTGGGGGGGATGGGCCTGGGTCAGCCTGCCTTAAGTGCACTGCGGGTACCCACTAAAAGTGCTCCAGGGACCTGCATACCACGCAGGCCTCTAGGACTTTGTTGCTGCTGTAACCTCGGCACACCAGTTGACACCTGAAGACTAATCTCTTGACAAAGTCCTTTATTTGAATAAGCACGTTTACTCACAGTTAACTGCAGATCAGAGGTTATGCCCCACTGGCAAAGAGTCTCCCTGGTACTAAGATCAGCCGTAGGTCAGAGCTGGCAGAATGGTGTACAATGCCCTCTTTCAGCAACATTCAAGGTAATAACTAAGTTCTCTAATGTGGGTAACACATGAAGGGGATCTAAAACTGGCTTACAAAAATGGCCACTACCTCATGGACTACAGGAAACAAAACAGGGCACACTCTGACCCAGTTAGCAGGGGGAAAAGCACCATGGGAGTAGAGCCCACTACCCTACACCCACCACAATGCATTGCTGATGTGACTCTGCAGTGCACCTAACAGAAAAGGTGTCACACTCACTCGAGAGCCACATCACAACCAGGGAAAGACTGTCAGAGGATAGAACGCATTCTGCTGTCATGGAGGTGGGTACGGCATTTGAGGCTGGCAAAATATGTTTATAATTGTACTTTTTAGTGTTGGAGGGGGTTGGTGACCACTGGGGGAGTACGGGGAGGTCATCCCCGATTCCTTCCAGTGGTCATCTGGTCAGTTGGGGCACCTTTTTGAGGCTTGGTCGTGAAAATAAAAGGACCAAGTAAACCCGGCAAAATACTGATGAACGCTGCTTTTTTTTCCAATATCCGCGAAAGCCGGCCATCTGGTAGCCAAGCCCATGCCCGCCTATGTCCCGCCTTCGCTACGCCGCCGACACGCCCCCTTGAACTTTCGCTGGCTCGACGATGGGAAAGCGGCAATGGTGTCAAAAAAGGGGATTTCGATTATACTGATTTCACCGCTTTTGAGAGATCACCGGCCATCTCCCGATTTATGTCGGAAGATGGCCGGTGATCACTTTCGAAAATAAGCCTGATAGTACCATAAAGGCGTTCGCCAATTTTGGTATGAACAAATACAGTAATGTTGTGGTAGAATAAGGTTCGTGTGTACAGACATATTAGGGAATTGTATAGAGGAAGAGAATCGTAGAGAGGAAGAGTTATTATATGTCCATTATGAGCTTTGGTTTCGTTGTGTTACAGGGTACAGGCATTTAAGTTGGGTCGGTAGGGTATGCCTTTTTGAACAGGTTCATTTTTAATGATTTCTGGAAGTTTAGGTGATCATAAGTTGTTTTCAATGCTTTTGGTAATGCGTTCCATAGTTGTGTGCTTATGTAGGAAAAGCTGGATGCATAGGTTGATTTGTATTTGAGTCCTTTGCAGCTTGGGTAGTGCAGATTTAGGTATGTTCGTGTTAATCCTGTTGTGTTTCTGGTTGGTAGGTCTATGAGGTCTAAACAAAAAACACAGCACCACGGGCCTTTAAAAATGGAACACAGTTCTTTAATGAATGAGCCTTGACAAAAAGACCCCGACACAGGTATCCATTTGGATACAGAAAGTGAAAGTGCCTTGGTGCTTTAGCTTTTACTATATGAGACGTGGGGTAAGGAATAATATATTGTAGAGGAATATATTCGAGTTATTCCCCAAGTTTTTCACGTCATCACTATGACCCCTGACGCAGGTGCTAGTCACCGAAACACGGCCCGTGTTGGGTCTTTTTGTCAAGGCTCATTCATTAAAGGCCCATGGTGCTGTTTTTTTTTTTTTTGTTTGGACTTTAGTTTGTACTTCGTTCCCTCTCTTTTGTTATATCCAGGTCTATGAGGTCTGTCATGTATCCCGGGGTTTCGCCGTAGATAATTTTATGAACCAGGGTGCAGATTTGAAAGCAATACATTCTTTGATTGGGATCCAGTGCAGTTTTTGTGGAGGAGTTTTGGCGCTTTTGAATCGCGTTTTCCAAATATAAGCCTGGCTGCCGTGTTTTGAGCGGTCTGAAGTTTCTTTCTAATTGTTCTTTGCATCCTGTATAAATTCCATGCAGTAGTCTACATGCTTAGTTCCATTGATTGTATCAAGTTTCGAAATGTTTCCCTCGGGAAGAATGGTTTCACCGCGTTTGAGTTTCCACATGAGTGGAACATTTTCTTTGTTGTAGATTTCACTTGGTTCTCTAGTATGAGGTTACGATCGATTGTTACACCGAGAATTTTCAGGCTGTCTGAGATAGGGAGGGTATAATCTGGGGTGTTTATGTTTGTGGGTTTGTTCTTATTGTATTGGGATGAGACAGTGTGTTTTTTCTGTGTTCATGGCCTTGTTGGTTACTCCTCACTTTATTGTTTTATCTTTAACATTATACAGTGATTTGCTCCATCCTATATGTTCCCTCTGATTTCAGTGTTGGATTCAGGCCATGCACGAGAAATTACCTTAAATTATCATTTCCATTCTTTAAGGGATTCTGCTTAAAGAGAATTTTCTCCAGTTTATTCTTTTATTAAGCTGATAAAATCTGGAACCCTTTGCCAATATCTATGCTTTGTATTATCTGCTATGCTCTGTTGTGCAAGGCCATAAAAAATATTTTAAGAAATTTGTATTGTCATGACAAGCTGCTAGCCTAAATATGTTTTTACTGCTAGGAAATTGATTATGTAGCATTAGATCAGATTATTATATTATGCTAGGAAATTGGCTATATATTATCAGATCAGACTACTTTGTTAGCTTGCTTTATTCTGTATTTTGCTCTCAGTTAATATTTCTGGCTTCTTATAATCTGCTTCAATCATTTCTAGGTGTGAGAGGAATACAAGTCCAAGGTAAAGTAAAGTTTATTGTAAAGCGCTGCGTACGTCTAGTAGCGCTAGAGAAATGATAAGTAGCAGTAGTGTCACGGTTGCTGGGGCCTCATGCCCTGACTCACCTTCTGGCGCCACGGGGGCATCAGGGTCAGTTTCTGAGTCTTCTTCCTTACCTTCCTGTGGGTACAGGATGCTCATGCTGCTGTGCTGATAGTTGGGATGTACTGTCGGGGGAGTGGATCTCTCCCACACTGTGTCACGTCTGTGGCCATGACTCCTCTCAGACTCACCTTATTTCCAGCGGTCAGCTTCTGAGCTGGCTCCTGTCTGTTCTTCTTGTGTTAGTTCTGTCTCTGTCTCTGTGTGCTGACTGCATTGGATTGTCTATGTGCTGTTTCCCGTTCCAGACTTCAGCCCAGTCCAGTCTGGATCCTCCGGCCTGCCAGACTGCTTGTGTTGTTTGAGCCTGCTCAGCAGCCATAGTTGCCGGGTGATTGCTGCAGCTCAATCTCAGCTGCTGCTGGGCTTATTAGCCATTTGGAAACTCTCTGCTTTGCCTTTGCATCACCTAAGGCCCTGGTTTGTTGGTGCTTGCTGCACTTCTGCCTAGTCAAGTTTATAGTCTGTATTCTTGCCTGATTCTAGTTTAGTCTTTGTGTAGCTTTGTGTTCTGTATTGCTTGTTTACTGTATTGCTTGTTTCCCAGTCTTGTTTCTTGTTTGTATGTCTTTGTCTAGTTCTTGGTTGCCTGTGTTTGTTTCAGTGGCTGCTTGCAGCTTTCAGTTCTGTCCCTTATCTGTCTCCTAGTCTAGTATTCTGCCTAGCCTCCCTGTGTGTTCTAGTCCCTGTGTGTATCCTGCTGGAATCCAGTTCCAGCCTTGTCCAGTAAGTCCTGCCAGCCACCTGCACTCAGGGGCTCAACTCCTGAGGAATGGTGGCTAAGTGCAGGTGAAGTCTAGCTGGCCCTGTCAGAGTCCTGCCTTATCCCTGTGTGGGGTGGTTTTTCCTGCCACTGCCGCTCCTCGGCAGTGGCCCAAGGGCTCACAAACCTAGTTCCTGTGTTTTGGAAAATGTGACACACTGAGACACTGCGGCTGCTCAGTACTGGCTCCTCTAGGCACACGCACACATGCTGAAAACTCATTTAAAGAGGCCCATGCAGCAGCACCAGGAAACCGCTGGGGAACTTCACTTCCATTCTTCTTGCATTTTAGGTGGGTCCAGGCTCTAACAGGTCCCATAGTGTGATTTGGTTCGTTGTCCAGTGTGCCAGCTCGTTTCTAGCCCAGCCTTGACTTAAGCTGAAGCTTGTCTCCAGCCCAGCCTTGTCTTCAGCCTGACTTCAGCCCAGTCTTGTTTCTAACCCCACCTTGTCTTCAGCTTATCTTCAGCCAGCCTTGTCTCCAGTTTGGCCTAGCCTTCTGCTTCAGTCCAGCCCTGCCTTCAGATGCAGTTAGTCCTCAGTTCCAACTCACCTCCATGACCTCTACTGACATGTCTTCAGCCCGCCAGATCAAGCTTCGAACAGACTGTTTAGTATCTTGCCTAAGAGTTGGCTAAGCAGTTTCAATCTGGCTGTGGTCTAAGGGCTTACCCTGCTAGATGTGTGACGCCTCCTTCCAGATGAATATTCTTCTGTCCCTATGCAGGACACACTGGGGGAAGCTTTTTTTCTTTAACGAGTATCTGGTCAGGATCCTGATGAATTCTGGACTTCTTGCTTCAAAAGGGGCCTGACTCCTCTTTTTTCTGCTGCACTGCTCCAAAATTATTTTCAGTGCCATAGCTTCTCCCATAATCCTTTCATTACTGCGACTCTTGCTGCCCTCTCCCTCCACAGCTCTCTTAAGTACTATTCCTGTAGGTCTTTTCATTCTTTTCCATTTGTGCCATGGATTCATCCATAGCTCTACACTTTTCCTGTGGCTGTTCTTTTTGATACTGAGGCTCTCCTACCCTCTGTGTTTCCCATTGCACTTTCTGTGCTGGCTCTGTCCTGCTTGTCTCTCAGTTTTGTCCATCACTTTTCTTTTTAACCACTCTTCCTGCTTGCCATGGTTTGTAGCTGTGCTTATCATAATCCTACATCTCTTCTCTGTCTCTGTCCCTGTGCTGCCTGTCCTACTGCTGCTCTTTGCAATAATCAAGCTTAGACAGAATCAAGGCCTGAGCACCCATGTCAACTGTCCAATATGTAAAAACCCCACTGACTTTGACACCAAACACATAATTATAAAAGAGCTACCACAAATTCTTTGAACTTGTAAACATAAGAATAGCCATAATGAGTCAGCCCAGTATCCTGCTTCCAGCAGTGGCCAATCCAGGTCACAAGTACCTGGCAGAAACCAAATTTGTAGCAACATCCCATGCTACCAATCCCAGGGCAAGCAGTGGCTTCCCCCATGTCCATCTCAATAACAGACTATGGACTTTTCCTCCAGGAAATTGTCCAAACCTTTTTTAAACCCAGATACGCTGATGTCTGTTACCACATCCTCCAGCAGCAAGTTCCAGAGTTTAACTATTCGTTAAGTGAGAAAATATTTCCTCCTATTTACTTTAAACGTATTTCCATGTAATTTCATTGCCTGTCCCCTGGTCATTGTACTTTTTGAAACAGTGAAAATTTCAAATAACTTCTACCCCATTCTACACCACTCAGGATTTTATAGACCTTAATCATATCCCTCCTCAGCTGTCTCCTTTCCAAGCCGAAGAGCCCTACCTCTTTAGCCTTTCCTCATATGGGAGGAGTTCCATTCCCTTTATCATTTTGCTTGCTATTCTTTGTAAACATCCAGCTTATAGAATTATCGTCCACATTTCCATTTTCTATATATTTAGACACAGCTTGTTCTTCTCTGAGATGCCAGGGGTGGATCGACATGGTCTGGACCCCAGGGCAACAAAGGGCCATGGACCCCTAACCACCTATCAAATGTGATTATATTAAATGGAAATTAGGGGATATGTGGATAAAGGTGAGCCGGTTGATATTGTGTATCTGGATTTTCAGAAGGAGTTTGACAAAGTACCTCATGAAAGACTCCAGAGGAAGTTGGAGAGTCATGGGATAGGAGGTTGTGTCCTTCTGTGGATTAAAAACTGGTTAAAAGATAGAAAACAGAGAGTAGGGTTAATGGAGAAGGGTAGTTAGTGGGGTTCCCCAGGGGTCTATGCTGGAACCGCTGCTTTTTAACATATTTATAAATGACCTAGAGATAGGGGTAACTAGTGAGGTAATTAATTTGCTGATGACACAAAGTTATTCAAAGTAGTTAAATCGTGGGAGGATTGTGAAAAATTATAAGAGGACCTTAAGAGACTGGGAGACTGGGCGTCAGATGACGTTTAATGTGAGCAAGTGCAAAGTGATGCATGTGCAAAAGTGGAACCCAAATTATAGCTACATCATGCAAGGTTCCACATTAGGAGTCATGGACCAAGAAAGGGATCTAGGTGTCGTCGTTGATGATACGTTGAAACCTTCTGCTCAGTGTGCTGCGGCAGCGGCTAAGAAAGCAAATAGAGTGTTAGGTATTATTAGGAAAGGAATGGAAAACAAAAATGAGGACGTTATAATGCCTTTGTATCGCTCCATGGTGCGACTGCTCCTTGAATATTGTGTTCAATTCTGGTCGCCGCATCTCAAAAAAGATATAGTGGAATTAGAAAAGGTGCAGAGAAGGGCAACGAAAATGATAACGGGGATGAGACGACTTCCCTATGAGGAAAGACTAAAGAGGCTGGGGCTCTTTAGCTTGAAGAAAAGACGGCTGAGGGGAGATATGATAGAGGTCTATAAAATAATGAGTGGAGTGGCAGTTTATGCTTTCCAAAAATACTAGGACAGGGGGCATGCGATGAAGCTACAAAGTAGTAAATTTAAAACGAATCAGAGAAAATCTTTCTTCACTCAACATGTAATTAAACTCTGGAATTCGTTGCCAGAGAATGTGGTAAAGGCAGTTAGCTTAGCAGAGTTTTAAAAAGGTTTGGACAGCTTCCTAAAGGAAAAGTCCGTAGACCATTATTAAATTGGACTTGGGGGAAAATATTTCTGGGATAAACAGCATAAAATGTTTTGTACTATTTTGGGGATCTTGCCAGGTATTTATGACCTGGATTGGCCCACTGTTGGAAACAGGATGCTGGGCTGATGAACCTTTGGTCTGTCCCAGTATGGCAATACTTATGTACTTATGTACTGCTGTGGGCCCTTGGGCACTGCCCTATTATTCCAATTTTTAGTCCTCCCCTAGAGCATGCACTTGGATATGATATACTTTAATCTTATCTAAGCCTAATGGAAGATATAGCTCAGAAGGGGTGAAAGAACAGAGACTTCAGGGCACATACTGTAAATGGAAAGGATTGAATAGTGAGATCCCAACATTACTGAGCACTAAAGTCCTATAAGAAACAATTAGGACACTGTTACTAAGGTGCGCTAGCATTTTTAGCTTGTGCTAAAATTAGTGCATGCTATCCGTGTAGACGCCCATAGGAATATTATGGGCATCTATACGGTTAGCATGCGCTAATGCTTAGTGCATGCTAAAAATGCTAGTGTGCCTCTAGCACGGCTTAGTAAACAGGGCCCTTAATATTTAATAAACAAAGATTTTGAATTTTTTTTATTATGCATATTTTTTCTCTTTAAATTGTTTTAAAGTTCACTTTTTTTCATGGTTGCACATGGTAAAATAAAATCTGATTTTAGATTTGCAGGTAACCCACTGTTTCATCCACAAATAAAAGTGCTCTTGGTGATCATTACAGAATTAGCCACTCTAATTTGTACAGAAATTTTGAGAACTTGGTTATCCTTCTTTGGTTTCTGTTGATAAAAAGATGTTTAAGCAAGCATGAAAGACTGTTCTATCTCCATCACATATTTTCTATGATGATTTATCCATTAATTTATTCCCTAAACATAACAGTGCGTTTTCTGTTTAAGGAAATCTAAAGCAGTTTAAAACATTTTGTTTTTTGTCAACAGCAGTAAATGTTTTAAATGCTTTGTTATAACAAATAATCTGGAGTGTGAATAGTAGTTTATCACAGGTATTATGCTAAATCTAAAAAGCACTGTTTCCCAAACAAGACTTATAAGGTATTACGGCTGCAAAGTGCAAGTATTTCACATTTTGTTGGAAGTTCCTTGAAGCAGTATAAGAAAAGCAAGATTGTCAAACCATGTGCATGCATTACATGCATGACTTTGGAAGCGCTTTTAACAATTGCTGATATATTTAAGGTAGTAAATACATATATAGTTCCAGGACCATGATTGGCCTTTCAAACTGAAAAATGTGCCGAATTGCACAAAAACACATGTATGCTCAAAGGACAAATTTACAAAAGCAAACACAATCAGGACATTTAGCTGTAACAGCATGAGAAATTCTGCAGTATAAGGCTATCTGAATTCTCAGTGCTGTTCCCTATTTTATCCTGTTTCAGTGTTTCCATTCTGGCTCTCTTGAGTTTAGGGTGACCCAGCCAATAGTAAGAAGACACTGGTCTGTTTTTGGATTGTTGTTGTTTTTTTCAGCAGCAGATTAGCCTTGAGGCTAGGCTGTAGCCTCCGCTTGAACTCATGTGTTTCCTGCACCTATCAGAAAGTCACCAGCAGGGTAGTAGAAGCTTTCAGAAAGGAGTAGAACTGTATAGAACAGTTGAGAAGTTTCTGGAAGCTGGTGGAAGTATAGGAGTGCTTTATGATAATCAGTGATAAGAGTTGGATGGCAGCAGTAGCCTGGTCACAAGTGATCTCACAAAATTTTAGAGAGCTTGCCTCTTCCTCCAAGTGGTATAGGAGAACCAGTTAACTTCCACAAACATCCACTGCAGTTGTGTCTCCATGCGGGATAGGATAAAGATACACACTAACAGAGATCTCCTTTGTCACAGAAAAATAACCACTCATAATATTAAGCAACATTAATAAATTTCCAATTAATGTGAGAAGATGTATGAGAACAGCAGAACCCTGATCCAGCCCTGAGGTGCCACAGCTACCAGAAGAAAAAAAAATTAAGTTATCATATACTTCATGATATAAAGCATGCATAGATGTAAACCAGGCGTGAGAGATGGTCACCCAGTGATCTTCCAAGACATGGGAAGCTGTGCCTGCTTCTCTGGGTGACCCGGGAAAAATAGATTACTTCTTCCCAAAAATCAGATGTGGCTGTGTCTCCATGTGTGATAGGATGGACACACATCCACACAGAGATTTCCTTTGTTACAGACTACAATTACATCATAACATTAAACAACCTCAAAATTTGAAATTGGAGCATAATGGAACTAATAAAATCTTAAATTAAGCAAGCTTAAGAGACAAAGGACCCCTTTTACTAAACCACGCTAGCGATTCCCGCATGACAAATGCAATGAAGCCCATTTGAATTGAATGGGCAGTGTCACATTTGCAGCAACAGGAATCAATAGTGCGGTTTAGTAGAAGGGTCCCAAAATCATTTATTCAACAAAATTAGACCTCCTACATGATCTCTGGTTATTTATATCACCACAACTACTACCACTACCACTACTATTTAGCATTTCTATAGCGCTACAAGGCGTACGCAGCGCTGCACAAACATAGAAGAAAGACAGCCCCTGCTCAAAGAGCTTACAATCTAATAGACAAAAAATAAAGTAAGCAAATCAAATCAATTAATGTGTACAGGAAGGAGGAGAGGAGGGTAGGTGGAGGCGAGTGGTTACAAGTGGTTACGAGTCAAATGCAATGTTAAAGAGGTGGGCTTTCAGTCTAGATTTAAAGGTGGCCAAGGATGGGGCAAGACGTAGGGGCTCAGGAAGTTTATTCCAGGCATAGGGTGCAGCGAGATAGAAGGCGCGAAGTCTGGAGTTGGCAGTAGTGGAGAAGGGAACAGATAAGAAGGATTTATCCATGGAGCGGAGTGCACGGGAAGGGGTGTAGGGAAGGACGAGTGTGGAGAGATACTGGGGAGCAGCAGAGTGAGTACATTTATAGGTTAGTAGAAGAAGTTTGAACAGGATGCGAAAACGGATAGGGAGCCAGTGAAGCAACTTAAGGAGAGGGGTAGTATGAGTAAAGCGACCCTGGCGGAAGACGAGATGGGCAGCAAAGTTTTGAACCAACTGGAGAGGGGAGAGGTGAATAAGTGGGAGGCCAGCAAGAAGCAGATTGCAGTAGTCTAAACGAGAGGTGACAAGGGTGTGGATGAGGGTTTTGGTAGAGTGCTCGGAAAGAAAGGGGCGGATTTTACGGATGTTGTAAAGAAAGAAACAACAGGTCTTGGCGATCTGCTGGATATGAGCAGAGAAGGAGAGAGAAGAGTCAAAGATGACCCCAAGGTTTCGAGCTGAGGAGACAGAGAGAATGAGAGAGCCATCAACAGAAATAGAAAATGGGGGGAGTGGGGAGGTGGGTTTGGGGGGAAAAATGAGAAGCTCAGTTTTGGTCATGTTTAATTTCAGGTGGCATTGAGACATCCAAACAGCAATGTCAGACAAGCACGCTGAAACTTTGGTTTGGATGCAAGGTGAGATATCAGGGGTAGAAAGGTAGATTTGGGAGTCATCAGCATAGAGATGGTAGGAAAAGCCATGGGATGAGATTAATGAATCAAGGGAAGAAGTGTAGATAGAAAAGAGGAGGGGACCAAGAACAGAACCCTGAGGTACGCCGACAGGCAGAGGGATAGAAGTAGAAGAGGATCCACCAGAGTGAACACTGAAGGTGCGGAGGGAGAGGTAGGAAGAGAACCAGGAAAGGACAGAGCCCTGGAATCCAAGTGAGGATAGGGTATCGAGGAGTATGCTGTGATCGACAGTGTCAAAAGCAGCGGAAAGATCAAGAAGAATGAGGATGGAATAGAGACCTCTGGATTTAGCCAGTAATAGGTCATTGGAGACTTTAGTAAGCACAGTTTCGGTTGAGTGGAGAGGGCGAAAACCAGATTGTAGTGGGTCAAGAATAGCTGTGAGGAGAGAAAATCAAGGCAGCGGTGGTGAACAGCACGCTCAAGTAATTTTGAGAGAGAAGGGAGGAGGGAGATGGGTCGGTAATTAGAGGGACAAGTAGGGTCGAGTGAAGGCTTCTTAAGGAGAGGTGTGACCACAGCATGTTTAAAGGCAGTAGGGACAGTTGCAGTGGAAAGTGAGAGGTTGAGAATGTGTCAGATAAAAGGAATAAGAGCAGGTGAGATGCATTAAGAAGGTGGGTGGGAATGGGATCAGAGGAACAGCTGGTACATTTTGAGGAAGAAAGGAGAAGTGTAGTTTCCTCTATAGTAACTTCAGGAAGGAGGAAAAGGAAGAGGGGAAGGAGAGAGAGGGGAATGGACTATTGGAGGGGAGAGGTGGAGAGGTAGAGAATTCAAGGTTTATCTTTTGAACCTTGTCGTGAAAGAATTCAGCAAGGGTTCTGAGGAGATAATGAAGGGGGAGTTGGGGGAGGGGGCACCATGAGGAGAGAAGTCGAGGGTTAGAGCCAAGAGAGTTAGTCAGTTGGATATAATAATCCTGTTTGGCGCATAAAAGAGCAGATTGGAAGGAGGTCAGCATGAACTTAAAATATAAGAAATCAGCAAGGGCCTGAGATTTCCACCAGAGGCATTCGGCGGAGCAGGTACAGGAACATAGGTAGCAGATATTAGAAGTCAGCCAAGGTTGGGGTTTTGTACGCCTTATAGGGCGGGTCATCAAAGGTGCAAGAGTGTCTAAGCAGAGGATAGAGTATTGTTGTAAGAAGAAACAGCCTCGTTGACAGATGTGGATGGTGCCACAGTAGAGAGGAGGCTTGAAACATGGGAGGATAGAGATGAAGGGTCAATATCATGAAGATTCCTAGATAAATTAGATAAGATAGGACGGGACTGGGAGGGAGGAGATTTAAGTGTGAAAGTTATAAGATGGTGATCAGAGATCCTCAGCCCTGGTTAACCCCTTGCATCCGTTACCTTCGCTCCTGCACCCGATCTGCTGAACGACTCTGGAGGAAATCTCGCACCCTGTCAGAATTCACCCATTACAAATTCATGCTATCCTCCTTCCAGTCCTCCCTATTCTTGCCAAACAGGATATTATTCTCAATTAACCAATTCTCTTGGCTCCAACCCTCGTCGCCTCTTCGCAACCCTCAACTCCCTACTTAAAGTGCCCTCCGCTCCCACCCCCCCCTCACTCTCTCCTCAAACACTAGCTGACTACTTCCGCGATAAAGTGCAGAAGATAAACCTTGAATTCACCTCCAAGCCTTCTCCTCCCTGTGACTTCTTAACCCACTCCCTCACCAACCTAACCTGTCCTCCTTCTCCTCCTTCCCTGAGATCACCGAAGAGGAAACTGCTCGCCTTCTTTCTTCCTCTAAGTGCACCACCTGTTCCTCTGACCCCATTCCCACCAATCTGCTTACCAACATCTCTCCTACAGTTAACCCCTCAATCTGTCACATCCCTCAACCTCTCTCTCTCCACTGCTACTGTCCCTGACACCTTCAAGCACGCTGTAGTCACTCCACTTCTCAAAAAACCATCACTTGACCCCACCTGCCCCTCCAATTACCGCCCCATCTCCCTTCTACCCTTCCTCTCCAAATTACTGGAACGCGCTGTCCACAGCCGCTGCCTTGATTTCCTCTCCTCTCAGGCCATCCTTGATCCGCTTCAATCCGGCTTTCGCCCACTACACTCAACAGAAACAGCTCTCTCCAAAGTCTGCAATGACCTGTTCCTTGCCCAAATCCAAAGGTCACTACTCCATCCTTATCCTCCTCGACTTATCTGCTGCCTTTGACACCGTCAATCATAATTTACTTCTTGACACACTGTCCTCATTTGGGTTCCAGGGCCCCGTCCTCTCCTGGTTCTCCTCGTATCTTTCCCAACGCACCTTCAGAGTATTTTCTAATGGCTCTTCTTCCACCCCGTCCCGCTCTCTGTTGGGGTTCCTCAAGGATCTGTCCTTGGACCGCTTCTTTTCTCGATATACACCTCTTCCCTGGGCTCACTGATCTCATCACATGGTTTCCAGTACCATCTCTATGCCGATGACACCCAGCTCTACCTCTCCACTCCTGACATCACAGTCGAAACCCAGGCCAAAGTCTCGGCCTGCCTCTCAGATATCGCCGCCTGGATGTCCAACCGTCATCTGAAACTGAACATGGCAAAGACTGAGCTCCTTGTCTTCCCACCCAAACCCTCCTCTCCTCTTCCCCCACTCTCTGTCTCTGTTGACAACGCCCTCATCCTCCCCGTCTCGTCAGCCCGCAATCTCGGAGTCATTTTCGACTCCTCCCTCTCCTTCTCTGCCCATATCCAGCAGACAGCTAAGACCTGTCGCTCTTCCTCTATAATATTAGCAAAATCCGCCCATTCCTCTCTGAACAGACCACCCGAACCCTCGTCCACTCACTCGTCACCTCTCGTCTTGACTATTGCAACCTTCTCCTTGCTGGTCTCCCACTTAGCCACCTATCCCCCCTTCAATCGTCCAAAATTCCGCTGCACGTCTTATCTACTGCGTGAACCGCTACTCTCATATCACCCCTCTCCTCAAGTCGCTTCACTGGCTCCCGATTCGCTACCGTATTCAGTTCAAGCTTCTCCTAATGACCTTCAAATGCACTCAATCTGCAGCCCCCCATTACCTCTCTACCCTCCTCTCCCCCTATGTCCCCACCCGTAACCTCCACTCTCAGGACAAATCACTCCTATCTGTACCCTTCTCCACCACCGCTAACTCCAGACTCCGTCCCTCTGCCTCGCATCACCTTATGCCTGGAACAGACTCCCCGAGCCCATATGCCATGCGCCCTCCCTGCCCATCTTCAAGTCCTTACTCAAAACCCATCTCTTCTCCCTTGCTTTTGGCGCCTATCCATCTTCCCCATTCATGATACACTGACTACACTGACTACATAGTTTGTTACCTTTAGATTGTAAGCTCTCTTGAGCAGGGACTGTCCTTCCCCATGTTTTAACTTGTACAGCGCTGCGTAAACCCTAGTAGCGCTATAGAAATGCTAAGTAGTAGTAGTAGTAGTAGTAGTAGTAACTAGAGGGTGAACAGTTGGAGGAGAAGATGAGATCAAGACAGTGACCATTTTGATGAGTGGGGGAGGTGGAGCATAGTTTGAGATTAAAGGAGGATGTTAAAGCGAGTAACTTGGAAATATAAGAGTTGGAAGGATCATTAGCAGGAATATTAAAGTCACCAAGGATGAGAGGGGGGGGGGGGGGGGGGGGAAGGATCATGGAAGAAGGCAAGCCAGGCATCAAGTCACTGAGAAAGGATGAAAGGGTCTTATCAGGGGGCCGATTAATGACCGCTATTCGAAGAGGCAGAGGAGAGAAAAGGCAGATAGAGGGACTTCAAAGGAGGAAAAACAGTGAGATTGAGGTGGAAGAAGGGGTTGAAATCTGGAGGAGGGAGACAGAAGTAGTCCAACACCGCCCCCGTGACCAGCAGGGTGAGGAGTATGTGAAAAAAGATAACCGCCATGGCAGAGGGCTGCGACTGAAGCAGAGTCATCAGGGCAGAGCCAGGCTTCTGTTATGGCGAGCAGATGAGGTGACGCGAGATAAGAGGTCCTGGATATAGGGGAGTTTGTTACAGATAGAGCGGGCATTCCATAGGGCGCAAGAGAAGGGCAAAGAAGAGGAGGGGAGTCGAGGAATAGAGATGAGGTTAGAGAGGTCGCGGTGAGATCTGTAGAGTTGGGATAATAGTTGGTGAGGAGGGCCAGGATTGGAGATGATGTCACCGGCTTTAGAGTAAGAGAAGGAGTAAAAGAGAGCGGAGGAGAGTAGGAGAGGTGTGGCCACGAAGGCGTCGAAGGCGAGAGGTATTTAGGTGGAATGGGGAAGGCAAATGGAGGGAAGAAAGAGACAGAGATTAAAAGCCAAGAGGGAGGAAGAGGGTAGGAGAGAAGGTGAGGTGATGAAGTCGAGGGATGGGCAGTGAGTTCCTGTAGTGGAGAGAGGTAGGGGGTGAGGGAAAAGATTAGGAAGGGACAGGGCTAGGAAGAGAATGTGAATAGGGGCCATAAATGACTTGTGGAGGGGCATGATCGAAAGGGACGTCCTCATTTCGATTTGGACGTCCTCGCAAAACGTCCCCATGCAGGGGCGGAGAAACCTGTATTTTCAAAACAAGATGGACGACCATCTTTCATTTCGATAATATGGTCAGGGATGCCCAAATTCTGAAATTTAGTCGTCTTTAGAGATGGTCATCTCTAGACTGGTCGTTTCTGATTTTCGGCAATAATTGAAACCAAGGACGACCATCTCAGGAAACGACCAAATGCAAGCCATTTGGTCATGGGAAGAGCCAGCATTTATAGTGCACTGGTCCCCCTGACATGCCAAGAGACCAACCAGGACTTTATAAATTGCTCCCAGGAACATAGCTCCCTTACCTTGTGGGTTGAGCCCCCCAACCCCCCCCCCCCCTAAACCCACAATTGTACACCACTACCACACTGGGGGAGTAACGGGAGGTCATCCCTGATTCTCTCCCGGTGGTTATCTGGTTATTTCGGGCATGTTTTTGTGCTTTGGTCGTAAGAAAAACATGACCAGGTAAAGTTGTCCAAGTGTTCGTTAGGGACGTCCTTGTTTCTTTCGATTATTGGTTGAGGACGTTCTAGTGTTAGGCCCGCCCATGTCCCACCTTCGCTATGCCTCCGATATGCCCCTTGAACTTTGGCCATCCCTGCGACAGAAAGCAGTTGGGGTCGTCCAAATCGGCTTTCGATTATGCCCATTTGGATGACCCTGTAAGAAGGACGTCCATCTTCTGATTTATGTCGAAAGATGGGCGTCCTTCTGTTTCAAAAATGAGCCCAACAGTGTCTCCTATTTGGACACGTCTTTTTAACTATACCACTAGGTTGTGTCTCCTGAGTGGAGACCTACCTTCTGCCTACAATTAAACCCTTATTTTTACTTGCAAATAAAACATTAATAAAAAACATTTTTATACATTAATTTTGTAACTAACAGAATTAATATAACACAGTACATAAGTACATAAGTATTGCCATACTGGGACAGACCAAAGGTCCATCGAGCCCAGCATCCTGTTTCAACAGTGGCCAATCCAGGTCACAAATACCCGGCAAGATCCCAAAAATGTACAAACATTTTATACTGCTTATCCCAGAAATAGTGGATTTTCCCCAGTCCATTTAATAACTGTCTATGGACTTTTCCTTTAGGAAGCCGTCCAAACCTTTTTTTAAACTCCGCTAAGCTAACCGTCTTTACCACATTCTCTGGCAACGAATTCCAGAGTTTAATTACACGTTGAGTGAAGAAAAAGTTTCTTCGATTCATTTTAAATTTACTAAATGTAGCTCATCGCATGCCCCCCCTAGTCCTAGTATTTTTGGAAAGCGTGAACAGACGCTTCACATCTACCCGTTCCACTCCACTCATTATTTTATAGACCTCTATCATATCTCCCCTCAGGCCGCCTTTTCTCCAAGCTGAAGAGCCCTAGCCAACTTTAGTCTTTCCTCATAGGGAAGGTCGTCCCATCCCCTTTATCATTTTCCTCGCCCTTCTCTGCACCTTTTCTAATTCCACTATCCAGCTTATTTTTGAAAGAGAGAAAAAGCCTATAGTGTGACCTAAATCGGGAGATAGACGTTTGTCTCGCAAAGGCTCCCAAATCGGTATAATCGAAAGCCAAATTTGGGCATTTCCAACTGCACTCCGTCCTGAAATGAATAAAGTTTGATGGGGCGTGTCGGAGGCGTGGTGGAGGTGGAACTGGGGCATGGTTATCAGCCGAGGAGAGATGAGCGTCATTAGCTGATAATCGAAAAAAGGCGTTTTTACCGCAATTTTGGGTCACTTTTTTGGACCCTTTTTTTTCACGAACAAGTCCCAAAAAGTGCTCCAACTGCCCAGATGACCACTGGAGGGAATCAGGGATGACCTCCCCAGACTCCCCCAGTGGTCACTAACCCCCTCCCACCAAATAAACCCCACTTTAAAACCTTTTTTTCCAGCCTGTATGCCAGCCTCAAATGTCGTACCCCAGGGCCGTGCCTAGGGTCTCTGGCGCCCCCCCTGCAGCCTATCAGTTGGTGCCCCCCCCCCTGCAGCCTATCAGTTGGTGCCCCCCCCCTGCAGATATCAGTTGGCGGCGGCGGCGGCGGTGGCGGCGCCCCCCCCCCCCCCCCCCCGTGAAAATGATCGCTCACCACTTGCCACACTGATAGGAATTGCCAGTAATATTCTTAGAAACAAATTGCTATACATTGCAAAATAAGATAGCAGATGTAACAAAGTGGACCATATTCCAAACACTAAATGAAAATAAAATGATTTTTTTTTCTACCTTGTTGTTCTGGTGACTTTCTTTTTCTGATCATGCTGGCCCAGTATCTGATTCTGCTGCTATCTGTCCTCTTAACTCCATTTCCAGGGCTTCCTTTCCATTTATTCTTTCCTTTCCTCCTTTCTTCTTCATTTCTGGTGCTCAGCTTCTGCCTATTTTCTTCATCCATGTGCAGTTTTTCTCCTCTCTTCCTTTTCCCTCATTCATCTCCTTCATCTCTCTTCCCTCCCCTCTATGTCCAGCAATTTCTCCTCTCTCCCTGAGCCCTGCCCTCCCAATCCATGCCATCCATGCTCCTCTGTCCCCTGCCCCCTCCATTCATCCCTTTCCAGCAATTTCCCTCTCTCCCTGAGCCCTGCCTCCCCATCCATGCCCATCCATGCTCCTCTGTCCCCTGCCCCCTCCATTCATCCCTTTCCAGCAATTCCCTCTCTCCCTGAGCCCTGCCCTCCCAATCCATGCCCATCCATGCTCCTCTGTCCCCTGCCCCCTCCATTCATCCCTTTCAGCAATTCCCCTCTCTCCCTGAGCCCTGCCCTCCCAATCCATGCCCATCCATGCTCTTCTGTCCCCTGCCCCCTCCATAAATCCCTATCCAGCAATTCCCCTCTCTCCCTGAGCCCTGCCCTCCCAATCCATGCCCATCCATGCTCCTCTGTCCCCTGCCCCCTCCATTCATCCCTATCCAGCAATTCCCCTCTCTCCCTGAGCCCTGTCCTCCCAATCCATGCCCATCCATGCTCCTCTGTCCCCTGCCCCCTCCATTAATCCCTATCCAGCAATTCCCCTCTCTCCCTTCCATGACCCCCCTCGCATCCATGCTCCTCTCTCTCCCATGTCCCAGCCTGGCCCGCCCTCTTCTCCCCCCCCCTTTCGCATCCATGCTCTCGTTTCTCCCCTGCCCTCCCGCTCCCATTGTTCAACTGCCCACCCTCTTCTCTCCCCCCAACATCCCTTTTCTTTTTTTTTTTTTTTTTTTAAATTTACCTCCGTGGCGGTTCCGGCAGCGTCAGGGAAAGAGGCGGCGCTCCCGACGTCTAGCCTTCCCTTCGCTGTGTTCCGCCTTCTTCTGACGTCATCCGGAACCGCCACCACGGAGGTAAATTTAAAAAGAAAAAAAAAGAAAAGGGATGTTGTGGGAGGGCGAGCGAGGTGAGCATGGTGCGGCGGAGCCCCCCAGAGGGAAGCGCCCCCCTGCCATGCTTACCTCGCTTACCGTATTAGCACGGCCCTGCCGTACCCACCTCCATGACAGCAGAATGTGTTCGATCCTGTCACAGCCTTTCCCTGGGTCAGATGTGGCTCTCGGGTGCAGTACAGGGTTACATCAGCATTGCATTGTGGTGGGTGTAGGGTATTGGGCTCCGTGATTTCATTAGCTTGTGTTACAATCTCACGATGTTGGTAGTTGGTAGGCTCTTCTCCCATGGTGCTTTTCCCCCTGCCTACTGGGTCAGAGTGTGCCCTGTTGTGTTTCCTGTTGTAGTCCATGCGGTAGTGGCCATTTTTGTAAGCCAGTTTTAGTTCCCTTTCCTGTGTTAGCCACGTTACAGAACTTAGTTCTTACCTTGAATGTGGCTGAAAGAGGGCATTGTACACCATTCTGCCAGCTTTGACCTACTGCTAATCTCAGTACCAGGGAGACTCGTTGCCAGTGGGGCACAACCTGTGATCTGCAGTTAACTGTGAGTCAACGCAGTTATTCCAATAAAGGACGTTTTCGGAGAGATTAGTCTTCAGGTGTCAACTGGTGTGCCAATGTTATATAGCAGCAACAAGTCCTAGAGGCCTGCGTGTATGCAGGTCCCTGGAGCACTTTTAGTGGGTACCACAGTGCACTTCAGCCAGATGGCCCCAGGCCCATCCCCCCCACCTGTAACACTTGTGCTGGTAAATGGGAGGCCTCCAAAACCCACTGTACCCACATGTAGTTGCCCCCTTCACCCCTAAGAGCTATGGTAGTGTTGTACATTTGTGGGTAGTGGGTTTTGGGGGAGGGGGGTTGGGAGCTCAGCACCCGTGGTAAGGGAGCTATGCTTGTGGGAGCTTTTTCTGAAGTTCACCGCACTGACCTAGGGTGCCCAGTTGGTGTCCTGGCATATCAGGGGGGCCAGTGTACTACGAATCGTGGCCCCTCCCACGACCAAATGGCTCGGATTAGGATGTTTTTGAGCTGGGCGTTTTTAGTTTCCATTATCGCTAAAAAAAAACAAACGCCCAGCTCAAAAACGACCATTTTTTCGAAAATACGGTTCGGCCCGCCCCTTCACGGACCCGTTCTCGGAGATAAACGCCATGGAGATAGGCGTTTCCGTTCGATTACGCCCCTCCACATATTTTTTGAGATGCGGTGACCAGAATTGAACACAGTATTCGAGGTGCGGTCGCATCATGGAGCGATACAAAGGCATTATAACATCCTCATTTTTGTTTTCCATTCCTTTCCTAATAATACCTAACATTCTATTTGCTTTCTTAGCTGCAGCAGCACACTGAGCAGAAGGTTTCAACGTATCATCAACGACGACACCTAGATCCCTTTCTTGGTCCGTGACTCCTAACGTGGAACCTTGCATGACATAGCTATAATTCTGGTTCCTCTTTCCCACATGCATCACTTTATTAAACATTGATCTCCCCCCCCCCCCCCCAATATTCAGTCAGCAGCGGTGAGTGTTTTTTTTTAAAATTCCAGACCATGTCATGGCACTGGTACTAACTATTGGAGGCTAAGTGTGGGTGTGCAGGCTGCTGGAGGTTATTCGGGCCCAACCGATGTTCAGCCTGACCCACATAAAAATGTTATGCTGGACCCGGCTAAATATTGTGCTGGGACCCACATTTAAAAAAAAATCCCTCTCTCCGCCCTCCAATGTGTGCCCCCCAACAGCAAATCCCTCTGGCAGCACCCCAACAACCACCCCAGGTGGCACTCCCACAGCAACAGCCCCACCCCCAGGCAACATCCTCATCCCCATTCCACCCCCTGGTCAGGATAGGACCCCCTGTGGCCTACCTGACCTCCCTGGTGATCTAGCAGGGTGTCGGGAGCAGGAGTGAACCCCCCCTTACTCTTGCCCCTAGTGGTAGCTTCTTCAAAATGACTGCTGTGACCTCTCACAGCAGCCTCGTAGTACTGCAAGAGGTTATGGCAGCCATTATGGAGAAGCTGCCACTGGGGGCAGGAACAAGGGGGGGGGGGGGTTTGCTCCTGCCTTCAACGTGTCGCTGGACCACCAGGGAGGCCAGGTAGGCCCTGGAACAGTTCCTATCCTGACTGGGGTGGGAAAGGGGATGGGGATGCTGCCTGGGGAGAGAGTGTTGTTGCGGGAGTGCTGCCCGGGGAAGGGGTTGTTGTTGGGGGAGTGATGGGAGGGGGCGGGAAGGGGGAAAATACTTTTTTTTAATGCGGGGCCCACATAAGATAAGTGGATCCATTTAGAACAGCTTTTGAGTTGTCCTAAATTCACCTGATTAACTTATGCGGGCCTCGGCTGAATGTTGCTGGTGCCCGCATAAGCTCTTTCTCCTACCCAGTACCCCCCCTGACCGGCCCACTTTTTTTGGACCAGTCATAGGCGATATCCAGCAGCACTCCCCACTTTATTGCCACTGAATATTGGCAAGTCTGTGGATTTTTAAAAGGTTTGGACAAGTTCCTGGAGGAAAACGCCATAGTCTGTTATTGAGATGGACATGGGGGAAGCCACTGCTTGCCCTGGGATTGGTAGCATGGAATGTTGCTACTAATTGGATTTCTGCCAGGTACTTATGACATGGATTGGCCACTGTTGGAAGCAGGATACTGGTCTAGATGGACCAGGGGTCTGACCTAGTATAGCTATTTTTATGTTCTTATGACCCTCACCTACTCAGTGAGCAGCTCTGGAGAATAGATTAGAAGTAAATACAATTTTATTTCACTGCTGTGGAAAAGTGAGAAGGAGTGTACATAGTTGGCCATGTGTTCCAACTGCATAATTATATTTGCTCATCAGTTTGAAGAACAGTAAAATTTTTGGTTGAGAACAAAAGAGACTTGGTGTGGACTGCATTTATTGAGTAGAGTACAAAGTCTGTAGCATGTTGTTCAGTTTCCTGGGGAAATTTCAGTCCTGTCCCTTGTTCCATAACTATAAATAAGAGCGTGTGCCCCATCCCAGCTGTTCCAGGCTTACACCAGTCATCCACCTGGGGGAATCAACGGGGGGGGGGGGGGGGCGCTTATATAGCTAACGTTTAAGTTACTTTACTTTTAAAAATGTGTGTGTGAAATGGGAGAGAGAGGGGATATGGGCTGAGAGAGACACTGGGAAAGGAGGTAGAAATAGTGGGCCTAGGGAGGAAGTGACATCACACATCTTAAATGGCAGCTTGAGTCCTGTGCTCCTGTTTTCACCTGGTAAACTATATTTTTACTCAGTGACCATCCTTCCCTTAATTCCATTTTTCAGCTGCAGATATGCCATTAATTGAACCCCTGGTTGCACACAGAGGTAAAAGTGCCAATATTAAAGGATCAGCGAAGATCCACAAGCCACTGACAAAACTGCCTCGTTCCATGCCTCTCCAATGTGCAATTCAGGGACAGATACAGATTCAGTGCTTCCTGACAGGGAACAACACAACACCATGTAGAAATCTAGATCAGTTCCAAGGGACTTTAAGAAGTATCTTTCTAAGCTGAAATGAGAGTTTAAATCAATATGGTAAAATTGACATGGTATATAAAGATTTTATGGAGCTCAGCGGCAGAGTGGAGGATCTTGAGACTAGAGAGGATGAGCAGGCTAAATCACTTAGAGGCCTACAGCAATGTACGGTGGCTTTAACAACACAACGATGAGCTTTTATATACAATAGCTGACCTAGGAAATCGAGGACACCAGAATAATTTGTGCGTAAAGCAATTTATGCCATACCTGTGTGGTTTTCTTTATCAACAGAAGAGATCATATTTCAAAAGCAGTTTTTAAAAAATAAGTTTTTAGAGATATATGGAAATGAGTGAATGATTCTTCTTCCCTGATTGATTTTGTAAGGGAGTTCCACAGTGCAGGGGATAAAAAGAAAAAGCTGAGGTACGTGTGGACTCCCATCTAGCCCTTGAGGGTGGAGGGACAATTAGTCTATTGTCATTGAGTGAACGGAGCGTTCGTGTTGGTGGGTATGGAATAGTAAGATTGGCAAGGTAAGATGGAGTTGTTAAATGGAGCGCTTTATATGTCAAAATGAGAACCTTGAATTTTACTCTATAAACTATCGAAAGCCAATGAAGATGATATAGTTGCTTGCCATATCTGTCTCAATAGCAGACTATGGACTTTTCCTCCAGGAATTTATCCAAACCTTCTTTAAACCCAGATACACTAACTGCTGTTACCACATCCTCCGGCAAAGAGTTCCAGAGCTGAACTATTCATTGAGTGAAAAAATATTTCCTCCTATTTGTTTTAAAAGTATTTCCTTGTAACTTCCTCGAGTGTCCCTTAGTCTTTGTACTTTTGGAATGAGTAAAAAATTGATTTACTTCTACTCATTCTACACCACTCAGGATTTTGTAGACCTCAATTATATCTCCTCTCTTCCATCTCTTTTCCAAGATGAAAAGCCCTAACCTCTTTAGCCTTTCCTCATATGAGGGGAGTTCCATCCCCTTTATCATTTTGATCGCTATTCTTTGAACCTTTTCCAATTCCTCTATATCCCTTCTGAGATATGGCAACCAGAACTGAACGCAATACTCAAGGTGTGGACATACCATGGAGCGATACAAAGGTATTATAGTATTTTTAGTCTTATTCACCATCCCTTTCCTAATAATTCCTAGCATCCTGTTTGCTTTTTTGGCTGCTGCCACACACTGAGCAGAAGATTTCGGCGTATTATCTACAACGACACTCAGATATTTTTCTTGAGTGCTGACCCACAAGGTGGACCCTAGCATTAGGTAACTATGATTCAGATTATTCTTTCCAATGTGCATCACCTTGCATTTGTCCACATTAAATTGCATCTACCATTTGGATACCCAGTCTTGAAGAGTCCCCTTAGATTCAAGACTATATAAAGAGGAAAGGTCCCACTTAACTTTCTTTCTGAGAAGTTCTGAGAGAAGAGGACATTTCTCTGGTAAGTGAACATTATTTGGCTTTCTGCTTTGGGAATTTAAAGATTGGGGTTTAAAGGAGGAATTGTAGGTTAGTGATAGGCAGAATAAAAATTTTAAAAAGCAAACTTTATCAACTAATCTCCATACTTTTATTCCTTTTTTTTAAACTTGAACTTTGTACCACAGCATTAACAGATAGCCTCTAGCAGGCACAGCAGGACCTAGTTTAGTCCTCATCCCACCCACTCTCCCCAACACCTGCCCACCCCTAGCACAACTCTTCATTTATAGTCAGTTATTGTAATTAGGATAACAAGCAAGGAGTGCTCTTACAGAGTTTTAATTATATTTCATTACTTTCTAAGAAGAAAACAATAAATAAATCACACAATATACCATATAAGCTAAATAAATTTTTATATTAGGCTAATATCCTTAATATCTTAGCATATTTAAAAACTCAAAAATACTAAGATGGGTGGCTGTTGATAGACACTCAGAGGCTGGCTCACCTTTTGTGACTGCCTTGTAAATTGCGAAAGTTACCTTTCATCTTTACCCTACCACTGACTGTACTTTTCATTATTGGGATAGTCTTTATGGGGAGCCTCATCAATATCTGTCTCATTTTACCCCTATGCCTCCAACCCCTTGTTTGCACCTGGGCTGTGTGCAGGGCCATTTCAGTGCTGGGCGGTGCTTGGCCTGGTCACATGGAGCCAGTTTTCAGATGAGGCCACAGTTTCTACCTTTCTCTGCTCTTTCCCATGATTACCACCTCAGGGTCAGTATGCTTATGATCAGTTGATTTACTTTTTATACACTTCTAGATTTAAAAAGATTCTTGGGAGGGAAGAGACTTTTCTTGAGGGTCTGTGTAAAGATTTTTTTGGGCCCTAGAAGGCTTGTTGCTATTACTGATACTTGAGGGTCAACAGCAGATTCCTCTTTATATATAGAAAATTTTGGGAAAAGGAGTTGGAGATTCACTTTAAGAATGAGAATTGGAGAGTTATGGAAGACACTGCAGCTACAATTTCCATAGCTGTTAACCTGCAGGATTCTAACATTTCTATATCGATGGGTTTTACTGCTTCCCGGTTATACCACATTTTCTTCCACATCCAGTCGGTGCTGGAGGGGGTGCGGTGCGCTAGGCCCTTGTATGGTGGTCCTATAGAAAAGCTGTAGTTTTTTGAACAATATATACAAGGTTAAAGGGCTGGTTTGGGGCACAGATACCATGCAGTCCATCTCAATGTTTGTTCAATATACTACTGAAGTCTCTTAGAGTATCTCAGTATCAACTGTTACACTTCAGCCTGACAGCAGCTCACTTAACATTAGCTTCTTATTGAAATCAGAATGGGTGCCTTCTATCATAACATGGCTGGGAAGCTGAGGTTTATTTGTGAGATGGAATGTTTGAAGGCTGGCAGGGAGGGTACGTTGGCCAAATGGGATAAGGTGTGGGCTTCCTTCGTTAAGAAATGTGTATACTGATATAGGTACGATGTTCACCTGGCCAGATTGGACCCAGTGTCTTCTGAATTGGACCAACTTGATGTATTACAGACATTGCAGTGTATCCTGTCTATGGGAGGGCGGATGGGTTTAGGCTGATGTATTTGATTCTAAAATTTTAAACACAAATCAAACCACTTACCTTGGAATCATTTAAGACATCAGTCCAATTCAGAGTCATTATAAAGATGTTCTATGCCATTTACTATGAACAGCTCTTTTCTACTATTTTCCTTTTCCACCAATTGTTGTTCTTTCTGATTTTTTTCTATTGTTATAAATGTAAACCACCTTTCTATGTTCTTACTCAAGTTATACGTGGAGGGGCATTTTTGATATAATGTTTAAATGGTGAAATAAACTTTTATCAGAAAACATCTAAAAGTGCAAGTCCATAACTGAAGAAAGAACTAAATATTTTCTGATATTCAAAAATACCACTAAAAAACATTTAGAAGGAGAAATTGGCTGAATTGAAAACAGCATGTTGTAGATTTGAACACTCTTGGAGAAAAGCCAAAAATTATCAGTGAAAGTGAAATGTTAGAGGGCTTTTAAAAAAATATAAAACTGCTGTTCAGTCAGCCAAACGTATATATTGTACCTCTCAGATAGAAGATAGTTGTTTAGACCAAAGAAAGTAGTTTGATCTTTTCCATAGACTGACAACTAAGATATCTGATCAGGTTGATAATCAATCTGGTTCTCCCTTTACTGATCAGTTGGCTTTATATTTTGATAAAATTCAGAAAATTAGGGCTTCTTTTACTCCTAAATTGGATTTAGTAATTAGTTCTTCCTTTCAAACTAAACTGGACTGCTGTCCAGTTGACAGACTGTGGTCTGATTTTCCTCCTATTACAACTGTTAAAGTAAAATCCTTTTTGACTTTCTAAATCTAATTAATTTTTTACTGGATACCTGTCCAGCTTATTTGATGGCTAACCCCCCTAGAGCCCGCTATAAAATGGCTCACTCTTCTTGAAAACAATCTTTTAAAGGCAGTATCTTTTCCATCTACTTTGGGTGGTATAATTTTAATCCCGATTCTTAAAAATGCAAGTTCAGATGTGAGTGAAATAGATAATTATAGCTAGCATTCCTCTACTGCTAAATTAGAAGCTTATGTGGCAGAGTTATTGTCTGATTATTCGATTGTTTAATTGCTTGCATCATTTACAGTTTGGCTTCAAGTCTTTTCACTCAACTGAATCTGTGTTGCTGCCAATTACAATTGAGATCAAGGCATGGAAAAACCTTCATCTTTAGTTTGACCTCATGGCAGCATTTGACACGGCTAACTATGATATTTGTTATACAAATTGAGTTCTTTAGATATTGCCAGTAGAGTGTTAAATTGGATATAGGAATTTCTGGTATGTAGATTCTATAGAGTTAAAATGGCAAACAATCTCTTAACAGATTGGAGACCACCTTGTGGAGTTCCCCAGGGTTGTCCACTTTCTCTGTTGTTATTTAACATCTATATGATCACTTTTTGCCAAGTTTTTTATGATGAAGTGTAATTGATTTTATGTATTTTTGTTTTGTATTGTGTTATGGATTATTTTAATTCTAGATAGTTGTAGACCGCCCTGAACCCATTTGGTGATAGAGGCAGTATATATTGACATTGACATCCATTGGGCTAAGTTTTTTTTTTCGTATGCAGGTGCTATGTTTGTATTAATACTGGCCAATATATCACTGCATATAGAGTGCAGGTAAAATGTCCATTAGGCAAGAGGTCCTGATGCACCTGTGTCTGAGGCACAGGAGACACATATTTAAGCACCACTATCATCTGCCCCTATACAATGTCTCCATGAGATCATGGAGAATGATAAGGAGTAGCCTCCAAAGGTGAGTATGAAGCCTTGCCCCCCCAGAAACACAGCACCACTCATGTGCAAGCACCATACATAGGCAGGATGTTGTTCCAAAACATGTAACTGCTTTTTTAGAAGAATGAAAACAATAATCAGTGCTGAAATCATAATGTACAGAATATGTAATAACAAGTTATTATAGGGGTCCTCCTATAAAATGAGTGACTGCACATATCTGCACCCTTTCCCCCCATCTTGGCCCATGCCTACATATTGATGGGAACGTTTGCAGCAGCTCACTAAAGTACAGTGAAACACCACAAAGCACACCTGCCTTACCCCAATGACCATCCCTACCTCCCAGCAACAGTAGCACATGGTCATACAAAGGTCCCCATGTCATCTTCTATCTCCAGGCCCCCCTCAGCTCACACCCCACCTGTGCTGTGTAATGCCTCATCCCCTCAGTCCTCCTCCAGTCTGCTTGTTGTCATGTGTCCTAGTCCATGTGAGGACAGTGCACAGCATGTCTTAACAAAGAATTATGTATGTGAAGGCAAGAAGGCCCTGCACCTGAACTATGTCTCCACCAACTTGTGTTTTGCAGGCACTTCAGGGTACACTGTGACCTGGAGTCTCTGCGGTGCCGTTAGATATGCATACGCCGGGAGAAGTCACAAATGATCCAGTGCATTAGAGCGCACCTCAGGACTGTAAGCACTGTTGTATGTCAGAAAATCACTTAGCAATTACTCTGGGCTTGTATTGCTAAGGATATGACCAGTGCCTAAATTAGCCTGAGATTCTTGTTAGGCTGTCCACCAATGAAGGAATAATGCCAAAATGAAACTATATTATTTATAATTAACATAAAAATAGCAATATGGCAAAGCAATATACAAAAAATAAATATTTTGCACAAAATATCCTAAGGATTCTACCAATAGATATATGAAAATTCCTGCTTCTCTCAACTTCGCGGTCCGAAGCTTTGGAGTCTAGATGGGGTGATGAATCGGCTCCTCCTTCAGGCTCTAGCAGAATTCCCCTGCAAGCCCCTACTGATCAGGATTTAGTCCAAGGTCCATGCTCTGTGCAGCTCATTACTCTGTATGTA
The DNA here is from genome assembly GCF_901765095.1 of Microcaecilia unicolor. NCBI lineage: Eukaryota > Metazoa > Chordata > Amphibia > Gymnophiona > Siphonopidae > Microcaecilia > Microcaecilia unicolor. The sequence goes on along the minus strand of NC_044040.1, from coordinate 95,172,795 downwards.
GAAAGCCACAGAGCTGTCAAGAACTTGGCCCTTGGGCTGCACTAAGCATGAGGAATTACAGTTCACATGTGTTTGGGCAAATCAGTCTCTTTCTCCTTAAAGAGAGCATAAACCATGAAATCATCTTCTCTTCCTGTTCTTTATTTCTCTCTCTCTCTCTCTCTCCTCTCTCTCTCTCTCTCTCATGCCCAGTCTTGGCACTGCCCTTCAGGTCCACAGATGACTATCATAGACCAATCATGAACCATCTGTCCAGGTTACATATGCTTATGACAATGAGAGGTCTTGTGGGCATTCTGCAAGACAGCTTATCAGTCAATACCAAATTCCCCTCCATGGTTCACATATGTTCCAGGAGACACTGTCTCTGTGAAGCATGCTCCTACACAGTTCCCAGGAGATAAACTGGAAGGCTAGTTTTGAGAAAACAACATGTCCTTGGATGAAGTCACCAGCACAGCTGTGCCAAAAAGTAGTTTTCTGTGTAGAAAAGCTGGTTCATGTATCAGGCTACAGAATCCATATTGTTTCAGAAAGATGGTTCAGGCCAGGCCTCAGGCATACCAAAGGTGAGAGACAGGGGAAAATACTCCTACAGTCCCCCCCTCTACCCCCAACCAGAGGTGGAATAACTACAAAGGAGTCTATTCCTTCCCCAACTAACAATATAACTAGACAGGTTAGGAGCAAGTCTCATGATCAAGACCAAAGACATGGAGAGGAGGAGTGGCCTAGTGGTTAGGGTGGTGGACTTTGGTCCTGGGGAACTGAGGAACTGAGTTTGATTCCCACTTCAGGCATAGGCAGCTCCTTGTGACTCTGGGCAAGTCACTTAACCCTCCATTGCCCCATGTAAGCCGCATTGAGCCTGCCATGAGTGGGAAAGCGCGGGGTACAAATGTAACAAAAATAAAAATAATATATAAAAGCAACCACAAAACTAACACACTTCATAAATGAAAACTAGAAGCAGTCAATCATATAGCAATGTTCAAAAGTGACTTCATAAATAAGCTAATACAGCAGATAAATGAATCCAGGAACAAATAATAAGTACAATGTCTTAATTCATGAAACAACAATCAAAATCATATATGGAGAAGAGACGGCTGAGGGGAGACATGATAGAGGTATATAAAATGAGTGGAGTGGAACAGGTGGATGTGAAGCGTCTGTTCACACTTTCCAAAAATACTAGGACTAGGGGGCATGCGATGAAACTACAGTGTAGTAAATTTAAAACAAATAGGAGAAAAATTTCTTTACCCAACGCATAATTAAACTCTGGAATTCGTTGCCGGAGAACGTAGTGAAGGCAGTTAGCTTGGCAGAGTTTAAAAAGAGGTTGGACAGTTTCCTAAAGGACAAGTCCATAGACCGCTACTAAATGGGCTTGGGAAAATCCACAATTTCGGGAATAACTTGTATAAATGTTTGTACGTTGGGTAGCTTGCCAGGTGCCCTTGACCTGGATTGGCCGCTGTCGGGGACAGGATGCTGGGCTCGATGGACCTTTGGTCTTTTCCCAGTATGGCATTACTTATGTACTTATGGTACTATGTAATACATGGCAAAAACATCAGCAAGTATTAGCACATAACATGATACTGAAAACAGAGACATCATAGTGGAGAATTATACAGTGGCATTCTCCACAAAATCTTGCAATCTCATAGGCACTGAATGGATCCCTGGCAAAGGATGCAGTACAGACTGTGAGCTTCCTGCACCAAGAAGACAGCAAGCAGTAACATGATGGTCCACAAAACGATGAAGCTTGGGATGACAACAATGGTGATAAAATCGCCAACAGCAACATGAGGAGATAACTCACATTTGTAGTCAGCAACTGGAATGTCATCATGATCAACAGCAAGTTCAGTTGTGTGAGTCTTTAAACATTAAAAATGGCTTGATGTATTAAGGAAAGTCAATAGGATGTTTACATCCAGAACTTCTATTTCAGTAAAAACAGTATCTGTGTCAAGGTAAACCAGAGAAACTCTACCAACATTAACAACTGAATTCTTGGGAACAGGTATCAAACAAACATTACAAGATAAAAGGAAATGATTGTTAAAATCATGCTTATTAAATGTGACCGTGAGTTCAGCATGGGGCATTCTAATTAACTAAACAGTATTAACAATGGCCACATTAGAATCAGAGAAATCAACATACTTAGTCATGGTAACCGTGCATTTCTCTTGAACATTCTCAGTGGAAAAACCACAAAGAGTTTCAGTGATATCCTTCAGAAAAGTTTTTCCAGGGCATAATCAATGGATATCCTTCTTTTTCTGACAAAGCTGGAAGTTAGGGACCAAATAATGTTGAGGGTCATCCTGTTGGTAAGCAACATACTCGAGAGTCTCAACATGAAGGTACAGATTATCAAGACAAGTACCCACATTAACAATTTGTTTCAGCTGGTACACATTCTCAGGCAAAATGAAAGGCAAATTCAGGACAAAAGCTATTTCAGTTCACTCCAAATCCACATATAATGGAATGACAGTACCCAAATGAAAGGCAATATGAATCTGGAAAGGTTTACTTGGCATATGGGTAAATTTAGCAAAAGCAGCATGGATGACATTAGAGGGATTACTAATGCTATTATCCAATTCCCTAAATAAATCCTGAATAAGGTCCTTCACAGGTTGTATAAAAGTGCATTCCTCATTCATCACACCTTTAATAACATCAATTTTGTGGGAATGCAAATTGATAAGAGTGACAGTATCTTCAAGGGTTTTGCCTTGGGCTATAAGTTGATGTTGTTGGGAATGGATTTGTGCCCTAATGTCTTTCATGTCAGCTTCAAATGCTCATACAGTATATTGCAATTGGCTTACTGAGACTGCATTGTCAATGGATGAGCCAAAAAGTGACCCGAGGACAGTAAAAATAAGGCCACCAACAGCAAGACTAATAAATCTTTAGGGTCAAGCATACTGGGGTTGAAAAGTTTGAACCATCACCTTCTCTGACTCACTCAAAATGTTCTGAACCTGAGCAGTAGCATAATGTGTGTGTCAACCAGGTTTGGGTGTAAGAAGATCTATTAAGAATACTTTAATTAAAATGTTTCATTAGAACATACATTGGATCAAGGGAAACAAAAATCTTTCTGTGTAACAATCTGAGAATGGGTAATCAAGAAGCCAGATATATCTTGAAGTACAACTCCAGACATGGAACCAGGTTCAATCAACATGGCCACAGATCAAATCAGCAGGGAAGCCAGGAACAGAATCTTCAGCACTCGTTTCTGCATTTGAAAAACAAAAACAGAACAGATTATGCTGCTGTTGGATTAGTTTGGTTCATCTCAGCAATGCACAGATCTAGGGAAAATTGACTGGAATGACACGGTCTCAGCTAATTGATGTGGACCCATTTAAGGGAATCTTCACCTTGAGAATTGTTTTTGAGGTGAATTTGGTAAGCCACAGATGAAGCCTTTTTCATAATATGAAATGGACCATTCCAACTGGGCAAAAATGTCTTTTTCTTGGCCTTATTTCTGGCAAAATTGTAATAGAATACCTTTTTGCCAATTTGGTATTCATTTGAGGTAGTCCTCTGCAAATGTTTGCGTAAATGAGTGACATATTCATGGGCAGTAGTAGCACTGGATAAATTCACATCATTAGTGCTGTACACAAGTGAATTGGGAACATCATTTCCCTACCTTTCATCATTTCAAACAGTGACACTCCTGTGGAACAATGAGGGATGGCACAGATGTTCATGAGAACCAACAGTAACTTCATATCTCAGTCCTTACCAGAAGTTGATACATAGTTCTTCAGGATGGTAATGATGGTATGGTTGACCTTTTCCACCTGTCCCGAAGACTGAGGCCTATAAGCAATGTGCAGTTTATTCTTTACTCCAAGCATCTTCCACAAGTGCTGGATCACTTCTGCAGTGAATTGAGATCCTTGGTATGAGTCCACATGCATGGGTAGGCCCCATTTACTGAACACATGATTTAGAAGCAAGGTAGCTGTGGTTTCTGCAGTGCAATTTGGGGTCAGTAAGCACTCCATCCACTTGGTAAACAATCAGGTGACAGTAAGCACTGTAGCTGGGTCACCCATCCAGGTCCCAGCCAGGCTTGACCCTGCTTAGCTGCCTCTTCCTTCACACGGCTGTTGCCTCCCTCCACAGCAATCTGGTTGCTCGGAGCCTCAGCTCCAGGCCCTGAGAATTTTCAGGACTTCTTCCCCCCTCTGTTCCTTGCACAGATGCACATCCACAGCCCAACGTTTACAAGTAAGAGAGCTTTATTTTCTTGCTTCCAGTTAACATAAACGCCCAGGAACACCTTAACTCCAGGTTGTTCAGGCTTGCTGTCTCAAAGCACAATTCAGGTTCAAAACAGTCCATATAACTTAACTTCACTTTAGCCAAAATTACTTCTTTTAGGGAACAGTACATTATCAGAAAGAAAACACAGTAGCTTGGTAGGTTGCAGGCCCAGACCTTTTCCGTATGGAACAGTTTATACAGTCTTTCTTACAGCACAGCTACACAGCTTTGGTCCCATCTGGTTCAGACTGGGGTCTCAATTGTGCCCAGCCCTCTTTCTCTCCCAGGGGCTGCACCTGTTTCCTCTTTAGTAGAGATCTCCCCCAGCGCCTCAGTCTCTCTCCTCTGGTCTTCCACCAGTCTCTCCAAGGCACAGCTAGCCACCCTCTTACAGCAGCTTTTTGGGTTTGAGCCAGAGCTCCAATCTCCATCTGTTCCTCTTCTAGTCCTTCAGTAACCTCCATTTTATCCTCCTCTTCAACTTCCCCCATCCCCAACCTCTCCAGCTGGCCCTCATCACCTTCCTCAGAGACCATTTCCCAATCTTCTATCTCCTTCCCTAACTCTTGCACAGCCGGGTGGGGAAGAGAGGGATTCTGGGACTGGTAGTTCCTCCTCTTCTTCCTTAACCCGGCCAACCTCTTTGCCTCCGGTAGCGCAGCTTTCTGAATGTGGGTATTGTGCACATGAAGTCTGCCCCGTTGCGGTTCCCCAGCTGCCTGCACCCCCCTTCTGCGTGCCTTCCCGGATACCCTTTCACCTACCCTCTCACAGCACGTACTTATTGCCATGAGTGAATCAGACCACAGGGCCAATCCAGTCAATCTGGAGATCTGACCATGGCATAGTAATACCCTTTTTCCGCAGTGGTGCTCAATGAGATGGTGAAGATGGTTGGAATTGACAACAGGTTAAACAACCTCGAGTGTACAACTGCACATCCTGTTGCATGTGGGGCCAGTAAGCTACTTGCTTCAGGGTCTCGTAGGTAACTCCTTTGCCTCAATGTAATGCACAGGGATCATTGTGAGCATGTTGCAACATGATGCCTCGAAATGCCTGATGATAAATACCTAATAAGAGAAGTGTTTTGTAATCCCTTATTAGATATGTGTTCTTTCTGGTTAAGTAGTTATCTATGTTCTTAAATAAAATTATATCATAATTCTGTTCACTTTCTTTTCACGAGCATGCCCTGATGGTTTAGTTTGAAACACCTTTAAATATTTTGAAAAGCACTATGCCACGCATAATTGATGAGGGTAAGTAATCCACTTCAATATTGTTTTGTTTGAACATTTAATTCACTTCAAGGTTTTAATATTTTATCATTTTTGAATGTCTTTTATGTCATTTAAATGGATTCATTATTTTTAACTATTTATTCACAATTATATCACTGTGCTTGCAGATATGCATATTTATTCAATATGATTTTAAGTTATCTTCTAGGTTTAATTTGTAAGCTGAAAGTATTTTAACGTTTGTTTGGTCCAACAGGGTGTCATAAGCTCCTGATGCAGCCATTGGCAAAACGTGGCCACATCGGGCAGTTGTATAATTAAAAGTATTTCCTTTACAAGTTGGTCTGCTTGTTGCTGTCTATTGCTCCAGCCAATTTAAGGCTAGAATCAAATTTCCATGATGTACTGGTTTTCCTTTAGAGATCAACATTTTGTTATTCTTCCGATTGGATAAATGAGAGACAAAATTCTGTCTCATATAATCTGAATCTGTGCAAATTGTTAGTTCCCAAAGACTGTACAGCCACCAAAACTGCAACAATCTCAACATATTGATTGGTCTGGGAACCCAAACTGTCCTTCATTGTCTCATTAGGAGTAGTTAGATTCCATACCACACCAACTCCTGCAATCAGTTCATGGTCTGTTTCTCGCTGGAAGGCACAGCCATCCATGTAGACCTTGAGAATGTCAGCACAGATCTTCTTATCATAGAGATGATGACTGTGGGATTCCTCTTCCTCTGGTGGAACATCAGTTTCAGGAATACCTGCAAGGGAATCATCTTCTGCACACTCATTCGGTCACTACCTAAGAAACTGATGAGTTGATGACATGACATGAGTTGCAAGATCCGAGACAACATGGTTTTACCAAAGGGAAATCGTGCCAAACGAATCTCATTGAATTCTTTGATTGGGTGACCGGAGAATTGAACCGTGGACGTGCTATAGACGTAATCTACTTAGATTTTAGCAAGGCTTTTGACACGGTTCCCCACAGGAGGCTCTTAAATAAACTGGATGGGCTGAAGATAGGACCCAAAGTGGTGAACTGGATTAGGAACTGGTTGACGGACAGGCGCCAGTGGGTGGTGGTGAATGGAGTTCACTCGGAGGAGGGAAAGGTGAGTAGTGGAGTGCCTCAGGGATTGGTGCTGGGGCCGATTCTGTTCAATATATTTGTGAGTGACATTGCCGAAGGGTTAGAAGGTAAAGTTTGCCTATTTGCGGATGATACTAAGATTTGTAACACAGTGGACACCCCAGAGGGAGTGGAAAACATGAAAAAGGATCTGAAAAAGCTAGAAGAATGGTCTAAGGTTTGGCAATTAAAATTCAATGCGAAGAAATGCAAAGTGATGCACTTAGGGAGTAGAAATCCAAGAGAGGCGTATGTGTTAGGCGGTGAGAGTCTGCTAGGTACGGATGGGGAGAGGGATCTTGGGGTGATAGTATCTGAGGATCTGAAGGAGATGAAACAGTGTGACAAGGCGGTGGCCGTAGCTAGAAGGTTACTAGGCTGTATAGAGAGAGGTGTGACCAGCAGAAGAAAAGAGGTGTTGATACCCCTGTACAAGTCGTTGGTGAGGCCCCACCTGGAGTATTGTGTTCAGTTTTGGAGGCCGTATCTTGCTAAGGATGTAAAAAGAATTGAAGCGGTGCAAAGAAAAGCTACGAGGATGGTATGGGATTTGCGTTACAAGCATACGAGGAGAGACTTGCGGACCTGAACATGTATACCCTGGAGGAAAGGAGGAACAGGGGTGATATGATACAGACGTTCAAATATTTGAAAGGTATTAATCCGCAAACGAACCTTTTCCGGAGATGGGAAGGCGGTAGAATGAGAGGGCATGAAATGAGATTGAAGGGGGGCAGACTCAAGAAGAATGTCAGGAAGTATTATTTCATGGAGAGGGTGGTGGATGCTTGGAATGCCTTCCAACGGGAGGTGGTGGAGATGAAAACGGAAACGGAATTCAAACATGCGTGGGATAAACATAAAGGAATCCTGTGCAGAAGAAAGGGATCCTCAGGAGCTTAGCCTAGAATGGGTGGCAGAGCTGGTGGTTGGGAGGCGGAGCTAGTGTGGGCAGACATATACGGTCTGTGCTGGGGCTGGTGGTTGGGAGGGGGGACTAGTGCTGGGCAGACTTATACGGTCTGTGCCAGAGCCGGTGGTGGGTGGCAGGGATAGTGCTGGGCAGACTTATACGGTCTGTGCCAGAGCTGGTGGTTGGGAGGCGGGGTCGGTGGTTGGGAGGTGGGGATAGGGCTGGCCAGACTTATACGGTCTGTGCACTGAAGAGGACAGTACAAATAAAAAAAGTAGCACATATGAATTTATCTTCTTGGGCAGACTGGATGGACCGTGCAGGTCTTTTTCTGCCGTCATCTACTATGTTACTATGTCTCCACAATCAGTTTCTCGCCTTGGATGCAGTTCCTAAAATGTTGCAGAGCCCAAACAGTGTACAAAAGTGCTTTCTCACAGTCTGAGTATTTCTTCTCTATGTTGGAAAGGTCTTTGCTGGCATAGGCCACGACCTACTTATCAGAATCATATTTTTGACATAAGACTGCATCCATAGAGTGTTTGGAGTATCCCAGGTCTATGTAGAACTCATGACCCCCTCAGGATACACAAGACAGGGAAAGTGGCTAAGCTGATCCTTCAGCTCCTGCATAGTAGTTTCTTACTCTGGACCCCAAGTCCAGGGCTCATCCTTCTTCAATAACTTGACCAAGGGTCAGGTGATCGCCGAATACTGATTTATGAACTGTCGGGAATAGTTGCATATCCCCAAAAGGAACAGAGTTCTGTGAGATTGGTAGGTCATTTCTGCTGTTGTAAGGCCTGCATTTACTTCTTCTGAGGTCTCAAACCCTGAGCAGATATGTTGTACCCTAGGTAGAGATTTCTTGCACCATTGTCCTTTTGCAAAAGTCAATTTAGCTCCAGCTTCTTTCAGCTGTTGGTAAACATGTTCTTTTCCAAGTGCTCTTGGAAGGTAGGGATCTTGATCAGTATGTCATCCACATAGACTAAAGTTCCTCATGCTTCCACATCCGGATGTGCTTTATGTAGCGGGGGAATTTTAAAAAACCACAGGGTGTTTTGTTCCACGTGTACTGTTTCTTCCCAAAGGTAAATCTTATTTATATTGGGCAGGAGGATGTCCAAAATCCAGACACCAAATCCAAACTGGTGAAATTGTCCCTTTGATAGTAGCAAGGCTCTGATCCAGAGGTGCCATAGGCCACCTTGGCAAAGGTACCCGCTTGTTTAACTGATGGTAATCCAGTGCGATTCTCCAGCTGTTATTCTTTTTCAAATGGGCCACAGAGGGGAGTTGTACATGCTGTTGCAATGCCTAATAAAGCCCCTGGCCTCCAAAGAATTGAGAATCTCTTGAACTGATTCATTAGAAAGCCAATGGAATCTTATACTGGTGCACAAATCAGGCTTGCTATTTGAATCTGTAGAAATTCTGGTGATATTGCAAGCATCAGCCTGTTCAAATTGCTCTTTCTCACCGTGGCATCAAACTCATAGAAAGGTGATTGGAAGAAATTTCCACTTGCTCCTCAATTTCCTCCTGCAGAGATGAAGTTTCAATAGAATGGACCAATCTAGGCAACCTGTGGTAAAGACACCTTTCTAGACAAATCAAGAAGTCATCCTCCAACTGCACTTGAGAACATGCAGCATCATATGGCCAGACCAACTCAAGGGAGATGAGGCCTGTGGGTGAGGTAAAGATACATTCAGGGGTCTCCCCCCCCCCCCCCCAGCAGATGTCCCAAGAAGAGGTGTGGCCTGCCAATGACAGGCCAAACTTACCTCGACATCAAGAAAGACTCACCCACTAGAAAACCAAGAGGTCTCCAGCAGAAACATCAACATCTTCAGGCTAAGGATTGATGACCAGCAAATTGTAAGGAAGAACCAGTCACTCTCAGATGTTGCAGAATGCTGGTAGACAACCCATGCACCTGAAAACAAGAATGAGGATGAAGCACACCACCTTATCCAAAGGTGCTAACCCTGAACTAGGCAGAACTGGAGGGAAAAGTCCCGAACCCTCCCCAGGATCCTCACATCTTCAACACACACCGCCTCCTCACAAACCTGAGTATAGTCTGTCCAGACTTCAGGCTGGTTGCCTGTGGTCTGGGACTCCACTGGGCTTCCTTGCAGTCTACTCCACAGGACATGATTCACCAGATCCATATAAATTCCCAGTCAGATGAGAGAATCCGGGTCCCCAACAAAAGGGCTCTTGCAGAAGTGGTGAGTTAAAGTCTTTGTTCCCAAGATCAACAGAAAGCTGTAAATTCCCACTAGCAGCCTGGCATCTTGCCCAGGCATTTGCACAAAAGTGGAGTTGCACTTAACAGATGGGATTTGCACAGACTTCACAAGATGTGTTTAAAGGTGTTCACTGATCAAAGAGATGTCACAAAGTAACAGCAGAGAGGCCTGAAGTGGCTGGGTACAATCCAGATGGACTGTGACTTCAAATCATCACCCTCCTGGTGAATGGCACTTAACATGTGAGGATGTGATATGTTAGGATTGGAAAGAGACGAGGCTACCAGAGATACATCCTTGGCAGCCTCCGGCTGGTCACATGCAGCTGGCAAGTCATGCAAGCAATCTCCAAATTATCAGCATTAAGACAATGTCAGCTATCAGATCTTCTTGTCTCTTGATTACTTCACCATGTACCTATCGCCCCTTCGGAGCGTTATCCAACTGGCGTCCAAAATGTGCGGGTCTGCTGAATGCTGGAAATTTATTCAAATGGAAGTGTCCCTAAGCTCTATGGAGCTGGAACCTCTGACTTTGCTCAAGCACTTAACTGCCCATAAGAAATGGGCCGGTGACTTGTGACCAGACTACTTCCTGAATATAATCCAAATGGGCCAAAATCTCTCAGAGACATTTCAATTAAGAATTCTTCACCACAACTGGCGGTGTGAGATGGAAGGGTTGTTTGACAGTCTTTGCATCCTAGCTGCAAAAAGCCCAAACCTAACCCCTGTTCCAATGCTATTATTGCCATAAGCCACCCTCCCCTCCATCGGAAAGCCTCAAGCTTCTGAAACAGGCCCTGGGTAATCAGAGTCAACCTCAGAGGCTGTATCAAACCTAAGGGCTCACCATCCTTGCACATAAGACATAGGTTTACCCAGAAAATACTGTGGTGAACCGGCGGTCGCCGCGGGTGAAGACTTGAGGTTGCTCGGCTGTTCCTTAAGGGTCCCTCGGGGCCTTATGGGACACTAAGGGCTCACCATCCTTGCACATAAGACATAGGTTTACCCAGAAAATACCTGTGTTCCCTGATGGAGTCCCATGAAGGAAGCCACTGCAGGTCTGAGGGCTGGCCATCTGCAGTTATCATGATGGGTCCTCAATGGCAGAAGACGGAGAATTCACGTGAATGGTAGATACAACAGACTGTGAGGAAAAAGTAGGGACAGTTAGTCATGCATGCTCTTCCTCTGAAGCGGACTGAGAGACCACCTCTACAGAGTTAACACTAGGGCCCGCAGCAGCTTTGGAACCATAAGATTTGGTTTGTGGCTTCTAGAATTTCCTGCCCCCCCCCCCCTTCTGTAAAGAGGTCAGCTTCTTCTGCAGAATAGGGACAGGAGTATGTTGTTTGCCTGAGTTGGGCAATCTGTGACTCTAGAGCCTGAATCTTCTCTGCAGCCCCATGTCCTCTTGTTGAAACACTTCTTATAGACTAACTCTGGCCTCCACCATCTTTGTGGGTAGCCGCGTCACCAGGCTGGTGATTCTGGGTATTATCAGCAGGTTTCTGTAAAGAAGAGGCAGACACGTTATTTCAAGAGACAGTGAGAACTTAACAGCACAAACACTCTGTTGTTTGTCTTTAGACCGACTTTTAGAAGCAGACTTGGTGACTGGCTCAACAGGCAGTACAGGACATATATCACTTTATGTTGTCATACTAATGGATTATTTTCAATTTTGTCTGGTAAACCTTCACAAAATATTTCTGCAATCATCAAATTCAAGATCCTTGAGGTCTGGGGCGTTTCCCTCCTGGTAAAATGCTTGCTTCAGGCAGCAGGCCCATTCACGTGGACTCTCATATGGACCACAGGACATGTTATAAGCTGCTCGTTCGCTTCTGTGGAATCCACAAACAAACCATATTGTTTCTTTAAAGTCTGCTCCACAGTAATCAGATCAGAGTTGCCTGCCATCACAGCTTTCAGATAATTCTGACAACCTTCATGAGAAGTCCACTTGAGTAAAGTCTGTTTATCCATATCAGAATGGACCTGTAGGGTTTGAACGAGGTCATACACTAAATCCAGGTGAGCTTGTATAGATGTATTGGAACCTTCTTTAAATGGAATTATAGTGCGGAGCAACTTTATTATTTGTGACTGCTTTTCCAGAGATAGTGGAGCTCCCTTTTGTGGATGCTTATGGTAACACTTCTCACCAGCTGTAGAAGAAATCAGTGTATCATCAGGGTTGCCAGGTGGAAAATTTTTTCCCACCCAAACCAGCCTAAATCCAGCCCAAAACCCGCCCAAACTCAAACCCCGCCCCTGACACCCCACCCCCGCCGTCATCAACCCGCCCTCGCCGTCATCGGCCCCGCCTCCCCCGTCATCGGCCCCGCCCAGAACGTCACTAACCCCGCCCAAAATGTCACTAACCCCGCCCCCCACGGCCGAAAAAAACGCCTAAAAACCGCCCAAAAGACAAAAAAAGAAGCCCAAAAAACCGCACAACGCCGCGGGCAAAAATTTCCCGTGGCGGGTCGCGGAAAAACCGCCCAATTGGGCGGTAAACCGCCCACCTGGCAACACTGTGTATCATGTTTACTGCTGATGTCATCAGGAAATGCAGATAACTCAGACATTAATGGATGGAGCATGAGATCAGGTTTACTGCATATGTCATCAGGGAATGCAAAACTAGACCTCCGCAGGGTGTGGTGTAGGTGCTGACACAGACCAATCCCTAGAATGTAAATGAAGCCTTGTATAATCATTCTCCTCCTCCTGTCTGGGGCAACCATTGATCAGAAAGAAAGCTGACCTTCCAATAAGCAGAAACCTGTTCAGAGGGGGCAGGGTGAGACTGCCTGAAATACAAGCCCTCAGAGTGAGACAGGAGGCTGCCAGTCAGAGATCCCAGTAAAAGGGAGATCAGAAGGAGCAGAAGAGCTGGAAGACTGTGAACCAGAGCTGCCATATGTAACAGGTCCATTTCACTTCATACATAGTGTAGTTCCTGTCTCACAGATTTAAGCTCTGCATTATCTGTCAGTGACCTGGAGAAAGCATCTCTGTCATGGACTGCATGTTGAACGTGTGCAGTGAGCGTGTTATGGTTTTCTTGGAGGTTCTCTAATTCCATATTAGCTCTGCAAAGTGCCTGGCTGGCAGAGTCTCTATCAGTATATGACCTAAATAAATCAAGGTTCAAAGCCTGGATTTCAACCTCAGACTTTAGTTTCAGTTCTTCCAGATGGGACGAAACCTGGCAGTCTCTCGAGTCTGACCATCCAGTGCAGCTTGTAATGTGAGAGACTTGAAGAGAAACAGAACTGACATAGACCTCTTTCTGAGCCAAAAAAGACTGTAACTCATGAATCTGACCCTCATAACATGCATTTGTCATCCAGCAAAGAATCACATTGGCCCCATAGCTGTTGACATTTTTGTGCAAGACTGAGAGAGACTGTGCATTGCAGAGCCCTGGGTACTCCCTACCCCACCCCCTTTATGCAAAGGCGTGGAAGCAGCCCATCAGGCTGAGCTCATTAAAGTGAGAATCAGCAAGATCAACACTGCAAGTCAGAGTTTTGATAATCAAGAACTACACAGGAAGCAGTGACCTCTGCCAATTGCTCCTGACACTGAAGCAGCTCAGCATAGAGTCCATCCCCCTGCCCCGCAGCACGCCTGAAATCTGAGACCAAATGATGCTTCAGAGCAAATAAGGAACATCTCAGGTTAGCCAATTACTCAGGAGAAACACGAGTTTTAGACTTCAAGACTTTGGGAAAATAGTTCCAACAAGCTACACCCTCTATCACACACACTCTGAAACAATTTAAGCAAAGAGTCAAGATAAAGCTCTGGCTTTGACTGACCCAGAATCACAGTTGTGATCTGAGAAAAAGCAGAAGGCTCCAGCTCAGACAGCAAAGGAGTAAATGATGCCATAATGCAAGCACACACAGCAAAAATCCCTACCCAAAGAAAAGCCTTTCAAATTAGACAGTAGTCCCTAACAACTCAGAGGATGAGCACCTATTATGTATGCAAGCCTACAGCAAAATTCATTCAATAGACAGTAACTCTAAACAACCAACAGCTGAGCTCCCATTATGTAGGCACTGTTGCACCTCAGAGAATCATTTAGCATTTACTCTGGACTCCTATTGCTAAGGATATGACCAGTGCCTAAATTAGCATTGCATTCTTGTTAGGCTGTCCACCAATAAAGGAATAATGCCAAAATATATTATTTATTATGAATATAAAAATAGAAATATGGCAAAGCAATATACAAAAATAAAATATTTTGTATAAAATATCCTAAGGATTACACCAGCAAACTGAAGAGTAGCAAATCTCCTGGACCAGATGGTATTCATCCTAGAGTACTGATAGAACTGAAAAAATGAGCTTGCAGAGCTACTGCTATTGATATGCAATTTATCCTTAAAATCAAGCGATGGTGCCGGAAGATTGGAGGGTGGCCAATGTAACGCTGATATTTTAAAAAGGTTCCAGGGGAGATCTGGGAAATTATAGACCGGTGAGTCTGACCGTCGGTGCTGGGGAAATGGTAGAGGCTATTATTAAAAACAAAATTACAGAGCACATGCAAGGACATGGATTACTGAGACCAAGTCAGCACGGCTTTTGTGTGGGGAAAACTTGCCTGACCATTTACTTCAATTCTTTGAAGGAGGTAAACAACATGTGGACAAAGGGGAGCCGGTTGATATTGTGTATCTGGATTTCAAAAGGCGTTTGACAAGGTACCTCATGAAAGGCTACAGAGGAAATTGGAGGGTCATGGGATAGGAGGAAATGTCCTATTGTGGATTAAAAACTGGTTGAAGGATAGGAAACAGAGAGTGGGGTTAAATGGGCAGTATTCACAATGGAGAAGAGTAGTAGTGGGGTTCCTCAGGGGTCTGTGCTAGGACTGCTGCTTTTTAATATATTTATAAATGGTTAGAGATGGGAGTAACTAGCGAGGTAATTAAATTTGCTGATGACACAAAGTTATTCAAAGTCGTTAACTCATGACAGGATTGTGAAAAATTAGAGAAGGACCTTACAAGACTGGGAGACTGGGCGGCTAAATTCATCTTCTTCATTGCTCCACTTCCTTACCTATCCCTATCCTTTCTCTCATACCTCTTTTATCCCATTTGCCCTTGTTCATTTCCTACCACATACCTCCTTTGTTGATTCAGATACTACAGATTGTATTCTCTTGTTACTATATAAGCCGCATTGAGCCTGTGATGAGCGGGAAAGTGCGGGATACAAATGTAATAAATAAATAAATAAATGGCAGATGATGTTTAATGTGAGCAAGTGCAAGGTGATGCATGTGGGAAAAAAGAACCCGAATTATAGTTACGTCATGCAAGGTTCCACGTTAGGAGTTACGGACCAAGAAAGGGATCTGGGTGTCGTTGTCGATAATACATTGAAACCTTCTGCTCAGTGTGCTGCTGCGGCTAGGAAAGTGAATAGAATGTTGGGTATTATTAGGAAAGGTATGGAAAACAGGTGTGAGGATGTCATAATGCTGTTATTTCGCTCCATGGTGTGACCGCAACTTGAGTATTGTGTTCAATTCTGGTCCCCACATCTCAAGAAATATATAGCAGAATTGGAAAAGGTGCAGCGAAGGGCGACTAAAATGATAGCGGAGATGGGACGATTTCCCTATGAAGAAAGACTAAGGAGGCTAGGGCTTTTCAGCTTGGAGAAGAGATGGCTGAGGGGAGACATGATAGAGGTATATAAAATAATGAGTGGAGTGGAACAGGTGGATGTGAAACGTCTGTTCACGCTTTCCAAAAATACTAGGACTAGGGGGCATGCGATGAAACTACAGTGTAGTAAATTCAAAACAAATTGGAGAAAATGTTTCTTCACCCAACGCATAATTAAACTCTGGAATTCGTTGCTGGAAAATGTGGTGAAGGCGGTTAACTTGACAGAGTTTAAAAAGGGGTTAGACGGTTTCCTAAAGGACAAGTCCATAAACCACTACTAAATGGACTTGGGAAAAATCCACAATTCCAAGAATAACATGTATAGAATGTTTGTACGTTTGGGAAGCTTGCCAGATGCCCTTGGCCTGGATTGGCCACTGTCGTGGACAGGATGCTGGGCTCGATGGACCCTTGGTCTTTTCCCAGTGTGGATTTACTTATGTACTAGATATATGAATATCCAGCTTATAATCGAACGAGAAAAACGCCCAAGTTCCGACCTAAATCGGGAGATGGACGTTTATCTCACAAAAACGAATAAAGCGGTATAATCGAAAGCCGATTTTTGGGCGTTTTCAACTGCACTCCGTCGCGGATGCGGACAAAGTTTATGGGGGCGTGTCAGAGGTGTGGCGAAGGCGGAACTGGGGCATGGTTATCTGCCGAACAAAGATGGGCGCATTTCACCGATAATGGGAAGAAAGTATGCGTTTTTACCTAGAATTTAGGACACTTTTCCTGGACCCTGTTTTTTCACGAATAAGGCCCCAAAAAGTGCCCTAAATGACCAGATGACCACTGGAGGGAATCGGGGATGACCTCCCCTGACTCCCCCAGTGGTCACTAACCCCCTCCCACCACAAAAAAATGATGGTTTACACATTTTCATTTTCACCCTCAAATGTCATACCCAGCTCCCTGGCAGCAGTATGCAGGTCACTGGAGGAGTTGTTAGGGGGTGCAGTGGACTTCAGGCAGGTGGACCCAGGCCCATCCCCCCTACCTGTTACAATTGTGCTGCTTAATGCTTATTAGTCGTCCAACCCCCCAAACCCCACTGTACCCACATGTAGGTGCCCCCTCACCCCTTAGGGCTATAGTAATGGTGTAGACTTGTGGGCAGTGGGTTTTAAAGGGGATTTGGGGGGCTCAACACACAAGGGAAGGGTGCTATGCACCTGGGAGCTCTTTGACCCTTTTTATTTGTTTTTGTAAAAGTGCCCCCTAGGGTGCCCGGTTGGTGTCCTGGCATGTGAGGGGGACCAGTGCACTACGAATCCTGGCCCCTCCCACGAATAATGTCTTGGATTTATTCGTTTTTGAGCTGGGCGCTTTCATTTTCTATTATCGCTGAAAAACAAAAACGCCCAGCTCACACATTGTTGAATAAAAACATGGGCGTCTATTTTTTTCGAAAATACGGTTCGGTCCGCCCCTTCACTGATCCGTTCTCGGAGATAAACGCCCATGGAGATAGGCGTTTTCGTTCAATTATGCCCCTCATATATATGTAATAAAAGAGATACCAATTTAGCAGCTAAAGTAGGATAATGACCAAGTGCTCAAGCAAACCTGGTCTTTTACAGGCAAAGACCAAAACTAGATAAGCCCTGAGCATAGATGGAAATTCCTGCTTCTCTCACCCTCGTGGTCTGTAGCTTCAGAGTCCAGATAGTGTGATGAATTGGCTCCTCCTCCTTCAGGCTCTAGCAGTATCCCCCTGCAAGCCCCTACTGATCAGAATTTAGAGGCAGATGCAGCAACCAAACGTAAAAAAATCAAAATCGTTAAAGTCCCTAACGATTTTTAAAAAACGAAGAATGCACCAAAAAAAAAAGTCACACATGCTCAGATCGGTATTCAAACGTACAATGTATCAAAGAATCACAATACACATCGGTAATCGGCCCCTAAATCATGCGCAGAGCAGCCAAGCGTTTTGCTGGCTGCTCTGCGCATGCTGCAAACGTAAAAACAAAACAAAAAAAAAGCCACAACAAATACACGTGGCTACCCGGTCAGCAAAATCCAAAAACAAAGGATCGGGAGGGGGCAAGGGCGCTCATCAGGAGCGTCCTGTATGGACGGCCTTGCCCCCCCCCCCCCCCCGCTGCTCCCCACTTTCCGCCCCCCCCCCCCGAAAAAGCAAAATGCTAGCTGCCCCGGTCCCCCTCCCTTCCTGTTCCTGTGTTCTACAGAGCTAACTCCGCCTCCCGTCATTCTTCTGCCCCGTGCCCCGCCCCCGCTGCCCCCCCTGAGGTCGACTACGCCGCTCCCCCCTCCACCGAGACCCCCCTCCCTATTAACGACCCGAGCAGCGCCTCTCACCTCTTTCAGAAGCGCTGCACGGGCAGGAAGATCTATTGTGTTGGTTGTAGAGTCTCCATGACGTCTCTTCTTCCCTGGCCCAGGCCCCGCCTCCTTCTGACGTAGGTTACTTACGTCAGAAGGAGGCGGGGCCTAGGCCAGGGAAGAAGAGACGTCATGGAGACTACAACCAACACAAT
Source organism: Microcaecilia unicolor (assembly GCF_901765095.1). Lineage (NCBI taxonomy): Eukaryota > Metazoa > Chordata > Amphibia > Gymnophiona > Siphonopidae > Microcaecilia > Microcaecilia unicolor. The sequence continues at coordinate 95,154,694 of NC_044040.1, read as the reverse complement.
AGATCTTCCTGCCCGTGCAGCGCTTCTGAAAGAGGTGAGAGGCGCTGCTCGGGTCGTTAATAGGGAGGGGGGTCTCGGTGGAGGGGGGGAGCGGCGTAGTCGACCTCAGGGGGGGCAGCGGGGGCGGGGCACGGGCAGAAGAATGACGGGAGGCGGAGTTAGCTCTGTAGAACACAGGAACAGGAAGGGAGGGGGACCGGGGCAGCTAGCATTTTGCTTTTTCGGGGGGGGGGGGGGGGAGCGGCGGAAAGTGGGGAGCAAGCGGGGGGGGGGGCAAGGCCGTCCATACAGGACGCTCCTGATGAGCGCCTTGCCCCTCCCGATCCTTTTTTATTTTTTTTATTTGATGTGTTTGCTGACGTCCTTTGGACCAATCACAGCGCTTTTAGCTCTGCTAATGCGCTGGGATTGGCTCAAAGTTTGTTTATTTTTTCACTTAATGATTTTTCCTGGCACAGAGCTGTCCTAACGAGAGGTCCAGACCTCTCGTTAGTTTTCCTGCCTTTTTCCTGCGTAAAGGCAATCGGAAAAGGTTAGTGCATGTCGTTTCAATGGGGTTTTCACACTAATTGCTCATCTCCATTCCGTTTTCGTTAGCTGCTGGCTTCCTCGGTAAAAGCCCTTTGATGCATGCAACGGATCAAATTTTCCTCGTTGGAGGGTCATTAAAGGCTCATTTAGCTTTAGTGCATCTGCCTCTTAGTCAGGTCCCTGCTCTGTGCAGCTGGTTATTCTGTATGTAGAAAGCCACAGAGCTATCAATAACTTGGCCTTGGACTGCACTAAGCACAAGGAATTACAGTTCACCGGGTGTTTAGGCAAATCAGTCTCTCCTGAGAGAGTTGCATACATCATGAAATCTTCTCTCTCCTTGTTCTTTATTTCTCTCTCTCTCTCTTTCATGTCCAGTCTTGGCACTGTCCTTCGGGTCCACAGATGACCATCGAAGACCAATCACAAACTGTCTATCCAGGTTACAGACGCTTATGACAATGAGGGGCCTTATGGCATCCTGCAAGAACAGCTTATCAGTCAGTACCAAAGTTCACTCCATGGTTCCACAGCAGTGGCGTACCAAGGGGGGGCGGTGGTGGGCGGTCCGCCCCAGGTGCACACCGCTGGGGGGTGCTGCGGCGCGCGCCTGTGGGCTCCGACTTCGCTATCTTTGCTCGTTCGCTGCAGCTCCCTCTGCCCCGGAACAGGTTACTTCCTGTTCCGGGGCAGAGGGAGCTGCAGCGAACGAGCGAAGTAGCGAAGTCGGAGCCCACAGGTGCGCGCCGCTGCACCCCCCCCCCCAGCGGCATGCACCCGGGGGTGGTGTCATTTCAACGGGGGGGGAAGGTGTCATTTGCAGGCGGGGGGGGGGGGGGGGCGCTGCACCCAGGGAGGGGTGCATCGGCGATCCGCCCCCGGGTGCCATCCAGGCTGGGAATGCCCTGGTTCACAGATGTTCCTGGAGACACTGTCTCTGTGAAGCACACGCCTATACATTCTTCCTAGAGATAAACTGGAACGCTAGTTTCAAGAAAACAACATATCTTTGGATGAAGTCAACAGCACAGCTGTGCCAAAAAGTAGTTTCATGTATCAGGCCTCAGGCTGCAGAATCCATATTGTTTTATAAAAGATGGTTCAGGCCTAACCAGGCCTCGGGCATACCAAAGCTGAGAGACAGGGAAAATACTCCTACAGGACTGAGTATAAGTACCACACACATAGTACCCCTATATCATCTGTCCCCCATCAAGTTCTGAGTGTGCAGCTGCCCTTCTTTCAGTGTGCCTGCAACCCCCATTAGCGTAGCATCCAACACAACCTATGAGATGACATGGTAAGGAACAGGAGAGGGGGTAGCCCTTTGGTCACCATCCTCCAGCCACCAATATAAAAGTGCTCAGCATCTCACACACTCCTACCTACAAAATTGCAGTTGGGGGAAATAAAAGAGAAACAGCAAACACATGACCCTTGTGTTCAGGTACGATCAGTGCTTTTTTTGTAGAAAAAAAGGTGCCGGTACTCATTATGGGCGGGGGTCATCACATATGACTCCACCCCTATGATAGCCACACCCACATTAGCCACACCCCCTTATACCAGCCATGGCGCATATAAACAGACATCATTGAAAATATACTAGTATAGGAGAAAACAATAACTTGTGATTTTTTTTTATTCATTATAATCATTTCTGTAAGATGTTACAGCTCCAGTATACCCAGTGCAAAATAAGACAGCAGATGTAAATTCTCAAATGGACAAATTCCAAACACTAAAATGAAAATAAAATGATTTTTTCTACCTTTGTGTCTGGTGGACTGTTTTCTATCCATACTGGTCCAAGTGTCTGACTTCTGCTGCTCTCTATCTGTTCTCCTAACTCCGTTTCCAGGGTTTCCTTTCCATTTTATTTCTTTTACTTTCCTCCCTTCCCTGTCCACAGCTTTCTTCTCTCCCCGCCAACCCCTCCATCCATCCATGTCCAGCAATTCTCCTCTATCTCCTGCTCTGCTCTCCTCTCCATCCATTTCCAGCATTTCTCCTTCCTCCCCTGCCATCCCATCTATGTGCATCTCCTTCCTATCTTCCCTCCCCTCCATCCATGTCCAGCATGTCTCCTCTCTCCCCTGCCCTCCTCTCCTATCCAAGTCCAGCAATTCTCTCTTCCCTGCCTTCCCCTTCCATCCATGTCCAGCAATTCTCCATTCTCCTCTCTCCCCTGCCCAGCAATTCTCCATTCTCCTCTCTCCCCTGTCCTGCCATCCCATCCAATCCATATCCAGAATGATTCTCCTCTCTCTCCTTCCCTCCATGTCCAGCGATTCTCCTCTCTCCCCTGCCCTCCTCTCCTATCCCCTCCTATCCAAGTCCAGCAATTCTCTCTTCCCTGCCTTCCGCTCCCATCTATGTCCAGCAATTCTCCATTCTCCTCTCTCCCCTGCCCTGCCCTGCCATCCAATCCATGTCCAGAATGATTCTCCTCCCTCCCCTCCCCTCCATGTCCAGTGATTCTCTTTTGCCCCCTACCCTCCCCCTCCCTTCCATGTCCAGTGGCTCGCCCCAGCCTCCACCTGCCCCCGAGATCATTCAAACCCCAGCCCCATTTGCCCAGCCCCCCCAGCCCCACTTGCCCACACACACACACCCCAGCCCCACTTGCCCACACACACACACCCCAGCCCTACTTGCCCACACACACTGCAGCCCCACTTGCCCACACACACACCCCCAGCCCTACTTGCCCACACACACCCCAGCCTCACTTGCCCACACACACACACCCCCAGCCCTACTTGCCCACACACACCCCCAGCCCCACTTGCCCACACACACACACCCAGCCCTACTTGCCCACACACACCCCAGCCCCACTTGCCCACACCCCCCCAGCCCTACTTGCCCACACACCCCCCCAGCCCCACATGCCCACACCCCCCCCCCCAGCCCCACTTGCCCAACCTCCCCTGCCCGCTCCCTTCCGTTTGCTCCTGGCTGTGTTCCCTGCCTTACAAAACTTTTCTTTTTTATCGAAGTCGCGAACCAGCAGCCTGAAGACTGAAGAAAGCAGGCAGACTCGCCTCCTTGCATCGCGTCGCTTTGTTTCCCTGCATTCTCAGCGCGTCCCACCCTCGAGGAAAGGAAATGACATCAGAGGAGGGCGGGATGTGCTGAGAATGCAGGGAAATGAAGCGACGTGATGCAAGGAGGCGAGCCTGCCTGCTGTTTGCTTTCTTCAGTCTTCAGGCTACTGGTTCGCAACTTCGGTAAAAAAGAAAAGTTTTACAAGGCAGGGATCACGGCCGGGTGCAAACAGCAGGGAGCAGGCAGGTGAGCCCTCGGACCCAGAAAAAAGGTGCCGGTACGCTGTACCGGCGCGTACCGGCACAAAAAAAAGCACTGGGTACCATAGCCCTAACCCATACATCAAACACACATATGACAAAGGAGTGATCACAGAGGACAGTACACTGACCACAGAGGGCCTCACAGCGTCCTTGGCTTTCCAAATGGATGCTCTGTCATGGCCCCTAACCCACACTGATTGGATTGACCAGGACCATGTGCTATCTTGTGCAACATCCCTCAAGGGACAAGCTTGGTATCCCTGAAATATCCACATTAGGGTGTGCACCCAACCCTCACTATGGGAACTCCCCCCAGATGTACTGTTCCCTTTCCCCAGGCCCTCCTAAAATATGGTTATAAGTAATGGGCTGATGTGCAGCCACCACCAGCAGTCAGCCCCTTAAAACAGCATGACTAGTCCACAGTTAGAAGGCCCAAAACCTACCTTGTGCACTTTCTCATCTAAAAACCACTGTTCTTCTGGGGGTTCCAGCAGACATGGGGCCAGAAGGTTTGGCGACTATAACAGGGTCCCCTGCCATCTCCCAGTCTGCTGTAGGACATATGCACATGGGCACGCACACCCACCCACATCCCTGTCAACAAAGGAAACAATGGCCCCATCTATCCAATAGCACACTACCAACCCATCCCGTGTGCCCATTGCCAGGCCACCCTTCAGGGTTCCCTGCTAAGTCATCTCATTGATGCCACACCTCAGACGTGTTCCCCAAGTAACAAAAACTGCCCACATCAGTCTCTGTTCTTGCCTTCCGATATCCAGCTGCCCCACTATGGAAGCCTTATAGGATGTGCTGATCTCAAGTGTAAACCTTTTACACACACAGGGCACCATCCAGGTGAAGAGCAGACATCTGCAGACAAGCCTGCTGCCTCCAACCAGCCAGGAGCCACTGGACCAGCCAGCAGGCACGAGGACCATCCAACAGCTACAGAACAGCCAGGACCCAAGAGACCATGGGAGGAGGTGGATGTAGACCTGGGGAGAACCCATTGAGGGACATGCCCCTCCTGGAGGGGGGAATAAGAGGAGCAGAGGAACAGCATTCCCCTCCCCCACTGAAGGCAGACGGCCACCTGCTGTGACTGACGCTGTCCACAAAGACAGACAGCATGCCTGCTGCTAGGCCCATTCAAGCTGAGCTCCACTTCCAGCTCATGTACCAAGTCTCTGCCATGCACAAGGACTTGGTTACGTGAGGCTGGGGCCCACAACAGCAGATCCTGGTGACGATAGTAGGCCTGTTCAGAGGTTCCTTGAGGAGCACTGCCACCTCACTGAGGCCAGGGCCGCAGTGGTGCCTATTATAAGTTGTAATGTTTATACTAAGTTCTGTGTTTTGCATTACAAGATGGACTATGAAGTTCTGTGTCTCCACTTCATACAGAATGTGTTGATATCCTGATATGCAAGTCTGATGGTTCTGTAGTGCCCTCCACTACTAGGCAAGCCCTGGGAAAGGGAGATTGCAGGACCGGGGGGGGGGGGGGGGGGGCAGGCCCACAGTCTCCCTTACCACTCCCTTCTCCAAGGTCATGGCTATAGGGCATGGGGAGGAGGGTCCATTTTCTGAGCTTGGGGAAGAGGCCTGATGTTGAGATGCAGGTCCTGGGGGCAGGCTGGCCCCTCATTTGGATAGAAGATGGGCAAAACAACTGTCTGAGAGACAAGTGCTGGGAAGATTGCCACTGCATGCACATGTGTTCCAAGACAGATCCCTGGCTCTCTGGAGGGGCCAGCCAGCTTGCAGGACCAGAGCCCAATATCTGGCCTCTGCTCGGGAAGGGCTCCACGGCCACTTACCTTACACCCATGAGCACAGCCAGTGTCCCTCCTGGGATTAGGAAAGATTTCAAAGGTACAAGCACTAAAGGAGATGATCCCCTAATGTAGGTACAGTGACCTGCCCAATAATAGAAATAAATCACAGGTTAAAGCGATGTGGGTAACAGTGTGGAGCAGAGTGACCACCTAGATTATCATTGAAACTCTTAGCCATCTGTCCCCTGGAGGTTCACTAGCTGGCCCCCTTTCCCAAAGCATGCTGCCACTAGATACCTGGTGTGAGGGAAAAGGGGGTAGGGTGGATGGGGCTGTATGGAAGAAGAAACGGAGGGAGGTAATGGAGGATAAATGAGTGCTATGTATAGTTTGGTTTTGTAAATATTTATTTTTCTTTATGTATATATGCTTACAGGATGTACCAAATATTATACACATTATGTATGTGGATGATGTAATCTGCCTAGAATACGGAGATAGAGTGGAAAATATAATTTTTTAAATAAATAATGGTCCATGACATACGTAAGCATCGACAGATACTTGGCATGCTAGTCCTCCAGTTCAGTTGCATGCTGGATGCTGGAACCTGGGTCCTATCACAGGTGTTCTTTGCCCCAGATCCAAGGTCTGTAGTTGCCATGATGGTCCCATGTAGTTATGTAGACCACAATTCACCTACTCTACTCATTTTCCTATTTAATCCTTACAGCTTGCAGCCCCACACCCTTTTTACTGCCCACATAGAGCAGCACAAAGTAAAGGTTTGTTTCTCGCACTAGCAACCCATCTAGTACTGACCAGCAGATGTGCATAGGCAGTGCCCAGATGATTCGAATCACCCCCTTCAACCCCAGGATCCATTGATCCCTAGCTACTCAACTGTAGAATGCCTATTTTCAATGCATAGCCTATTTGGTGGGGGGTTTTGTTGTTTGTTGTTTTACTGTGTGAAATAGGTAGACATTTCCTTACTCCTGACTCTTTTTCTATCACTATTGTTGTTTATGATACTTAGAGGTATATCAAATAAAGCTAACCTGAACCTGATTCTCTGGAATGCTTCCTTAACCACAAACAACGTGGCAGAAGGCTAGGGAACATGCACAAACAGCTGCTATCAATATATACAATTCCATATTTTCAGTAATGGGGACATTGGAGGGAAGGGATGGGAAGCAACTCTACAGAACTATGGGGGCTTCTAAGGGAGTCTATAGAACACTGCCCCTTAACCCGTATGAAATGTCCCTCTGATAGACTGGGCCACCTTAAAAACAGTCCCTCTGATAGCCTGGGCCACCTTAAGAGCACTGGCCCCACCCCGGGAGGAACTGAGCTGGGAGGGGTGGAGCCCATACTGAGGTTAAGGAGGCCCAGGGAAGGAAGAATAGAAGCACCAGTCTGTGCCTTGACGGAATACATCTAGCTGCTGTTACCTGGCTGAGGTAAGCCAAACCTTGTGCTTTTGTTAAGACTCACAAGCTTTGCTGAGGTCTGGCTGGAGCCAGACCTGGACCTCTGAAGGAAAACAAGAACTGTAGGCTGTGTGTGGGGCGTAGTAACCCCAGCAGTCAGAACTTGTTTTAGGCCTGCCACTAGAGGCCTGCTTATTAACTATGTTTCCTAAACTGCAGAGGTTTACCCACACTATCAGCTTATTTCGAAAGAGAAAGACGCCCATATTTCGACCCAAATCGGGAGATGGGTGTCCATTTCCCGTGGGCACCCAAATCGGTATAATCGAAACCCGATTTTTGGCGTCCTCAACTGCAGTCCGTCATGGAGACGAACAAAGATCATGGGGGGACGTGTAGTAGGCGTGGCGAAGGCGGGACTGGGGGCATGTTATCGGCCGAGGAGAGATGGGCGTCTTTAGCTGATAATCAAAACAAGAAGGGCGTTTTTGAAGAGAATTTGGTCCGCTTTATTTGGACCCTTATTTTTCATGTCCAAGTCCCAAAAAAAGTGCCCCAACTGACCAGATACCACCAGAGGGAATCGGGGATGACCTCGCCCTGACTCCCCCAGTGGTCACTAACCCCCTCCCACCAAAAAACCCCCACTTTACAAACTTTTTTCCCAGCCTGTATGCCAGCCTCAAATGCCGTACCCACCTCCATGACAGCAGAATGTGTTCTATCCTCTGACAGGCTTTCCCTGGTTCTGATGTGGGTCTCGGTGAGTGTGACACACTTTTTCTGTTTAAGGGCACTGCAGAGTCACATCACCAATGCATATTGTGGCTGGTGGTAGGGTATTGGGGCTCCGTGATTCCACAGCTTACATAGTAACATAGTAGATTGACGGCAGAAAAAGACCTGCACGGTCCATCTAGTCTGCCCCACAAGATAAACTCATATGTGCTACTTCTTGTGTATACCTTACCTGATTTCGTATCTGCCATTTCGGACACAGACCGTAGAAGTCTTGCCCAGACACTAGCCCACCACCCAAACACCAGCCCCGCCTCCCAATCTCGGCTAAGCTTCTGAGGATCCTATTCATTCTGCACTGGATTCCTTTATGTTTATCCCACGCATGCTTGAATTCTGTTACCGTTTTCATCTCCACCACCTCTCACGATGTTGGTAGGCTCTACTCCCATGGGCTTTTCCCTCTGCTTACTGGGTCAGAGTGTGCCCTGTTTTGTTTCCAGTAGTCCATGAGGTAGTCAGTGGCGTTCCTAGGGGGGCTGACACCCGGGGCGGATCGCCGATGCACCCCCCCCGGAACAGCACGACGCCCCCCCCCACGGCGAAAGAACCCCCTGATCCCCCGGCGAAAGAAACCCCCCAGGTGCACGCCGCTGGGAGGGGGTGGTGCCGCGCGCCTGCCGGCTCTTCGTTTCATGCTCCTTCTGCCCCGGAACAGGAAGTAACCTGTTCTGGGGCAAAGGGAGCATGAAAACGAAGAGCCGACAGGCGCACGGCACCCCCCAGCGGCGTGCACCCGGGGCGGACCGCCCCCACCGCCCCCCCCCCCCCATTGGTACACCACTGGAGGTAGTGGCCATTTGTGTAAGACACTTTTAGATCCCTTTCATATGTTACCCACGTTAGAGAACGTTAGTTATTACCTTGAATGTTGCTGAAAGAGGGCATTGTACACCATTCTGCCAGCTCGGACCTACTGCTAATCTCAGTACTCATTGCCAGTGAGGCACAACCTCTGATCTGCAGTTAACTGTGCGTAAAGGTGCTTATTCAAATAAAGGACGTTTTTCAGCGAGATTAGTTTTCAGGTGTGAACTGCTGTGCCAAGGTTATACACCAGCAACAAGTCCTGTCCCTGGAGCACTTTTAGTGGGTACTGCAGTGCACTTCAGGCAGGCAGACCCAGGCCCATCCCCCCCACCCGTAACACTTGTGGTGGTAATGGGAGGCCTCTAAAACCCCCTGTACCCACATGTAGTTGCCCCCTTCACCCCTAAGAGCTATGGTAGTGTTGTACATTGTCCCTCCCATGACCAAATGGCTTGGATGGGACGTTTCTGAGCTGGGCGCTTTTAGTTTCCATTATCGCTTAAAAAAAAAAAACGCCCATCTCAGAAGGGAACCAAATCCATGGCATTTGGTCTGTCCAAACTGTAGTTTCGAAACAAAAGATGGACGCCCATCTTTTTCAATAATACAGTCTGTTTCCACCTCTTCACATACCCATTTTCGGACATAGACGCCCATGGAGATGGGCGTTCGCGTTCGATTATGCCCCTCCATGTCTCTGGCCCTGTGAAGGAACAGACTCGGGGAGTTATTTACATAAGTACATAAGTATTGTCATAAGCCCAGCATCCTGTTTCCAACAGTGACCAATCCAGGTCACAAATAGCTGGCAAGATCCCAAAAAGTACAAAACATTTTATACTGCTTATCCCAGAAATAGTGGATTTTCCCCAAGTCCATTTAATAATGGTCTATGGACTTTTCCTTTAGGAAGCTGTCCAAACCTTTTTTAAACTCCACTAAGCTAACCGCCTTTACCACATTCTCTGGCAACGAATTCCAGAGTTTAATTACATGTTGAGTGAAGAAACATTTTCTCCGATTCATTTTAAATTTACTACATTGTAGCTTCATCGCATGCCCCCTAGTCCTAGTATTTTTGGAAAGCGTAAACAGACGCTTTCACATCTACCCATTCCACTCCACTCATTATTTTATAGATCTCTATCGTATCTTCCTTCAGCCACCTTTTCTCCAAGCTGAAGAGCCCTAGCCGCTTTAGCCTTTCCTCATAGGAAGTCATCACATCCCCTTTATCATTTTCATCACCCTTCTCTGCACCTTTTTTAAATTCCACTATATCTTTTTTGAGATGTGGCGACCAGAATTGAGCACAATATTCGAGGTGCGGTCGCACCATGGAGCGATACAAAGGCATTATAACATCCTCATTTTTGTTTCCATTCCTTCCTAATAATATCTAACATTCTAATTTGCTTTCTTAGCCGCAGCAGCACACTGAGCAGAAGGTTTCAATGTATCATCAACGACGACATCTAGATCCCTTTCTTGGTCCGTGACTCCTAACGTGGAACCTTGCATGGATGTAGCTATAATTTGGGTTCCTCTTTCCCACATGCATCACTTTGCACTTGCTCACATTAAACGTCATCTGCCATTTAGATGCCCAGTATCGTAAGGTCCTCTTGCAATTTTTCACAATCCTCCCGCGATTTAACAACTTTCAATAACTTTGTGTCATCAGCAAATTTAATTACCTCACTAGTTACTCCCATCTCTAGGTCATTATAAATATGTTAAAACGCAGCGGTCCCAGCACAGACCCCTGGGAACCCCACTAACTACCCTTCTCTATTGAGAATACTGACCATTTAACCCTACTCTCTGTTTTCTATCTTTTAACCAGTTTTTAATCCACAATAGAACACTGCCTCCTATCCCATGACTCTCCAATTTCCTCTGGAGTCTTTCATGAGGTACTTTGTCAATCGCCTTCTGAAATCCAGATACACAATATCAACCGGCTCACCTTTATCCACATGTTTGTTGTTCACACCCTTCAAAGAAATGTAGTAGATTGGTGAGGCAAGATTTCCCTTCACTAAATCCATGTTGACTTTCCAGCTCATTTTCGAAAGTGGATCACCGGCCATCTTCCGACACAAATCGGGAGATGGCCGGTGATCTCCTGAAACCGGCCAAATCAGTATAATCGAAAGCCGATTTTGGCCGGATTCAACTCTGTGGCGTAGCCAGACCTGACATTTTGGGTGGGCCCAGAGCTAATATGGGTGGGCACTGTGTATATAGGTATATAGGTAGGTAGGAGAAGCATAATAAAGTGGCCCTTTTACTAAAGCTTAGCACTTCCACCCCCACAGTCTAGCTCAGTTATTCTCAACCATAATGTTTATGTAGGCGAAACACTGAACGCTGCAGTTTGTGGTACATATAAAAAAAGGACATGAGGGAAATATAGGAGTACTCTTTACAGAATTTACTTTTATTCAACAACAATTTATTTACACCAAGTTAATAAACTTACAGTTTTCAGAACTGTTAACCTTTGTCTACTCTCCAACACATCAAAAACTGCATGAAACAAAGCCCCAGATTTCTAACTAATGAAATAAGAAAATCACTGTCAACGTTAAGATTTGTTTCTACCTACTGTGGAATATGTAGCATACAGAACAAAACTAGAATGTTTCCTCTTACAGCTTTCCATAGGAACAATGTATTCAAATTCTGGTAGTACCTCATTAATAGCAACAAAAAAATCCCTTCACTGCCAGGTACTTTGTGAAGAAACACTAAATCCTGCAAAGAGGCTTCTCAGAGCCCATGTTGCAAGCCATAACACCAATTCCAGTAACAAAGGCACAACCCTCATCAATCACAGAACTATCACCATCCTTTAATTTCCATCAGGGGCGTAGCCACGGGTGGGCCTGGGTGGGCCTAGGCCCACCCAGTTTGGGTTCAGGCCCACCCAGCAGTGGAGAACTTCAATTTCAACCGCAGCGGAGGGAGCAGGCTGAGGTCCGATCCCGCCTCTGCCTCCCTCTCTCCCACAGTGCTTCTCAGACGCTGCCTACCTACTGCTGCCACGATCTAGCATCTTCCTCCCGTCTCAGCACTGCAGCAGCGGAGCAGCGGTAGCAATTCATGCTGCCTCCTGCTTTGTTCTAACACGGAAGCGTCTCCTCTGCCGCGTCCCGCCCCCATTATTACAACTTCCTGTTTCTGCTGGGCAGGACGCGGCAGAGGAGACGCTTCCTGGTTAGAATGAAGCAGGAGGCAGCATGAATCGCTACCGCTGCTCCGCTGCTGCTGAGACGGGAAGTAGATCAGGATCGTGGCGGCGGTAGGTAGGCAGCGTCTGAGAAGCGCTGTGGGAGAGAGGGAGGCAGAAGCAGGATCGGACCTCAGCCTGCTCCCTCCGCTGCGGTTGAAAATTGAAGATAGATGCTGCATGGGGGGGGGGGGGGCATGAGGTGGAGAGGGGCAGAGAGAGAGAGGAGAGAATTGTGGGACATAGGGGTAGAGAGGGGTAAGAAAGGAAAAAATCTTGCATTGGGAGGGGAGAGGACAAGAGAGGGAGAATGTTGGACATAGGGGGGTAGTGGGGTAAGGAGAAATGTTGGACTTGGACAGGGGGTTGGTGAGGAGGGGAAGATAGATGGTGAAAAATTGGACATGATGGTGGAGGGCAGGAAGAGATGTAGGGGGAAGCGAGAGATGTTGGATGGGGCACAAGGGAGGGGGAGAGGCATAAATGTTGGGCATGGCAGTGGAAGAGAGAAAATGCTGCATGGGGGGAGGGGGAAGAGAAGTGTTGGACCCATGGCACAAGAGAGAGAGAAATGGTAGAAAGTGGGAGAGAGGGAGATATATTGGACCTGGCGGTGAATGAGAGGGAGAGAGAAACACAGGAGCTGGAGAGGGGAGAAAGGAGGAGATGTTGGATTCAGGAGCAGAAGGGTGATAGAGAGGTGCCGGACAGTGGGAGTGAGGGAAGAGAGAGGGAGAAATGTTGGAACATGAGGGAGAGGGCAGGAGGGAAGAGAGAAGGGGCAGAGAGATGTAAGGCTGCAAGAGTGGGGTGGGGAGAAAGAGGGAGCAGATGCTGGGCTAGAAGGGTGGAGGGAAGGAAGATGCGGAACCATGTGGGAGAGGCCAGGAGGAGAGGAAGAGGGTGGCAAGGAAATAAATAAAAAGATAGTGATTACAGAGGATAGAAATATGGTAATGAAAGGGAATGGAGGCTGAGGAAGGAGTGAGATGGGGAAATGGAAAGCTAGTGGTTGAGAGAAAAAAGATGAAAATCTGATAGGTAGCTGTAAACTAAAAGGAGGAGAACAGTGAGAGGGTGAAATTTGAGTTGACAGCAAGGCAGAAAGAAGAAAAAGAGAGGAACGAGCTAAATAAGAAGTCAATAGTGCAGAAGCAGTGTAGTGAAGGTAAAGAAGACAAATGGACAGCAGCCGCTCCAAGAGAATTAGAAAACGACAGACAGGAAAGCAGAAAAGAAACTGCAACCCAACATGATGGAAAAATACAATGTCCAGTCCACAAAGGTAGAAAAAAGCAATGTATTTTGAATGTTTTAAATGGAATATGTTGGCTGTTGGGAAATTCTACATAGCAAATGTGTTTGTATCGTGTTCAGGAGAAAGGAAATGCATTTCTGTTTTTATTTCTCCAGTGTTGAAGTACATGCTAAGTTTAACTTTTTGGGGTTCGAGTTCAATTTTGTCTAAATATTTTTATTCTGATACGTGATCCCTTGTTCTGAATTTGGTGAGGGTCTGTTGGTGTGACAGTAAAAGCAGGTGTGGAAATCGGAGGGCAGGGAGGAGAGGTATCAGGAGGGGGCCCTAGCATGTCTAGCACCAGTTTCTGACCCTTGCTGTATAGCTGGTAGGGATCCCAAGCCTCCCCAGCTGAGGACTTCTCCAAAGGACAGCCAGAACTTCCTTCTACCAAAGCTCTGCAGTCGGTGACAGCATGCTTGAGTCACCGACAGCTAAGCACGCATAGGGTGCTGGCTCAGTGGCTTACTGAAGTTGCTTGCTGCCTGCCAAGTTTGGTAAAAGGGAGTTCTGGCCACCTTGACAGAAAGTCTTTAGCTGATAGAGCTTGAGGATCCTTATAGCTAATGTATTATATTATTTTGCGGCAGGGCAGAGAAAATATTGTGCCCACCCACTTTGGGCTCAGGCCATCCAAAATTGGCTGTCTGGCTATGCACTGATTTCCATATTTATGAAGAGGCTACTGGACCTCCTCGTTGACTACCACCTCCCCCGTGGGACCTCAATACATTTTTGATACAACAACTAAAGGCCTATTGAACCTTTAGTTCAAACATTCTTACAACACCTCTACCCTGGAAAGTTTGTCTTTATCGTTGCTATTACCTCAGCCAGGCAAGTGGAGTGAATTACAAGCTCTTACATAGTAACATAGTAAATGACGGCAGATAAGACCTGTATGGTTCATCCAGTCTGCCCAACAAGATAAACTCATATTCATTTTCAGTGTTCTGACTGGGGAAAACAGCCAGATGTTCATGTCTTTGTGCTACCTCTCCGGAAGTTATTTGAACTTTTGGGTACCAATTAGGTCTGCTCTCAAAACACACAGTATGCAAAATACAGGAGGAAGAGGTCAAGTTTCCAAAAATGGGTGGGGAAAAAAAAGCAGGGAGATATAACATTGATTGCTCTCTCTCTCTCATAAATTGTAATTATTCATTAAAGATCATTAAAAAAAAACAAACGAATAACCAGATCCCTTAGATCCAGGAAGGAATACAACTTTAGTTACCCACAAAGTTTTCTAATAACACACACACACACACACCACACACACACACACTTGAATCCAACAAAGTACTTACATTCGGGAACAGACAGCTAATCATAAGCAAGTATTTCTGGATTTCAGATCATTCTGCACCACCCAGGTATTGAGTACATCTGTAAACTCCGAACTTCTAAGCAAAGCTAAATTCAAGCTAAAGTGACCATGTCACTCAGTTTGGGCTGGCTGCGCGCTGCACTTTCCTAAGTGATGGTTCAATGGATCTGTCCGGACCCGGCGGGATCCCCAGCTTTTACTCACCCAGGCCGGCAGCTGCTGGACTTGCAGCCCCCTGCTACTGGCTCCACCTCGTCTTCCAAAAGCTCATAGGCGGCGGCCAGGCGCGACTGTTTCCGGTTCTTGTTCTTCTTCCACCACATCCACAGGAAGAGCCTGATCAGGACCCAGCTGATGCTGAAGCCCAGGTAGCTGACCAGGTAGACGGGGATTAGGTAGAGATACGCCCGGACCAGGTAGAGCACCTCCAGCATGAGCTGGTTCACGGCTACCATGTGCTCCTTCTCCCAAGGGACTCCCCCGGCTCTTGCTTGGGTTTCGGGGCTGATTCCATGCTCCTCTTCGCGATGCTCCTGCTGGCTCACACTAAAGGGCAGCCGCTTTCTCTGCCGGCGTTTTGTCCCTCATGGTGGCGATGTCCATTTTCTTTGCATTCATTTTTTCCCAATTGTGTTGCTCTGTTGTGGGCCGCAGAGGAGCGCTGGAGCCTGTGGAGGAAAGGCGGATCTTTCCAGCCGCAGCGGCAACTGCAGGACACTGACAGCAGATTTCTGCATTCTGGCGCCGTCAGCGCGGGGGGGAGGGAGGAAAGCGAGCACGGCAAAGCAGGAGCAGAGTAGTCCACACACCGGATGGAAACAGTGAGCAATGGTAGCGGTAGCAGCACCGGTGTGCAGCTGCAGCGCTATGGCCTGCAAACTTCCAGGTCAATTCAGGACCCGTCCAACCCGCCAGCACTAAAAAAAAAAAAATGTAAGCACAATCGTGGCAGGCCAGGTAGGACTGGAGGAGGACCAGAGAGCTGCCGGCTGCCTGGTGGGCCTGAGCCGAGATTGGGTGGGCCTGGCCTATCCAGGCCCACCCGTATCTATGCCCCTGATTTAACTGCTTTCCGTCGCAGAACCAGCGAAACATCAAGGGGGCGTGTCAGTAAGGTAGTGAAGGCGGGACAGGGGCATGCTCACGAGATGGTCGCTTTGCCCTATAATGGGAAAAAAAAGCCAGGCTTGACGAGCATTCGCCGGCTTTACTTGGTCCCTTTTTTTTAACGACCAAGCTTCAAAAAGGAGCCCCAACTGACCAAATGTAAGGGAGGTCATCCCCGATTCCCTCCAGTGGTCACCAGCCCCCTCCCACCCAAACAAAAACCCCACCCAAAAAAAAACAAAAACTTTTTTGCCAGCCTCTATGCCAGCCTCAAATGTCATACCCAGCTCCCTGATAGCAGTATGCAAGTCCCTGGAGCAGTTTTTAGTGGGTGCAGTGCACTTCAGACAGGTATACCCAGGCCCACCCCCCCCCCCCCCCACCTGTTACACTTGTGTGGTAAATGGGAGCCCTGCAAAACCCAACCAAAACCCACTGAACCCACATGTAGGTGCCCCCCTTCACCCCTTAGGGCTATGGTAATTGTGTAGAGTTGTGGGGAGTAGGTTTTGGGGGGTTAAACAACCAAGGGAAGGGAGCTATGCACCTGGGAGCTATTTATTTTTTAATTTTTAGAAGTTCCCCCTCTAGGGTGCACGGTTGGTTTCCTGGCATGTGAGGGGGGCCCGTGCACTACAGATGCTGTCTCCCTCCCATGACCAAATGCCTTGGATTTGGCCGGGTTTGAGATGGGCCGGCCATTATTTTCCATTATGGCCGTAAACCATTGGCCGGTCATCTCAAACCCGACAAGCTCTGACATTTGGCCGGGCCCAACCGTATTAGTGAAGAAAAAGATGGCCGGCCATCTTTTTCGAAATACGGTTAGCTCCGCCCACTTACGCGCCGGCCCCGGAGATGGCCACCCATAGAGATGGCTGGTGCTGTTCAATTATGCCCCTCTTTTTCTCATTAATCCATGCTTTTGAATATGCTCTGTAATTTTGTTCTTAATAATAGTCTCTACCATTGTGTCCAGCACCGACATCAGACTCACCGGTCTACAATTTCCAGATCTTTTCTGGAACCTTTTTTAAAAAATCGGCATTACATTGCCACCCTCCAATCTTCCGGTACCACGCTCGATTTTAAGGATAAATTACATATTTCTAACAATAGCTCCGCAAGCTCATTTTTCAGTTCTATCAGTACTCTGGGATGAATACCATCTGGTCCAGGAGATTTGCTACTCTTCAGTTTGTAGAACTGCCCTATACATCCTCCAGGTTTATAGAGAATTCATTACGTTTCTCTGACTCATCAGCTTCGAATATCATTGCCGGCACCGGTAATCCCACCCAATCTTCCTCGGTGAGACCGAAGCAAAGAATTCATTAATCTCTCCGCTACAGCTTTGTCTTCCTGATCGCCCTCGGTCATCTAGCGGTCCAACTGATTCTTTTGCCGGCTCCTTGCTTTTAATATACCTAAAAAAAATTTTTACTCTGTGTTTTTGCCTCCAACGCAATCTTTTTTTCGAAAGTTCCTCTTAGCTTTCCTTATCAGTGCTTTGCATTTGACTTGACATTCCTTATGCTGTTTCTTATTATTTTCAGTCGGTTCCTTCTTCCATTTTCTTAAGGATTTTCTTTTAACTCTAATAGCTTACTTCACCTCACTTTTTAACCACGCCGGCTGTCGTTTGGTGTTCCGTCCTCCTTTTTAATACGCAGAATATATGGTGTTTTGAACAGCATCCACTCCTGATGTAAATTTTGACCCTCAGCAGTCGCTCCACTAAGTTTTTTTCACCGTTCTTCTCATTTCATCATAGTCTCCTTTTTAAAGTTAAACGCTAATGTATTTGATTTCCTATGTATAGTGTGATATCCCCCTTCTCACTCAGGGTGACCTGGTTCTCAATATGCAAATTGTATGCAGATTAGTGTGCTACCCCTTCTCGCTCAGGGGACCTGGTTCCCACTAAGCAAATTAAACAGGTCTCACCAACTGCATATTTCTCAGGCAACTCTTTATTCCAGCCCCTGGGCACACTTCATCTAGCTTAATACTTTATGCTTTCATAGATCTTCACACTGAGCCTCCTCACACAGGTACATGGGCTCAGTACTACACCAATACTTTGGGACTCTCAACCCCAGGCTTTTGCAGCCTGCTTCTCTCAGTACTTTGACACACAGTCCTTTCATTCTTTGGACCCACAGTCCCTCTTGAACACACAGTTCATGGACCAGAGTCCCCCCTCTTTGAACACACAGTTCTGGACCACAGTCCTTTCTTCTTTGGACACACAGTCCTTCACTGAACACACAGTTTCCCTATAAGTACTGAGGACACCAGTCAAACACTAATGCTTTAGGGACTTCTTACCCCAGGATTTTCAGCCTGCTGATCTCCTTTGGACACACAGTCCACCCCGTCCATAGGGTTATCCAGCATCTTCCAGGGGCTCTCTCTTCTTCTGCTGCCAGCTCACCTCTCTTCTTTTACAACTCAGGTGGGGTATAAAGTGGTTAATTAGCTACACAGGATCCAGCCCATAACCTCCCACACCTGTGGACATCCCAGGGCTCTCCCCGGTCCTAGCACTCTCCACCTATTCTCTTACTAGCGCCCTCTAGTGGCCTACCCCGGATAGGACACCCTCTTATCACAATAGTTACTTCAAAGCTAATATCAAATCCGATCATATTACGATCACTGTTATCAAGCGGCCTCAGCACCATTACCTCCCGGACCAGATCATGCGCTCCACTAAGGAGTAGGTCTAGAATTTTTCCTTCTCTCGTCGGCTCCTGTACCAGTGCTCCATAAAGCTGTCCTTGATTTCATCAAGGAATTTTACCTCCCTAGCGTGCCGCGATGTTACATTTACCCAGTCAATATCAGGGTAATTGAAATCACCCATTAGTATTGTGTTGCCAGTTTGTTTGCGTCCCTAATTTCCTTTAACATTTCTGCATCCGTCTGTTCATCCTGGCCAGGTGGACGGTAGTACACTCCTATCACTATCCTTTTCCCCTTTACACCAGTGGCGTGGACACAGGTGGGCCTGGGTGGGCCACCCACTTAGGGCTCAGGCCCACCCAACAGTAGCACATATTTAGCGGTAGCTGCTGGGGATCCCATGCTCTGCCAGCTGAAGACAACTCCCTGATGGTAATGAAAATGGTACTCTCCATGCTACTGGCACCTGCTCATGCTCAGTTTTTAGTGCATGCCTGCTGTAGACTGCCAAGGTGGAAAGAAGTGCTTTCCCACCAGCTGAGATATTTTTTTGGTGCCCACCCACTTCTTGTCTAGGCCCACCCAAAATCTGTTGTCTGGCTACGCCCCTTCTTTACACATGGAATTTCAATCCACAGTGATTACAAGAAGTGTTTTGTTTCCTGCAGAATTTTCAATCTATTTAAATAATGTTTAAATAGATTGAATAGATTTACAGTTATTTATGTTTCAATCTTTTTATTAACAAGTGCCACAAATGTTCATCTTATAAATTGGGTGTAGCAGGTTACATACTCAGATTCAAATAACAGTACCTTTATCATCACATTGTACCTTTTTCTTTTTACCTTATCATTCCCCCCTCCCCCCTACTATTGCTTTGTCCTTTGTTTTCAATTGAGATCCCTCCAGTGGTGTGCTGGAGCAGGTTCTCACAGGCTCGCAAGAGCCGGTTGATACGTTTTTAAGAATTTTGGGAGCCGGTTGTTAAAGTAGAGCCCTCCATGGCTACTTTAACAACTGGCTCCCAAAATGTGGGCTTGGGCCCCCTGCTGAATTATCTTTTACTTTGCTGGTGGGGATGCTGAGCCCTGCCAGCCAAGTAAATAGACTACTGCTGCTCCCCGCTCCTTGTTTCCAGCTCTGGGCAGCAGGCTGGGACTTCTCGAGCATGTGAGAGAAGTTCTAGCATGCTGCTCAGAGCAAGACGTTGGGAATGGTGGCAGTCCATTTATTGGCTGCCAGCAAAGGCATGCCTAGCGTGCCCGCACGAAGGGAGGGAGGAGAGAGAGGCAAGTGTTGCTCCCCCCAGCCACCCCTGGCCCTTCCAACTGCAGAGCTGGCTACGTCTGGAGAAAGAACCTGCTGTTAAAAATTTACCAGCACACCCCTGGATCCCTCCCTAACCCTCCCAAGTCCTGGTTTCTCCCCAATTCACTTTCCCTTATTCATCAACGACCTTACATGTTTAATAAGTGTCCTCTTGCTGCTAGTGTTAGGGTCTGCCAAAATGCAGACCATCTCTGTTGAAATTGTTGATCTCTCTTCGTGTCCAACTTTGATATTTCCAATCTCTCCATTCTCATTAAATGAATCATCTGGGCTCTCTACTGGTATATCGTGGGAGCTTGCCTTGACAACCACTCCACAAGAATCACCTTCTTTGCTGCAATGGTTGCCCTTCTTGCAAAGTCTTTAAATCCTCTAGGCGTCTGGGCTGCTGCGCTGATTTGGTCAAATAATAGCTTACAGTCCTGTTTCCACTGTATGCCCCACATTTGTGAAGTTTTTTATATCGGTATCCTCCAGAACCGATTAATATGAGGGCAAGTCCAAAACATATGCCCCGATGTTGCTCCCACCATATTGCATTTAGGGCATTCCCCCGCCGGGGACAGTCCCATATGAAAAGCTCTTCTGGGTGCTATATGCAGTCTCAGTGCAAATTTATATGTATTTCCCAGCACCAAGTAAAATTTGTTGAGCTCTTCATTTTTAGGATATGGCCTTTAAATATTTCTGTGGGAAAGTTATGTCCCAAATCCGCTGACCAAGCCTTTGCCAGCTATTCAAAGTTCAACTCTGCTGCTGTATCTCTGATGTGTCTATGATGAGTTGAGAGTGGTATTTTCTGCTGGCAGTCAATGAGTATGCAGTGGTAATTTCCTCTTGTGCATCCTCCGTAAATTTGCCATGTCAGACGTCCGTGTATGCTTCAACTGTCTGAAATGAAATAAATCCGAATTGGGTAAGAGATGGGTATGTTGCAATTCCGAGAATGGCTGCAGACGTCCCTCCTCTGTCAAGATCTGATACAAATACGTGATTCCTTTCTGCTGCCATCTTTTAAAATGCATGGTATATGTCCCCTGGGGGGAAAGCTGGGTTTCCACATATGGAGATGAATGGGGTGGCCTTTGCCGAAAAGTTATGGAGTGTGCATACCCAACGCCAAACTTTCTTAGCTGTTGATAGTATTGAAGTTCTTGCTAGTTCTTGTGGAATGGGCCCTCCTGCTCATGTATCAAGCAGCTAAAATGCACTTTCCCGGTAAGGTTCTAGTTCAATGGGGGTTGCTGAAAAGTCTTGTGTTGCTCCATACCAGTCTGCACATGTCTCATTCCAGGCTGCTGTTATTTGTCGGATGCTCAACAAGCCCAGGCCCCCGTATTCCACTGGTGTTTGCAATACCTTTAAAGGAGTTCTGCGCTTTTTCCCTTTCCACAAAAATTGTTGAAGCTGTCTGTTAAGTATTTTTTCATCTTTGTATTTTATGATATAAAGGGAGAACCTGAAATACATATAACCAGTGAGGATGATTAACATGTTATATAGTTCAATACGTCCCATTAAGGACAGGGATACCATTGCCATACTCTCAATCTGTCTATTGTGTCATTCATTAATTTTGTAACATTGATGTCATATAACTTACTCAAGTCTTGCATGATATATACTCTAAGTATTTAAGAGGCTCCCCTTTATTCAGTATTGCAATTCCCCTTCCCCCCCTTCGTCCGCTACATCTCCTTGAACTAATAATGCCTTTGTCTTTTGTATATCAATTTAAATCCAGAATGTCTCCATCATTCCTATTTCTTCTAATAACCACGGTAGGGAAACTTGCGGGCTTTGAATTAAGACTAATAGATCATCAGCGAAAGCCAACGTTTTTATTATACTTCCCCCACTCCACCCCCTGTATCCCCCCTGTTGCTTCCAAAGTCTCAACAATGGCTCCAATGATAACAGAAACATGAGTGGGGACAGGTGGCATCCTTGACGTGTTCCTTTGCCTATAGGGAACAATGGTGTCTTAATCCCATTGATTACTAGAGCTGCCATTGGATCTGTATATAAAAGTTGAAGAGCCTTAATGAACCAACCCCCAAATCCCATCACCTGAAGCACTGCAAATAGGAAGTCCCCAACGCAGCTTGTCGAAAGCCTTCTCTGCGTCTATACTAACGGCCAACGACGGTCTCTCCTGTCGCTGACATGTCGCCATTCCTAGTAAGAGCCTGCGATCATTTCCCACAATCTGTTGATTTTTAACAAAGCCCACCTGTCTGTGCTTATTAACCTAGGTAATATCTTAGAGAGGCGATTTGCCATGATTTTGGCTAATAATTTAGGGTCAACATTTATTAAGGATATCGGCCTTTATGAATCTAGTAGGTTCTCCTCTCTGCCAGGCTTTTTTAATAAAACAATCAGTGCTTCATTTGCCTGCATTGTGAATTGCCCTCGCTTTAACTGCCTGATCATAATAAGAGACCATGGGGCCTATAAGCTTATCACTTAACAGTTTGTAAAACTCCCCTGATAATCCGTCTGAGCCCGGGGCAGAATGCAACTTTAAGGTCTTCACTCCCTCCTGCAGTTCTTTCCTGAAATAGGTGCATTTAACAATTCCATCTCCTGCACTGTTAAGGATGGCAGGTTAGCCTTTTTCAAATAATGTTTAAAGCTGCCTCAATCTCCTCTTTCAGGGGCAGCGTATAATTCTGTAAAATGGCTGACTAAAGAGCTCTGCTATCTTTGTGCTCTTATGATGTAGATGCCCTTGCCTATCCTTCAGTGTAGTTATTGCCCCCCCGGCCTCCCCAAGTCTAGAGCATTCCAGCTAGCATAGAGCCTACCCTGTTCCCATATCTCTGAAATTTGTACTTATTGTATAATATCCCTCTTGTTGCCCTTTCATGTAGCAAAGAATTTAGGGACACCTGTACCGCATATAGATTCTCTCTATTCGCTCCTGTTGGCGATCTTATTAGTTTCCTCTTTGCTAATGATAATTTTTTTTTCCAAATCTATAATTGCCCCTGATATATTTTTATTCCTTGCATACATATATGCCATCACCTCACCCCTCATGACCACCTTTGCAGTTGCCCAGAATAGGGTTGGATTATCTTATGTGTCATTAAAATGTTCAAACTCCTCCCATTTTGTCCTGATATATTTCACAAACTCCTGATTTTATAAAGATAAGCTGGAAATCTTCATCCCCTCTCCTGCTGTTGGCACCTCTAGGTCTAACCAAACCATCGCGTGGTCAGATATGTCTGCCACACCTATGTCTACTGATAGCACCTCTGGGACATCGTACGTGCCACTAAAACGTAGTCTAACCTCGAGTATGTCCCGTGTGCTCTGGACAGATGCGTAAAATCTTTCTGGTCCTGGATGGAGGGCTCACCAAGCATCCACTAGATCCAGACTCCTGCATAAATGTGGACATAATTCGAGCCCTTGGTCCCCCTCTATGTGCCAGACCTGACACGGAGCAATCTTCTCCAGGTTGTGCTACCAAATTGAAATCTCCCAGTATCATTAATTTTAATGACCTGTACAGTCTACATGTCTGCACCAGGTCATCATAAAATTTTCTATCCCCATTATTTGGCCCATATAGCGCTAACAGTAAGATTTCCCTACCCTGTAGCCATAAATGTATTAACACATATCTTCCTTTAGAGTCTGTCATTAAGAGTTCCGATTTTGCTGCCAACCCTTTTTGATTAAAATTGCTACCCCTCTTTTGCATCCTTCTGCTGAGGAAGCATGTACCTCCCCCACCCAATTCCTCTGAAACTTGTGATGTTCTTCTTGAGACAGACTTGTTTCCTGTAAGCATGCTATGTCAGCTTGTTTCCTGCGCAATGCCATCAATACTTTTGCACGTTTAATAGTGACGTGATACCTCCTACATTCCATGTGTGAAATCTAACGACTTAACCGCCATTTCTGACCTATCCCGTTCTCAGTTGTGTTAAGCTGTTTCGGTGGGGATCAGGCGCCCAGCCTCGCCCAACTCCCTCTTTTTCCCGTGCTAATCTCCCAGCCCATTCCAATGTTAAGGTCTTCATCCATTTTAGGATGTGTTTTATTGATTTCTGAAGGGAAAAGGAATCTATCCTGGACAAAACAATTAGGACCTTTATCAGTTCCCTATCCCTACCCTTCCCTCTCATCCCCCTTCCCTCCCCTCTTCTCTCCCGCCCATGTCCCTCTCTCCCCCCCTGGGTAATCCCCAATTCCCCAAGAGCACCCTCCTTATCTCCCCGCTGGATCGAGGAAATCGTCAATCACCGTGATGTGCCCCCCCCGGCCTCCCCCCACCCCTTCCGTCCTTATCACACTCTTGTCTATCGAATAAACATTCAACCCATAACATTAATACATAGAATAACTATAATACTTAGCTTTCATCATTTACTATCACTTTGCTATTTTACAGTTCTGTCATGTTCTTGGCCCCTCCTTACGGGGGGTCATTTATGGACTTCTCAGGTCCTTCGGTTAAATCCGTAAAGTCCCTTCCCAATTCTGTCATGTACCGGTTCTGTTCATCTCAGGATATTCATTTTTCCCCGTTTTCTATCATTAGAGCCCATTGCATCCTTTCTGATTTATTTCCTTTCAACGATTCTCATTCAAACTTTTGGTATCTCCGCTTTTATATTCATGGCCTTCTGGAAAACATCTGCTTCTCCAGCTGATGTGAAGACATGCCATTTTCCTTTGTAGAAGATTTTAGTGTTGCCGTATACAATAGCATGAACTTTTCTTTGTTAGCAAACACTGTGCTGCAAATCGGATTAAATTCCCAATGGCGCTGTTGCAATTTCAATGAATAGTCCTGGAGTATCTTGATAGGTTTGCCTTCATAGCATAAGCTTTCTCTTTTTGACGTGCTCCTCTCAATATTTCCACTTTATGAAGGAAATTGTGCACCTTTGCTATTATTACTCTGGGCCACATATTTCCTTCCTGCCGCCGACCCAGCCGGTGTGCGCACTCCAGGCATAGCTTTCCCATACTATCCGTTAGCGCTAATTCCATGCTTAGCCAACGTTCCAGCACTATGCTCAATGTTTGGTCGGGCACCGATTTCGGGAAATCCCATAATTCTTATATTTGAGCGGCGAGATCGATTTTCTAAATCATCCAAGAGTTGCCTTGTTCTTGTACTGTTTTTTGTAATTCGTGAACCGAGGCCCCCATTTTTATCTCCCGTTCTTCTGTCCCCGCTACTCAGTTTTCCAGATCACCTGTGGCAGCGTACCGTTTCATCTAGTGCCTTTTCTATTATTGTCATTTGCCTCTGACAATTGGCAAATTACGGTTCCATCGCACCTTTTACCGCTGCTGTGATCTGCTGCATCTGGGACTCACTAAATAATTGTGGTTCTGGGCCGGGGTTCTGCGCCATCTTTGTTTCTACCTGTCCACGGCGTCTTTACTTGATCTTTTTTTCTGACAACTCCCTGAATGTTTCCATATATGGAAGAGACAGAAATAGACCAGGGCAAGTCCCGAGTGGAAATGTCGTGGTGCCAGACCAATGCTGCATCAATGAAATTACCCCCCTGCCCCGGAATCAATGAAGGCCATTGTGGTATTCTGGATCGCCCTCGATAGCAGCCGGGACCAGAAGTTGAGTGTGGGGAATTTGGTGGGAAAACCTTACCCATGCTTATCCGGCAAGGGATAGGTTTGTGAGTTTCCTGCTTTCTGGTGCACTGGCAGGCATAGTGGCCATTCCCACTGCAATATAGGCAGAGATTCATACTTTGTCTCCAGTGTTTCTCATGGTCTGGGAGGCTCAACTGGTTAATCTGCATGGGGTCTCTGACACTGGAGTCTTGGACGAAGGCGCTGAAGGTTTAAGCTGGAAGGTAGGGCCAGGTGGAAAGCCCTGCGACTGGCCTGATGTTCCTGTGCCTGTTCCCGGAAATGTATGTCCACTCACATACAGAGCACGATGAGCTCATCAAGACTCATAGGAAGGTCGCACCCCACCAGTTCGTCCTTGATCTGCCAGGAGAGCCCTTGCCATAATACAGTGACAAGGCTCTCATTGTTCCATTGTAATTAAGCTGCCAAGTTTCAGAAGCAGATGGGGTAGTCACCTAAAGTCTGCTCCCCTTGTCATAATTGCAACAATTCCAAGGCTGATGAGGATCTCTCTCCAGGTTCTTCGAAGATCTGAAGGAACTGGTGAAGGAAGTCTGCAAGGTTGTTCAGGATCGAATCATTAAATTCCCACAAAGGTGATGCCCATGCAAGAGCAGGGCCTGTGAGGAGAGAGATGAGGTAGGCCACTTTGGCACAGTCAGATAAAAAGTTTCTATCTTGTAGCTCAAATACTATCTGGCATTGGTTCAAGAAGCAAGGTGGGGGGTGCAATGCAGATCCCCAAAGCGGAGGGGGGAGTGACAGCAGATGCAGCGGCAGCAGTGTGGGATGCAGCAACTTGTGCTAACCCCGGATTCTGAAGATTGGCCATCTGAAGTGTCAGCTCTTGAACCACCCCAGATAGTTGCTGGAGCTGGATGGCCATCTGTTATAGGAACTGCAGGGCAGGCAACTTCATTGAGCTCATGGCCTTTGCTGGGTGTCACGAACCTGAAGGTGAGCCCTTGGGCTGCTAACAGGTCTGCCGGAGGCCGAGGTCTCAAATGGTGACAGATGAGTTGCTGGGTCACCAGAGACTGGCAGTGTAGGCCAGTTCTGGAGCTGGCTTGGCAGGAACTGAGCAGGTTTGGTTGGGACTGAGCTGGCTTGGCTGGAGTTGGGCTGGCATGGCTGGAGCTGGGCTGGCTTGGCTGGAGCTGGACTGGTTTGGCTGGTGCTGAGCTGGCTTGGCTAGAGCTGAGCAAACTTGGATGGAGCTGGGCTACCTTGGCTGGAGTTGAGCAGTCTTGGCTTGAGCTGGGTTGGCTGGAGCTGGATGGCTTGGATGAAGCTGAGCAGGGACCTGGTTGGAACCCTGTAAGAGGAGGCTGACAAAGCAAAGGTTCTGGTAGCCTTCAGAGCAGTGGTTTCAAGGCACTCACTAGCCATCTTCCAGGCATGCATGACATCCATATGCCTGAGTGCCAGGTATGGGCATGTGTGTGCCAGGCTCCTCCTTGAGCAGATACGAGGCTGCTGGCTCCTCCACCTGATCAGTAGTGGTCTGTCTCACCCGAAACCCACAAGGGAGCTGGATGGGGTCGGGCACGGCAGGGTATGTGACATCAGGATATTGATATCTAAAAACTGAAGAGTGAGCAAATGGAAAGGGAGCACGGTTGGGTGTGTTTTGAGTGGGACTAGGGTGAGCCCAAAAATAGATGTGTATTCCCCATTTAAGAAAGGGAATGGATGTCTATGTCAAAAAAAGATAGATGTCAGGAGTTAGACCTGCCACCTAGGCTTTCCAGGTTTTAGAAAACTCCTGAGCAGTGTTCTACTGGAGGAATAGGGGAGGTCACCTTATTAATCCCTCACTGGTTGGTATCCCCCCTGAAAGCGACTCTGGCAAATTATACCAGGCTCTGTGACAACTTCAGGAGACATAAAATGTCTTGTTTCTAAAATGGCTGACGTGACCATTTCTCTTCCAGCATATATACATCTATGTTTGCCATTTCATAACATAGATATTCATATGCTACTACAGAGATGTTTATTTTTCTGTGTTGCCCATAAATATTTTAGACACCTATTTTTCTAAAATGGATGCTCTTTCTCCAATTAACCGAAACATAAATAATGCATTAAGGGGCCCTTTTACTGAGGCACAGTAGGCCTAATGTGGGCCTATCACGTGGTAAAAGGGCACTACTGTGGAATGGACTGAGGCATCCCATGGTAGTTTGGCCATCAGTGCACGCTACTCCCATGCTAAAAAATATTTTTTAGTTTTTGTGTCTAGGGCGGAGAGTAGGTGTGCCTGAGTTAATTGAATAGCATGGGCACATTACCATGCACTACCTGATTAGCACAGGAGTAGCACGGGAGCCCTTACCACCTCCTAAATATCGGTAATGGCTCCCGGTGGTAATGGCCACACGTTAATGGGTAAATTAGCATGTGGCCATTGAAAAACAAACAGCCATTTTACTGTCATGCTAAAAGTGGCTGCAGCGCATGAGAAACTCATACACTGACAGTAGCACTGGCCATTTTGTAGCGTGGCTTAGTAAAAAGATTTCTAAAAGAAAATTCTGTAATGCATAATTCCTACTTTTGCAACCCTTTTGTTGCTCCCTTTTGTATAATGTATTATAATATCCATGTAGTGGTACAGAATAGATATATTTTTATAAATATACTGGCCAATATTCAGCCAGTGGTGGACAGTTTTTCTTTTTTGTCTGCCACTGGTACTAAAACTGGAGATTCAATGCCAGGCCTTGTGAGGTCTTTAGCATTGAATTTCCTTTTTTTTTAATTTTATTTTATTTATCATTTTACTTAATTACATTCACATTTATCACAAAAATGTAAGGAAATACAGAAATTAATATAAAAAGGAAAACATTTTCTCTCAACAATATATATTTACATAATTGTCCACAATTGGAAGATCCAAGATCAGGAAAACAATCTTAAAGAAAATAAGGAAAATTCAAAATGGTTAATCTTACCCTTCACATTTTCTGAGGGAGGAAGGTTAATCGGTTATTGCAGCCGGTACAGTGGTAACTGAAGGAAGTTGCTGCAGAGGATTCTTCATCCTGTTTCCACAAACTCTTATAATTTCTTAGGTTCAAACAAATAAGTAATAAGGAAATAAAACACAAGGAAATCGCGCTAGGAAGGTCCCACCTAGGGCAATGATTCCTGGCTTAAAACCAAGACCTCACACCTCCCAGTCTGCGATTCCCTTGATGTGTCAGGAAATATATGCATCTTTGAACCCAAAAAACTATCAACCATGTATCGGAATTCAATTTCAAAACATTGTTCCTATCTAAATCAAAGACAAAAGTCACTAATAATAACTCTATCTATACTTCTGAATTTTCCAAAAGTCAGTTAAACTTACAGCTCTTTTCTCTGATAAAGAAGATTTTAAAGGAAATATAATTTTAGTCACCAAAAGGTGGCTATCAGAAGGTATTAGCAAAGTATCAGAGAAATATTTCTTCAAGAATTCAGTAGCTGATATATAGGATATTATAGGTAAATTTATCATTCTCAAGTTATTTTCCCTTGGTTCTCCAGAAATTCAATTTTTACAAGAAAGATAACTATTCTTCATTACCAAATTATCTGATTTTCATAGAGAAGCCATTTCCGTAATCAAAGTCTCTATTTTTATATCTTGGACTTCCACTTGTAGATAAGTATTAATATAAATTCTTAACTCACATAGTGAAAAATTTTAAACATCTGAAGAAGAGAGTTATTCACATTCTGCTGCAGTTCCTATAGTACGTCCATTATGACATTATTGGCTTCACCAAGTCCAATTTCTCCACAGAAACCGCTCCCGATATCTTCGGGGGGAAGAGCTCACTCTCCAATCCCCCAGTTGGTTTATTATCCGAGTCGATGCTGTGCCAGGACCTCCTCGGGTCACATGAAAATCCTAACCCACTTCGGCGTTTCCATTATTGACCTCCATAGCGAAGCATTACTATTTCTGGGTCTTAGAGGGGTCGTGCCAACAGGGGGACTCAAAGTCACTCCCTCCACTGAGATTCGGCAATAAAGCCTTGCTGTTCCCCGAAGCAAGAACCGATATCCCCGACGTTATGACCCTGAATCTCTCCAAAATAGACTGAGAAGTGGTGGGAACCCCAGCCGTGTTCGAGGAGGACAGCACCACGGCTTTGCCTTTTCTCTTCCCCATTCTCTGGGGAGCGTGCCCTCTTCTTCAGGCATTCTGGTGTAAAACGGGAACTCAACTAGCGTACGTCCTCCCTCAATGCCATCTTGGATCCTCCAGGTTGGGACACTCTTTGTCTGGTTTCTCCTCAGAGGCCTGTCTGATATGGGTACCCTACAGCATAGCCCTCTGAGTCATTGAACACAGAAGCCCCTCCACCACTTACAAGGTGGTGTCCCCTTTGGAGGGTTTTTTTTTTTTTTAAAGCTGGCTAGTGCATGACTGGTTTTGATTTTCAGACTTCACTGGCCATGGGTTAGTGCAAAGATAGCTGTTATGCAGTCCCATTTATGTGCTAAACCTGTCCGGTTAGGTCTGAATATCAGACCTAAACAGACTCCGCCTCTGGAATGCCCCGACCAGGGGCTTAGCCAGACACCCAAGTTTGGGTGGGCCTGGACCCAAGGTGGGTGGGCAGAACTCCGCCTTGTCCCTACAAGTGATTTGGTTTCTCCCTCTCTCGCCTGCATGCCATATGGTCTTTCAAACATCCCCTCTCCTCCATATACCTTTTTAAATAGCAAATTTTCACCAGCAGCAAACAGTTGTTGGGAGTTTTTGGGTGGTGGGGCCTTGGGGTCCCTGCCAGCCACATTATAGGTGTGCTGCTACTTGGTGGGCCTGAACCTAAAGTGGGTGGGCCTTGGCTACACCACTGGCCCCGACATAGCCAGCTTTAAGTTTGTCACTAACTGGTCATTTTCAGCAAGAATGACCAGTTAAGTGCTGCTGAAAATGACCAGAAATCTCCAACCTAGTTAACTGGTGTGCAACATTTTCCAACTGGTTAACTCGCTTTGAATATTGACCAGATTATTGCCAGCATTTTTTTAAAAATTCCCACTACCACTATATATATTGGCATGCTGCAAAAAAAAAATATATATATATAATTTTCTTTTTTATTATTTTATTTTTTTGCAGCATGCCAATCCAAACCAGCATAATATATTAATGACACAAAGGAATTATATCTAGACATGAGAGTAGGTAAAACAAACACTATATAAAGTAAAGATACTGAAAGGTTTAAAAATAATTTTTGAAGGAGTGACTTATCTTCAAGGTATCTACCTATAGCAAATATATCTAAAACTATATAGATATAGATATTTAGTAATTTTAAGTGTTGCAAAAGAAATAACCCATCTTGAATATTTCAATACAATAAAAATCTGTATTTCACGTGATATGTAGATATCATTCTGAAGCTTATTCTGATTACAGGAATTAAAAGAATTATTATTTGTGGCCTGTGTCAAAATGAGATGAGCTGCTTTACAGGAAAGCACAGCCTAGAGAAGATGAGTCACGCCAGCTTTTGAAAAAAAAAAAAAATCCTTTCTGATGCAAAAATTAAAGATAAATACTTATGCAGTTGGAATTAATAAAAAGAAAAGGAGCAGACATGTACACCAAGATAGAAAGGAAAGGAAATGAAGGGAAAGAAAAATATAAGAAAAATGAGAGCTGGTGACAATGATTTTATGAGAGGAAGAGAAATGAATGTGGCAGGAACAAAAGAAAAGGGGAAATGAGGGAGAAAAAAAACAGACATCCAGAGGTGGAAGGAAATGCATGAGAGTGAGAGTATAGATTTTATTCAGGAAGCTACCAAATCAGGAGCTAGTTTAGATTTCATTGGTGGAAAGCCATCAAAATCAAATAATCTTGTCATATTGAGTGAAAATTGTAAATTTTCACTCTAGAAATGGTGTGTGCACATATATACACACACCCTAGCCTCCACAGTATAAACAACAGAGAACTAGGTGAAAAATGAGTATATTCACAATGGAGGTGGGACTTGTCCTGAATTCTTTTTTATTGAAGAGGAAAATGAATTATTATCAAGCCAGTTCCAACAGCTTTCCACTCCCTGCTATTTTTATTCTTCTCGTCTGTCTGAAACATTAAGTCAGCTTAGATAGCACTGTAGCTCTACATTTTTTGAAGGCAGATCAGCTTGGCTTCAGCTGAAGAATCCCAGACTATCTGTTCATTTAAGAATTCCAACTGCCAGGAACGATGTGACAACCTAAATCATCCATCAGCAGCCTGGGCATTGTCACCTCTTGTTTGACATTTTCAAAACTGTCATTATCCTCCAGTGGCACAGGAGAAACTTATCTCTTGTTCTGGGATGAGAATGAAACAGTAAAGCAAAGCAGCTTGCTTTGTGCTTTGAATCACTCATTTGTATTGAAAATTTTGGATGCTGGGTATTTGACTTGTCCATGCAACCCCGAGAAACAGAGACAGCACCTCCTTTTCACTGCCTTTCTTTCAGGTATGGAACTTTATTATTTCTGTACATATTTTCTTGCTTTGAGAGAGATATATTTGATGAGTCATTGATGCACTTATTTCAAGCAGAAACATTGTAAGGAAAATTTTGTCTATTGTGCTCTGAAAGGTCATTTTTGTTTACCTGGTAAGTGCTGTATTTTTCTGTGATTATTTGGAGATTTTTGGATAAACGTGTTATCTGCAGGAAAAAAAATCAATAAATATAGTAACTACTATTTGAAAAAAAAAAAACTAATTTCTACAGTATTTGTGGGAGTTGATCTTAATTACTGCACTCCAGTAAAAATTTTATGTAGAGTTATTTGTAAAAACAAATTGCAGGCATCATATGAGATATTTACTTTAACATATATAACTTCATTGATACAGGAACTTAGCATATTAAATAATACTTGGGTATTTTCTATTGAAACAAATATATGCTATCTGTAATATGGTTGCTGTGCTGCAGCAATCATATATGTCTTGAGCTGAAAAGACAGGGATTTGCTGCATAACAGAGAGTAAATTGTGGATTCTGATCATAGCATGTGTAATATAATAGGAATAAGGAAATAAGGGAAAGGCAAAACTCATGGGAAAACCCTAAGGCTATGAGTCTGTTTTTTTTTTTTTTTAATCCAAGCAGGGAAATTCTAATCATTCAGATATTGCTGAATTTACCCCTAGATCTCTCCCTCCCTTTTTCTACAGTTTGCAGAAGAGGTAGGTAATGCATAACTGAGGCTATATTTTTGATCTCTTAATTAGAAACATGCTGGGGAGTTAAAATCACATTGTTGCTAATAAATGATTTATTGGTAGAAGCTGGAAAATTAATCCAATCACTTTGCTTTTTGCCTGCAAGTGCATTAAGTAATGATTTGCACATAAATCACCAGTGTAGATGCTGACGTTGCCAAGGGGTAGACATTAGAGGAGAACAGCTTGCTGTTTGTGGCTAATGACACAGGTTATTCCTGGCAGATATGCCACACGGTATGAAATGTTTTGATATCAGTGTGAAAAGAGAGTCTACTGTAAGCAGATATTAGGAGAGTCTGCTGGAAACAAAGAGATGAGCAAAGATGCCCATATTCATCCATATAGTCAAACCTGTGATTACAGGTTTATGTTTCAATTTCACTTCTTCACTTGTATCATTATGAGTGCATAGCAGATACAGATCATGAATATTGTCTGGTTAATATTCAGTATCCGTATTCTGTATTTTATAGAGACAAACAGAGGGAGAGAAATGGAAATGCTTTACATTGAACATTCAGCTACTGTAAGCATTATTGCATTCAGTGATCTCTTAAGTATTTTTAATGCAGAATGGCTGTCATGTCACAGAGTTGTTGTATAGATATTTTAATGTAGAGTATATACAAATTTAATATCATGCAATTTGAATGATACATGTAAGAACACAATAAGCAGAATATGCAGATCATACAATATATATGTGTATATATAGAAAATATAATTCATATCTATATGTGTATACATATATGCTATAGTAACCTATGGAACTTTGTAAGTCTAAGTGCTTTGAAAATATGCCTCCACGTATACTATGAATTACATGGTCTGTATGTGATTAATCTTACACTGATTAGATCTGCAGTTTTCATTAGCAACAACAACAGCAACAAAAAAGCCCTTACTGATAAAGTACATCTATTTGTCTATTCTGAACTAAGCTAATAGTATGCCTATATGAAATCTGTATACATTCTACAATAGTTACAAAAGCCCCATTTCTATATTGATATTGCATATATTCTATGTAAACATGCATACAGATGTAACATAGTAACTGAAACAGATAAAAGCCAATATGGCCCACTGAGTCTGCTCAGTGATTTGCCTTAGTTTGGGTTGATATGCGTTCACATCCCCATATAGAACCAAGCAAATGGCCAAATGGAGGAAGGCAAATAATGGAGTGTTCCAGGGATCTGTACTGGGACCTGTGCTATTTAACATATTTATAAATGATCTGGAAATCAGAATGACAAGCGAGGTGATTAAAGTTGCAGATGACTCAAAACTATTCAAACTTGTTAAAACACATGTGGACAGTGAAAAATTGCAGGAAGACCTTAGGAAATTGGAGGACTGAGCATCCAAATGACAGGTGAAATTTAATGTGGACAAATGCAAAGTGATGCATATTGGGAAGAATAATCAAAATCATAGTTACCTGATGCTAGGGTCCACCTTGTGAGTCAGTACCCAAGAAAAAGATCTCGGTGTCATGTCAACAATATGATGAAATCTTCTGCCCAGTGTGCAGTGGTGGCCATAAAGCAAACAGAATGCTAGGAATTATTAGGAAAGGGATGGCAAATAAGACCAAGAATACTATAATGCCTCTGTATCGCTCCATGGTGCAACCTCACCTTGAGTATTGTGTTCAGTTCTGGTCGCCGTATCTCAAAAAAGATATAGTGGAATTAGAAAAGGTTCAAAGAATAGCGACCAAAATTATAAAGGGGATAGAACTCCTCTTATATGAGGAAAAGCTAAAAAGGTTAGGGATCTTCAGCTGGGAAAAGAGATGGCCGAGGGGAGATATAATTGAGGTCTACAAAATCCTGAGTGTTGTAAAATGAGTAGAAGTGAATCAATTTTTTTATTTGTTCAAAAAGTACAAAGACTAGGGACATTCAGAGGCTCGTTTTTGAAACAGAAAAACGTCCATGCGGCAGATGATGTTTTTCTTGCAAAAACGTGCTATTTTGAAATACATTTTAAAGACATTTTACTATTCAGTTCATCTGCAGTGTGTCCAAATCACAAAGGGACATGTTGGCAATGTGTTGAGAGCGGGATTTGGGCATTCCCATAACTTGGACATTTTTCTGCCCTAATGGAACAAAGCAAAAACGTCCAGGTCTAAAAGTTAGGTGATTTGGTCTGGATCTGTTTCAATTATAATTAAGTCATTAAAAAGTGCCCTAAATGACCACATGACCACTGGAGGGATTATAGCATGAACTCCCTTTCTCCCCCAGTGGCCACTAACCCCTCCCCACTCTCCAAAGATGTAACAAAACAGTACATACAAAATCTCTTTGACAGCTCCAATTATTATGACCAGTCCTATTAGAGCAGCAAGTAGGTCCCTGGAGTAGCCTAGTGGTCTGTGTAGTGCATTGTAGAGAAGTGATCACACACTAATTGTTACACTTGTGGTGGAAAGTGTGAGCCCTCCAAAATCCACCAAAAACCTACTGTATTCACACCTGCAGTCATAAGGGCTATAGTAGTGGGCTCCCCATACAATATAAGGGGATAACAGTGAAATGCGTATCTAGGACATTTAATGTTAAGTCCACTGCAGTACCCCCTAGGGTGCCCTGCTGCTCTTCTGGGATGTCTATGGGGCCCCTCAAACATCCCAACAACTTGTTTTTGTGTATTTGTCCCTTGGATTTTTTTTTTTTTTCCGAAAATGGTCATAAAAGAAAAAACACACTGAGCACAAAACATCTAAAAATGTCTAGAAAATGGCCATTTTCAAAACACAAAGGCATTTTCAGGTTCAAAATTGGCCATGTTTGCCACTTGATTTTTGGACGATTTTAGCAAAACGTCCAAAGTTGGATTTAGATGTCATATCAAAAATGCCCCTTTCAATGATGTTACATGGAAATACTTTTAAAACAAATAGGATATATTTTTTCACTCAACAAATAGTTAAGTTCTGGAACCTGTTGCAGGAGAATGTGGTAAGGTGGTTAGCATATCTGGGTTTTAAAAAGTTTTGATAAGTTCCTGGAGGAAAAGTCCATAGTTTTGTATTGAAATTGACATGGGGAAGCCACTGCTTGCCCTGGGATTGTTCGCATGAAATGTTGCTACTATTTGGATCTCTGCCCGGTATTAATGACCTGGATTGGCCACAGTTAGAAACAGGAGACTGGGCTAGATGGACCATTGGTCTGACCCAGAATGGCTATTCTTATGATAGATTTGAACAATATAAGATTTGTTTCCCCCCTAAAAGGGTGGTGAATGTCTGGAATAATATCCCAGATGAAGAGGCAGCAACAAAGATTGTAAAAGAATTTTAAAAAATGTGAAGTTAACATAAAAGATTTCTAGTTATTCTTCCCAATATGCATCACTTTGCATTTGTCCACATTAAATTTCACCTGTCATTTGGATGCTCAGTCCTCCAATTTCCTAAGGTCTTCCTGCAATTTTCACTGTCCACATGTGTTTTAACAAGTTTGAATAGTTTTGAGTCATCTGCAACTTTAATCACCTCGCTTGTCATTCTGATTTCCAGATCATTTATAAATATGTTAAATAGCACAGGTCCCAGTACAGATCCCTGGAACACTCCATTATTTGCCTTCCTCCATTTGGCCATTTAACCTTACCCTCTGTTTTCTGTCCAATAACCAGTTCCTAATCCATAACAGAACATTTCCTCCTATCCCATGACTAATTTTCTCAGGAGTCTCTCATGAGGAACTTTGTCAAAGGCTTTCTGAAAATCAAGATAAAATGCATCAAATGGCTCACCTTTATTAACATGTTTATTCACGTTTTCAAAGAAATGAAGCAAATTGGTGAGGCAGAAGTTCCCTTGACTGAATCCATGCCGTCCCTGTCTTATTAAACCATGTTTATCTATGTGTTCTGTAATGTTATACTTTATAGTAGTTTCCACTGTTTAGCCTGACACTAACATCAGGCTTACCGGTCTGTAATTTCCCAGATCAGCCCAGAACCCTTTTTAAAATCGGCGTTACATTGGCCACCCTCCAATCTTCAGGTACTTTGGACAATTTTAATAACAGCAGATTAGCTGTTTCATGTTTGATTTGTTTCAGTAGCCTAGGGTACATGCCTCTTGGACCTTTATGTTGTTCTACAATATCTTTTTTTTCTTCTTCTTGGAAAAGGTTTACCTTATGCCAACTGGGTTCTATTTACTAAATTGTATTATGATTTTGCATCTAACCAATGTTAATTGCAAAGTTAAGGTGTGCTAGGTACAAAATGGGTTACTGCTTGTTAAGAGAAGGGCCATTAATATGAATTTCAGTCTCCTATACCTCTAAAGGCATTATCTTTTGCATTAGCTAGTACTGCACAATAATGATCCTTGCTTTTACTGCAAGCTGCTTTCCCCACCCATTCCCTGCTGAACCCATACTTCATAATGGTGATTTTCTCATTAAATGTTTAACATGGCAATTAGTACACATCAACAATTATTGTGCTATATTAACTGTTAGCATGTCTTAAAACCTGCATTAAACACCTAACATAGCTTAGTAAATAGAGGCCATTCTCTCTCTCTGTGTCCCCTGTGCACATGCACAGAGTTGTGAATGTCTTATTGAGGTCCCTACAAACATGATGGTTTCCATGGCAGGCCCTAGGTGGGGTGATGTTGCAAGTGCTACCATTGGCTATCCCAAGGCAATGGAGAGTTGCCCAAGGCCACAAGGAGCTGCCATAGGATTTGAATCTAGGCCCTCCAATTCCCAGTTTGCTTCTCTAGTCATTAGGCTACTCCTCCCTGTAAATAGAAGCCATTATTAATTCCTTTAAAATATTTGAACATTTCAGTTATATTACTCTTGATTGTCTTCTCCTCTGTAATATACATGTTTAGATCCTCGAGTCTTATATGACCTCTGATGCAAACCCCACACTATATTGATTCCATTTCTCTGCATCGTTTCTCTTTCTTTTTTTAATTTTTTTATTTTTATTTATTCATCAATTTAATTTACACGCTTAACATGCAATTGAAATACATTGCATAACTTGAATAATAAAAATAAGAACAAAATTAACTATAAGTGTCAAGAATTACGAGCTTACACATTAGCCCAAGGAAAAAACAAGTTATACAATTAATTAGACCACAACTAAGCAGTAAAAAGGGGGGGGGGGGGGTGTGATTTAGATAATAGGAGATCTCAAAAGAGGAAAACAAAAAA
Source organism: Microcaecilia unicolor (assembly GCF_901765095.1). Taxonomy (NCBI): domain Eukaryota; kingdom Metazoa; phylum Chordata; class Amphibia; order Gymnophiona; family Siphonopidae; genus Microcaecilia; species Microcaecilia unicolor. Next base: position 95,116,924 of record NC_044040.1, on the reverse strand, counting down.
CTTTGCATATATGGCCTGGCCTATATATTCCCTTTATATCTTTTATAATCAGATGATATCACTTACTCTATAGGTTTAATAGACAATTTTTTTCATTTCTAAGAATGCTTTAAGATGTTCTGGCTCAAAAAAGGTATACTTAACACCCATATATTTAATCAGACATTTGTAAGGATATGCAAGTAAATATGTTGCTCCCAACGCTCGGGTCTCCTCTCTAAACAACAAAAATTTTTTTCTCCTATCTTGGGTTGTTTTACAAACATCAGGATATACCCATACTCTCTGACCACAAAACGTTTTCATAGCATTTTTAAAGTATAACTTCAAGACTGAGTTCAAGTCCTGTTCAAAAACAAATGATATCAATAAAGTTCTTCGTTGATCTATTTCAGAAAGAGATGTTTCTAGGATTAATGATACATCCAGCTGGTCATGAGAGTCCGAAGGCAGATTTCTCAAATTGCTTTTTTTATCGCTATCCCGCAGATCAGCTTGCAGTGGAATTGGTAGATAATAAATTTTATTTAAAGGAGGAATAGCTGAATCTGGGTATAGCAAGATTTCTTGTAAATACTTCTTGAAGACTTCAACAGGACTCAATTCTTTAATCCAAGGAAAATTTAATATTCTTAAATTCAATCTTCTATTGAAATTCTCAAATTGTTCTATTTTCCTATGTACCAGTATTTTATCTGCAGTCAAAGAGTCAGTCACAGATTTTAAAGTTTTTACTTCCTGCTGAAGTAACTCAGTTTGTAAAGTTGTCTCCTGCTTAGATTTTTCAAAAGTGTTAGTCAGAGAATCAATTTTACTCACTAGTTGCGAGGTTTCCCGGGCTGTTTTTGAAACCGTCTGGTTTAAGCCCTGTAATGTCTTCCATATCGCCTGTAGAGTTATCTCCGCAGGAGGTTCTTCCTCCAAGATTGTTTCTTCCGCGTTCAGGACGGAGTCGGCGCCATCCGAGGTTTGGGCTTGAACGCCTTCCGTTGCAGCCACTACCTCCTCTCTCCGCCCTGATATCGCTGGGCACGGAGGTCGATTATCTGAGGACGAAAGCGATGTTTCCCAGTCCGAAGGGGCCATAGCTCCTCCAACGGCCCCTAAATCGGCTTCGCTCACCCTTAGCACGGGAACAGGCGTGGTAAATCGATCCAGCGTTTGTTGGAACGGGGAGGAAGTTCGGGCCAATGGCGTCGGGCCTTTCACTATCCCCTTCCTCTTAGTATGGGGCATAACTTCGGCAAAAGGTAAAAAAGAAAAAAAGGCTACCAACAAATCTGCCGTGTTCGATCCACACAAACGCTCAGGCCGCCATCTTGACACACCCCCTCTTCCCTGCATCGTTTCTCTTTCTATGTGCTTTATCAGGAATGGTTTCCAGAACTAAACATAACTGGCCAATATCCAAAAGCAATATAAGCAGACAGGAGTCTCTCCTGCCTGTTTAAATCGCTTACTGCCTTGATTATATTCAGTGGCACTTACTGGACAGTGCTACTGAATATCACCAGAGACCACACAACAAAAAGTGGGTACGTCAGGGGTGGCACTGGGTGTGACACTGGAGAGGAGCTGGGGATTATGCAGGTGCTGGTATTATTCCATGCCGGCACCCGTATAGTTAAGTGAGTGAATTTAGAACCGTTCAAATCAGTCCTAACTATCGGCTGGGACCAGCAGAAAAAAAAAAAAAGTAAAATGTCCCAATGATCCCCCTAATAAGGCCCCCCTCCCAAACCCCCCGATGTCATGCATAGCCCCATCACAGCCCCCCTTCACAAGTCAACACCCCCTTTCATCCCTACCTCCATCTCCCAGTCAGGATAGGTTCCCCTGGGCCTACCTGACCTCCCTGGTGGTCCAGTGGGGGTGATAGGAGCAGGAGAGAAATTCCCCTCATTCTTGCTCCTAGTGGCAGATTCCTGAAAATGGCTACTGTGACCTCTAGTGGCAGCCTTGTAGTACTATAGTGCTGCTGTGAGGCTGCATTGACTGGTTGCAGCTGCCATTTTCAGGAAGCATTTGCAAAGGGCAGGAGTGAGATGAGTTTGTTCCTGTCCCCATCACCCCACTGGACCAGGAAGAACGTATCCTGACTGGGAGGTAGGAGGTTGGGATGGAAGGACGGGGGGTGTGTGTTGATCAGTTTGGGGTGGTTGTGAGGGGGGCAATGCATAACATGGAGGGTGGTTGAGGGCCTATTGTCCTCATCGAGGGGGAGGGATCACAGGGAAATTCTGCTTTTTTTATGCAGGTCCCTGCTAATATGCAGGCCTTGACTGAATATCGCCTGGGACTGAAATAAGCTCTGGTGGCCTACCCAACAGAATTAGCCCCCAATTTTCAGTGCCGGTGCCTGGATATGGCCCAGTACTGAATATCTGGGGTTGATGTAGCCGGCGACAGTGATCGTTTAAAAAAATGCTGACCTTTGCCGACTGAATTTCAGCTGGAATAGAAATATGTACAGCAAAAAAAAAAATTGGTTCATGTTCAGATTTTTCAAAATTTCCCCAGTTTAGGATGTTTCTTTTCCAGTTTATTTCACACAGTTGGATTTTTGGCCACATTACACACACTCTCAAACCTTTTTTCACATGCAAATCAATTCTACATGTATTAATTCATACATACATGTGTACTATTTACAAACAATTGGCCCTGTTTACTAAAACACACTAATTTTTAGTGCACACTAATGCTAGAAATACCCATATATTCCTATGGATGTTTCTAGTGTTTGCACATGCTAATTTCTACTGCACACTAAAAACATTAGCGCGCATAGGAGCCGACTCTGTGGGTGCTTGAGCACCCCCAATATTGGGAAAATTCCTTGTATATGTCCAGGGAGGGGTTATTTCCACTGGGCTTAGCACCCCAAATAATTTTGAAAAGTTGGCTCCTATGTAATAGCGTGCCTACGGCCCCTTTTACCAAGCTGTGACGAAAGGGGGGCTTGCGCTGGCATCGGTGTGATTTTTGATGCACGCCAAGGCCCCCTTTTACTGCAGCAGGTAAAAGGTAGATATTTCTTTTTTTCAGGAAATATCCGTGTGGCAAGTGAAGTACAGTTTTAATTTTTATTACTGTTTGGCTTATCATGTAACTTGTGAGGTGTTGTGGCATTAATGTGGCAGTAAGGGCTCTTGTGCTAACCCGGGTACACACTGGCGCTACAAAAATAAAAATATTTTTGTAACGCCAGATATGACGCGTGTTGGGGGTGGGAACTACTGACCGGCGGCTGCGGTAGCCTGGTAGTACTTCCTTTTTAGTGTGTGGTAAGCCCGTGTTGGGCTTACCACTGCTTTGTAAAAGGGGCCTCTACAGCACAGCTTAGTAAACAGGGCCCAATATCATAAAAGGGCAGCCACAATGATCCACTCAAGCTTGTGTAAAAAGTATGACTTTAAAGTCAACAAATGCTGGTATAACCACCATGTAGAAAAAGTCAGAGAAAATGAAGAAGTCAAGATTTTATGAGACTTTTGAACAGGGCCGGTCTTAGGCCGAGGTGGCCGCATAGGGCCCTGCGCTTAGGGGGGCCCCGCACTTAGGGGGGCCCCGTGCGGCACGCCTCAGTCAGCCTTGACCTAGTTCCACCCGGGGATCGCCGCCGCTCGTCCCAACTGCCCGCCCTCTTCTCTCCCCCACGATCGATCCCTTTCCTTTTTTATCTTTTAAATTTACCTCCAGTCCGGCAGCGTCAGTGAAAGCGCTCCCAGTAAAAGCGCTTCTCTTCGCTGTGTCCCGCCTTCTTCTGATGTCATGATGTCAGAAGAAGGCGGGTCACTGAGCGAAGAGAAGCGCTTTTACTGGGAGCGCTTTCACTGACACTGCCGGACTGGAGGTAAATTTAAAAGAAAAAAAAGGAAAGGGATCGATCATGGGGGAGAGAAGAGGGCGGGCAGGGGAAAGAGGGACATGGATGGGATGGCAGGGCTCAGGGAGAGAGGGGAATTGCTGGATACATGGGTGAATGGAAGGGGGCAGGGGAGAGAGGAACAGATGGGAGGGCAGGGCCCAGGGAGAGGAGAAATTGCTGGAAATGGAGGGGAAGGGAGAAGGGAGAATTACTGGATGTGGCTGAGGGAAGGGCAGAGAGGGCCAAGGATGGACTTGGATGGGATGGCAGGGCCCATGGAGAGGAGAAATTGCTGGAAATGGAGGGGAGGGGAGAGAGGAGAATTGCTGGATGTGGATGGAGGAGGGAAGGGCAGAGAGGGCCAAGGATGGACTTGGATGGGATGGCAGTGCTCAGGGAGAGGAGACATTGCTGGAAATGGAGGGGAGGGGAGAGGGGAGAATTGCTGGATGTGGATGGAGAAGGGAAGGGCAGAGAGGGCCAAGGATGGACTTGGATGGGATGGCAGGGCCCAGGGAGAGGAGAAATTGCTGGAAATGGAGGGGAGGGGAGAGAGGAGAATTGCTGGATGTGGATGGAGGAGGGAAGGGCAGAGAGGGCCAAGGATGGACTTGGATGGGATGGCAGGGCCCAGGGAGAGGAGAAATTGCTGGAAATGGAGTGGAGGGGAGAGGGGAGAGGGGAGAGAGGAGAATTGCTGGATGTGGATGGAGGAGGGAAGGGCAGAGAGGGCCAAGGATGGACTTGGATGGGATGGCAGGGCCCAGGGAGAGGAGAAATTGCTGGAAATGGAGTGGAGGGGAGAGAGGAGAAATGCTGGATTTGGAGTGGAGGGGAGAGAGGAGAAATGCTGGATGTGGATGGAGGGAAAATTGTTGAATTTAAGGGCTGGATCGGAACACTTTGAAGGCAGATGCTGAAACTGGAGAAAGGATAGGGACAGGGGGCTACAGATGGTAGACAGAACACATAAGGACACAGGAGGATGGTGGACATGGTGAGAGAAAAAATATCAAATGGAAAGAAGACACTGCATAAAACAGAAGACACTGGGACCAAAGCGAATAGAAAAACTAAATGATCAGACAACAAAGGTAGAAAAAAAGTATTTTATTCAGAATTTATTAATTGGAATATGTCAGCTTTTAGAAATGTGCATCTGTGATATTTTGCATGTAAGTTTCAATTTTTCTAGTATTGCTGCATGCTGAGTCTGACTTCTTGAGGTAACTTTCCATTTAGTATTTTGCCTTCATATTTGTTGTGCCATGTGTTTTTCATGTGTGATCAAGGTACAGTATCCTGCTAGCGTGTAGTATTTGCAGCCCTTTTTGTTTTTCACAAGGTGTTTTAGAGTCTGGTGTAATTACAGTTCTGCCTTTCCATGCATAAGGTTGTAGCTCGTCCTGTCCTTGGAATTAGTGCTGTTATGGTTTGGTAAGGTTCTGACTGTGTTTTTGCACAAGTTTGTGTATAGTGTTTTGCAGTGGACAGATTGTGTGTCCGCACCTCTGACCCCCCGGGGTTATGAGAATTGGAACTACTAATTGTGGACTTGAACTGAATAATTTCTTGGGAGGGGGGGTTTCATGATAGCATTGTGCTTATTATTTCAATCAGTTTTTCTGTACAAGTTTAGCTTCATTTGTCTTTATTTGAAATTTCATAAATAAAAATTTTTCTAAAAATTGAATAATCTTATCAATGGGTGGGGCGGGGGGGCTAGGATAGGGGTGGGGCTAGGATGGGGCCCCACCAAATTGGTCTGCATAGGGCCCCGCACTTGCTAAGACCGGCCCTGTGCCCATCCATGCTCCTCTGTCCCCTGTCCCCTCCATTCATTCCTATCCAGCAATTCCCCTCTCTCCCTGAACCCTGCCCTCCCATCCATGCTCCTCTGTCCCCTGCCCACCTCCATCCATCCATATTAAGCAATTTCTCCTCTCTCCCTGGGCCCTGCAATCCCATCCATGTCCATTCATGCTCCTCTGTCCCCTGCCCACCTCCATCCATCCATATTAAGCAATTTTTCCTCTCTCCCTGGGCCCTGCAATCCCATCCATGTCCATCCATGCTCCTCTGTCCCCTGCCCACCTCCATCCATCCATATTAAGCAATTTCTCCTCTCTGACTGGGTCCTGCAATCCCATCCATGCTCCTGTGTCCCCTGCCCACCTCCATCCATCCATATTAAGCAATTTCTCCTTTCTCCCTGGGCCCTGCCCTCTCATCCATGTTCCTCTGTCCCCTGCCCACCTCCATCCATCCATATTAAGCAATTTCTCCTCTCTCCCTGGGCCCTGCAATCCCATCCATGCTCCTCTGTCCCCTGCCCACCTCCATCCATCCATATTAAGCAATTTCTCCTCTCTCCCTGGGCCCTGCAATCCCATCCATGCTCCTCTGTCCCCTGCCCACCTCCATCCATCCATATTAAGCAATTTCTCCTCTCTCCCTGAGCCCTGCCCTCCCATCCATGCTCCTCTGTCCCCTGTCCCCTCCATTAATTCCTATCTAGCAATTCCCCTCTCTCCCTGAGCCCTGCCTTCCCATCCATGCTCCTCTGTCCCCTCCAATCATCCTTATCCAGCAATTCCCCTCTCTCCCTGAGCCCTGCCCTCCCATCCATGCTCCTGTCTCCTGCCCCCTCCATTCATCCCTATCCAGCAATTCCCCTCTTTCCCTTCCATGAACCCTGCCCTCTCATCCATGCTCTTCTCTCCCCTGCACTCCCGCTCCCATGTCCCAACTGCCCGCCCTCTTCTCCCCCCCCCCCCCCCGCCAACATCCCTTTCCTTTATTTTTTCTTTTAAATTTACCTCCGTCCGGCAGCAAAGGCACAGCGTGTTTGAAGGAGGAGGCGCTCCCGACGTGTCTAGCCTTCCCTTCACTCAGTGTCCCGCCTTCTTCTGATGTCATTTCCTTGACGTCAGAAGAAGGCGGAACACTGAGCGAAGAGAAGGCTAAACACGTCGGGAGCGCCGCCTCCTTCACTGATGCTGCGCTGCCGGACGGAGGTAAATTTAAAAGGAGAAAAAAAAGGAAAGGGATCTTGCGGGAGAGAAGAGGGCGGGCAGTTGGGCAATGGGAGCGGGAGGGCGAGGTAAGTATGGTGCAGTGGCGCCCCCCAGAGGATGGCGCCCCCTGCTGTGCTTACCCCGCTTACCGTGTTGGCACGGCCCTGGCAGCCAGCCAACCAAAAATACAGCAACTCTCCAGAGTCTAGTCCTCTACCTGCGGTAACCACTGTTTCTAGTGCGGGTCGGGGTCAGGAAGTCAGCCGCTCTAGCGTTTCACCGTGCAGCTGTATTTTGGAGGATATATGTAAAATGTCCACATGTAAACGACTGGGCAAAGAAAAAAAATGAACTTTTAAAGGTTTTTAAATCGAATCCGGGAGGATCCCGAGGATCCCGCTGTATCTGTTTTTTACCTTTTGCCGCTGTGCTCTGCTGCTCTCATTCCCCCCGTCGTTCTCGCTCTCATTCCCGTCGTCATTCTCGCTCTCAGCCTCAGGCGCCTGCCTTGCATTACTCCCCACAGTGCACCCGCAATGTGCAGGCTGGCCCCACGTGGAAATGTCTGTGCTTAACAGACGTGCCGCCGTGTTTCCTCCACTGTGCCAGCAGTAGCTGGACTACTAGAGAAGACGTCATTGGGCCGTTGCTGCCTGGGTCAGCCGAGACCCCTAGAGTCAGCAAGCCTCAGCACTCCGCATGGCCCCAAACAGGAACAGGAGCCAGCATATGGAGCACAGTCTGCAGACTCTGACTCTACACCTGCCAACACATGCACCACCAGCTGCCCAGGTAAAATAAATACTTTTTAACATGTACAGTGAATGTAATGCTGGTGGTGGGCTTCTGGGTGGGGGTGGGCTGTTCATATCCAAGAGGGAAAAAAGGTATTTATTGTTGGTGGGTTTACGGGTGGGGATGGACTCTAAACTGCCTAGAGGAAAAATATACTTTTTTTCTCCTAGGCAGTTTAGAGTCCAGACACCATCCCCACCCATAAACCCACCAACAATAAATTTTAATGTTGGTGGGTTTCTGGGTGGGAGTGCACTCAGTGCCCAGGTTACAATTTTTTTAAAAAATCTGTATATCTTTTTTATGTTGGTGGGTTTTTGGGTGGGGATGGTCTCTTCTGTGCCCAAGTTAACATAAAAAAGCTTTATATTTAACTTAGACAGGTTTCTGGGTGGGGGTGGGCTCTGCAGTGGTGTGCTTCAGGTTGGGGGAGATGCCAGACTATGGGGGGATGGGTAGGGGTAGGATAGGGCTGACACTAGGCTACAGGGGAGGAGTAGGGGTAGAGTGGGGCTGATGCCTAGGTATGAGATGTATGTGAGGAAGGGCTGATGCAGGGTTATGGGGATGGATGGGGAGTAGGGAAGGGAAGGGTGGGGCTGATGCCAGGCTATAGGGATGGATGGGGAGTAGGGAAGGGAAGGGAAGGGTGGGGCTGATGCCGGGCTATAGTGATGGATGGAGTGGGGGATAGTAAGGAAAGGTAGGACTGATGTCAGGCTACAGGGAGGGATGGGTGGTAGGGAAGGGCAGGGCTGATGCTGGGCTACTGGACAATTTCAAATTTTTGGTCCTTTTTTTCTGTAATTGACAAAGATTGGTCTGTGTTCTGCATGTGACCAAAGTGAGATTTTCTTCTGGCATGTGGTTTGTGTGGGGATCTATATCAGTCTGACTTTTCCAATGGGACTCGTATTGCTGTTGTGTATATTCACAGCTGCCTTTTTAAAGGTACTGTTAATGGTATTTGTGTGTTCAGAATTGGTGGTGTTAAGGTTTTCTACATAGGCTTTTAGTATGTATGTGGTTTATGTTGATACTGGACAGCTGTTGGGCAGACTGTTTATTAGAAATCCTTCATCAATTGCACTCTAAGGCATTATTTTGGAGTATTCTAAGAAACACTACTCATACCTATATACATAGTGCCCACCCATATTAGCTCTGGGCCCACCCAAAATGTAAGGTCTGGCTACGCCACTGTCATACCCACAATACACAACATCAATAGATTGTCAAGATATAACACAGCCCACCAAACGAACAACAACCAAAATAACGGAAGACCTCCAACACGAGGACAAAATCAACACAAAGGAAAGAAAAATCATAACACTCTACCAATGCACGGGAATGTTTGGAATTCCTCCAATTATGGAGCCTTAACTGGCCACATATGCAAGCAACCCATATTAAAGGACACACACTCGACCTCATAACTTATAAACTGACTTCTGACCTGAACCTAATACCATCAGACAACAAAATGGACTGAAATACCATGGTCAGACCACCACAAATTAAACATATCCCTACAATGACGAAAAAAAGGCTCACACCATACACATGAACGCACAACTTACACCACGAGAGGCCACACAGACTGTAATATTTGGCAACAGATATATAACAACGAATGGTCAGCACAAACGGACTCGATACAATACCTCCTAAACTGGAAAAACAGATGCAGAAGCATATTAGACGACATAGCACCACTACAAACAAGAACCTCACGTAGACCAAATCGATACCATGGTATAACGAAGAACTGAAAAAACTAAAAACACAAACCAGGAGACTTGAACGAGCATGGACAAAAACAAAAGATGCACACACATATAATGCATGGAAACAAATGCAAAGAAAATACAAATATGCAATAAGACAAACTAAAAAGTCTCACTACAAAATCAAGATAGGGCCAGATTACAAAGAGACACATAAATTATACCAACTTGTGAATAAACTACTAGATACCACACTGGTTACCACAACCAACACAGATGCACCATCCGCAGACAAACTTGCTAAATACTTCAATGAAAAAAATCGTTAACCTATGCACTACATTACCACAAGACACCACTGACATCGAAAAATTTATGGACTGCATGGACCCAATCTGTGGAGAATACCCAGCAAACTGAATCTGGACAAACTTCGCCTTCCTCACCGAAGAAATCATAGCACAAGCGATCAACAGGTTCGCCAAATCCCACTGCAAACTGGACACATGCCCTAACTACCTAATAAAATCAGCCCTTCAACGCTTCATAGCAGGCCTCACATCGCACCCAAACTACATGCTACAACATGGACTCTTTCCTAAGGACAAAGACAATATACTACTCACCCCAATACCTAAAGATCCAAAGAAAAAAGCAAATGAAATCACCAACTACCACCCGGTAGCATCCATCCCCCTGGTAGTCAAATTGTTGTAAAGCATTGTAATCAAGCAACTTACCGACTACTTAAAAAAATTCTCAATACTACATGAATCACAATCGGATTTCGCTCCAACCACAGCACCGAAACATTAAAAATCACTCTCCTAACCAAATTCAAACAAGAAATTGCAACAGGCAAAAGTGTACTCCTACTACAATTCGACATGTCTAGTGCATTTGATATGGTAAACCATAAAATATTACTAAACATCTTAGAATATTTTGGGATCGGGGGAAAGGTTCTTAGCTAGATCAAGGGATTCCTTACCACAAGAACTTACCAAGTGATATCAAACTCAAATATTTCATCACCATGGAAACCAGAATGTGGAGTACCCCAAGGCTCACCACTATTGCCAACCCTCTTTAACCTAATGATGACCCCACTAGCCAAATCCCTATCCAAACAAGGCCTCAACAAGGCTGACGATGTCACAATATACATCCCGTTCAAACATGATCTAACAGAAATCACAAACAAAATCGAACTCAGCCTGCAAATCATGAACTCATGGGCAGATGCATTTCAATTAAAACTCAACGCTGAAAAAAACACACTGTCTCATCATATCATCACAATACAACACGTACAAACCCACCAGTATAAACACCCCAGATTACACTCTTCCTGTCTCAGACAGCCTGAAAATTCTCGGAGTCACCATCGATCAAAACCTTACACTAGAAAGCCAAGCGAAAATTACAACAAAGAAAATGTTCCACTCAATGTGGAAACTCAAATGAGTAAAACCTTTCTTTCCGAGGAAAATATTCCGCAGCCTGGTACAATCAATGGTGCTAAGTCACCTAGACTACTGCAATGCAATCTATGTTGGATGTAAAGAACAAATTATGAAGAAACTTCAAACTGCCCAAAACACCGCAGCCAGACTCATATTTGGAAAAACGCGATACGAAAGCCCCAAACCCCTACATGAAAAGCTGCATTGGCTCCCAATCAAAGAACGAATCACGTTCAAAATCTGCACCCTGGTTCACAAAATTATTCATGGCGAGGCTCCGATCTACATGGCAGACCTCATAGACTTACCAACCAGAAACACAAACAGGTCAGCACGCACATTCCTAAATCTCCACTACCCAATCTGCAAAGGAAGAAAATACAAATCAACATATATTCTTTTTATTTTTTGTTACATTTGTACCCTGTGCTTTCCCACTCATGGCAGGCTCAATGTGGCTTACATGGGGCAATGGAGGGTTAAGTGACTTGCCCAGAATCACAGGGAGCTGCCTGTGCCTGAGGTGGGAATTGAGCTCAGTTCCCCAGGACCAAGGTCCACCACCCTAACCACTAGGCCACTAGGCCACTCCTCCACCCAGCTTCTCCTATATAAGCACACAAATATGGAATGCACTACCAAACACCACGAAAACAATGCATGACCTAACAACCTTCCGGAAATCATTAAAAACCTATCTGTTCAAGAAAGCCTACCACAACGATTCAACCTAAACACCCGAACCCTGCAACACAACGAAACTTGTACCAGAAAAGGACACTTAATTCTTCCTCCTCAGTTACCTAAGACACTCTGTTACTCTTGAACTTTAACGCAATTACCACTATGTATTTCTGACACCGGAATTGTACTTGTCATACCGGAACTGGCGATCGCCAGCAGGGTGCTATGTAAGCCACATTGAGCCTGCAAATAAGTGGGAAAATGTGGGTTACAAATGCAACAAATAAATAAATATATGAAACCCTAACAGAGACTTTAAAGGTTACACTATTGTCTAAACCAGTGGTTCCCAAACCTGGTCCTGGAGGCACCCCAACTAGTCAGGTTTTCAAGATGCCCACAATGAATATTCATGAGAGATTTGCATGTGCTGTCTCCACTGCATGCAAATCTATCTCATGAATATTCATTGTGGATATCCTGAAAACCTGACTGGCTGGGGTGCCTTCAGGACCAGGTTTGGGAACCACTGGACTAAACTGACTACTACCTTTCCAATTCTTTAATGAAATTTCCCAGCAGGTAAGATAGTAACACAGTAAATTATGGCAGTAAAAACCTGCATGGTTCATCTAGTCTGCCCAACAAGTTGGTCAGAGCTGCAGCCGCCACTCTGTGCAGGTTGTAGTCTTTCATGCTGAAACACTGGTTAGCATTTTGCCATTACGCCAGCTACCTATAGGGAGTTAAATAACCCATATAGCCCCAAGACTGTTAGCAATACTTTTGGTTAACTTGCTAATTTCAGCACTAAGATGACTTCTCCTCCTCCCCGAGATGCAGGGCACCCTCACTTTTAGCATATGATAATAAAGTGACTTGATCTTCATCTGTGTTATCCAGTCTTGATCTTCATTTGTCTTTTGCCATTTGCCTTCTTCCCTTGTCAGCATCTCTTCAAGACTGGGAGCAACTGAGCTATGGTTTACTTATGTATCTGGGCTTTGCCATTTGCCTTCTTCCCTTGTCAGCATCTCTTCAAGACTGGGAGCAACTGAGCTATGGTTTACTTATGTATCTGGGCTTCTAAGGCAAAGTCAGCTAACAATTTTTTGATCATTTTCACTGCATTTAGTTTGCCCTTTCAACCTTTCTCTTTAATTAGTCATTGTTGTTTAATTGACAGATAAATGAACAATATATCAGCTTTTTTTCTTATTTCCTAATAACAAGACCCTTGCAAAATGTTCTCTGTAAAGGTTACTTTCTCCAGTAAATAATTTCAAATAGATATACAAAAATATGATCCTACCTTGCTTTCTAGATTTTAATAAAGAATCCTATTCTTTTTAGTTTTTATTAATAAAGAATCCTATTCTTTTTAGTGGCTAAACTGTGCCCTAAACAAATGTTAAACACGAAATGTAGGCTTCCTTCAACTGCTAGCTGTACTCTAAACTGACGTTATTGTAAACTGTAAAATGCAACCTAAAATTATTTCAATTTCAGTTATTGTCTGAACTGGCCCCAAATCCTTTTTCTGACTGGTTTCGGTTTTGGCCAAAAGGCTACAGCCATGGTTTGGTTTCAGCCAAAACTGACCATGTATTTTCAGGGGAAGCCAAAACTTTTGGCATTCTCCTATTTGTCTCCCTCCCCTGCCTAGCTTACAAACTCTAGCAGTCTAGGGATGTAGTCAGGGCAAGAGTAATCCCCAGTCATGCTGGCTCTGCTCTCGCAATGGCTGCCACACCCTCTAGTGCTAATCTTGCAAGAGTGCTGCAAGAGGTCATGGCAAATGCTGACATGGGCAAGAGCAACTGGGGATCACTCCTACCCTGACTACACCACTTGACCTCAAGGGATTGTAAAATAGTCTGGGGAGCAGAGGAGCTACTCTTTGCATTCGTGTGTGTGTGTGTGTGTGTGTGTGTGTGTGTGTGTGTGTTTAATGAGATTGCAAGTAATGCAGTTATGATCTTGCATTGCAAGTTATTTGGTAAATAGAATGCTCCAAATAAATGTTTTTGATACAAAAATTTAGCAGGAATTAAAGTCTGTAAATTTGGGATGATAAGCTCCTTAGAAATTAACCTCTCTGTGGAGATATGACATTAGCTGTCACTCCAAATGTGTCACAAAGTCAGGCATCCCAGTAAGCCTCATTGGTCCACATTCACACAATGAAACTTTAGTTTTCAGTTTCAATTTTGGTTTGAGCCAAAACCACGTGATAATTTTTGGCTGAATGTAAAAAATGCAGTTTTGGTCATCCTCTATATGAAACCCTAGCAGAGATTTTAAAGGCTACACTATTATTTAACTGACTTTGCTAAATGAGCAGAGTAATTAAAAAAAATCAAAATTACCTATTATCCCCTAGTCTACATTTTCCCAAGTTTTAATGCAATTTCCCCTTAGTTAAGATACCAGTGAAGTTTTCTTCCCATCAGCACATAAATGTGCTCAGTAGCAGGTGTAAATCTTGATTTCAATCTGTTAGGACATCCACCTTTACTTCCCTTCTAAAATGGAGAATTAATGTGTATTTTGTACCCTAGTCTCACCAAAACATATCCAGACCATGCCTCTTTGCCATTTGCACACACTTGGATTTTTGAAGTGCACACCTTGTTGTGTAAAATTGGAACTTAGACATTTATGCAAGATAAATGTTTAAGTGTCGGTTTATGCACATCTCAAATGCGAATAGCCATTCTAAAATATTGCTATAGTCCAATACAATCAACAATCAAGCTCCTCCACTGCATTTCCCACTCTAAAAATAAGCACACATCTTGAGCAATTAATAATCTCCATAATCCCATGCTCATAATGTAATGGAGCAAATTTTCCATGCACACCCGTAATTTTTATAGTAATTATGTTTATGATTATTAATATACTGGGAACACTGCCGTTACTGACAAGCCAGATCATAGCAGTTTACAACAAAATAATATATACCTTAAAATAAACAGAAAAGAATGCCATATTCAAATAGTAAAGCAGTTGCAAACATCATGCATACAAGAAATCAGTCTCACTGGGATACACTGTCCTTCTCAACCTGTGGCAGACACTACCATAACCAGTTGTAGAGAGAGAGAAGTCAAATGTTTGCTGAAAGTAGTAGACTTTAAAGGGGCCCAATTACTAAGCTGCGTAGGCATGTACACGAGTCCTACACGCATCAATTTTGAACTACCACCCAGCTACCACGTGGGTCGGGTGGTAATTTCATTTTCTACATGTACCCACAACACACCCCGGAAAATTTATGGCATGCGGCGCTAACTGGGTGGTAATCAGCATTGTATGTGCGCTAATGATTACCGCTTGGTTAACACATGAGACTTTACCGCAAGGTCTCAGGCCCAAAATGGATGCACGCCAATTTTTATTTTTCCGCACGTCCATTTTCGGCTAAAAAAAGGCCTTTTTTGCAGGTGTGCTGAAAAATGGACCTGCGTGCCCAATACATGTGTCTACACCAGCGGAGGCCACTTTTCGGTGCACCTTAGTAAAAGGACCCCTAAATTGGGACTTAATTTGTCATAGGAGAGCTCCAATCTGATCCATGGTGGCAGGTCATTCCAAAGCTAAGGGGTCAAAAAGAAAAAAGGAGACCACCTTGTCTCATAGTGCGCCCATTTTGGTGAAGGCAGGACCATGTGGTGAGAGTCAATGGAACATAATGTTTGATTTGGTGTATATGGAACTGCCATGGAAGAAAGATAAAGTGGCTGCCTCAGATGTAAGGCCTTATGAGCTAGATAGAGAACTGTAAAAGCAGGGGCGTAGCTACGGGCGGGCCCAGGCCCACCCAATCTCAGCTCAGGCCCACCCAATTTGTCCTGCTCCTCCAATCCGGTGCAAGGCTGCACTGAGAGTGCACAGCCTTTCAGTTCTGCCCTGCCTCAGCCATGTGCATTTCCGCAGCCAGCAGGGCCGTACCTAGGGTCTCTGGCGCCCCCCTGCAGACTATCAGTTGGCACCCCCCCCTCCCGTGAAAATGATCGCTCACCATTTGCCACACTGACAGGAATTGTCAGCAATATTCTTAGAAACAAATTTCTATACATTGCAAAATAAGATAGCAGATGTAAATTCTCAAAGTGGACATATTCCAAACACTAAAATGAAAATAAAATGATTTCTTTTCTACCTTTGTTGTCTGGTGACTTTCTTTTTCTGATCATGCTGGCCCAGTATCTGATTCTGCTGCTATCTGTCCTCTTAACTCCATTTCCAGGGCTTCTTTTCCATTTATTTCTTTCTTTTCCTCCTTTCTTCTTCATTTCTGGTCTTCAGCTTCTGCCTATTTTCTTCATCCATGTGCAGTTTTTCTCCTCGCTTCCTTTTCCCCCATTTCATCTCCTTCACCTCTCTTCCCTCCCCTCTATGTCCAGCAATTTCTCCTCTCTCCCTGAGCCCTGCCCTCCCATCCATGCCCATCCATGCTCCTCTGTTCCCTGTCCCCTCCATTCATTCCTATCCAGCAATTCCCCTCTCTCCCTGAACCCTGCCCTCCCATCCATGCTCCTCTGTCCCCTGCCCACCTCCATCCGTCCATATTAAGCAATTTCTCCTCTCTCCCTGGGCCCTGCAATCCCATCCATGCTCCTCTGTCCCCTGCCCACCTCCATCTATCCATATT
Source organism: Microcaecilia unicolor (assembly GCF_901765095.1). Taxonomy (NCBI): domain Eukaryota; kingdom Metazoa; phylum Chordata; class Amphibia; order Gymnophiona; family Siphonopidae; genus Microcaecilia; species Microcaecilia unicolor. Next base: position 95,100,701 of record NC_044040.1, on the reverse strand, counting down.
AAGCAATTTCTCCTCTCTCCCTGGGCCCTGCAATCCCACCCATGCTCCTCTGTCCCCTGCCCACCTCCATCCATCCATATTAAGCAATTTCTCCTTTCTCCCTGGGCCCTGCCCTCCCATCCATGTTCCTCTGTCCCCTGCCCACCTCCATCCATCCATATTAAGCAATTTCTCCTCTCTCCCTGGGCCCTGCAATCCCATCCATGCTCCTCTGTCCCCTGCCCACCTCCATCTATCCATATTAAGCAATTTCTCCTCTCTCCCTGGGCCCTGCAATCCCACCCACGCTCCTCTGTCCCCTGCCCACCTCCATCCATCCATATTAAGCAATTTCTCCTCTCTGACTGGGCCCTGCAATCCCATCCATGTCCATCCATGCTCCTGTGTCCCCTGCCCACCTCCATCCATCCATATTAAGCAATTTCTCCTTTCCATATCATCAAGCTGATCAATCCATAGACTGGTGGGTTGTGTCCATCTACCAGCAGGTGGAGATAGAGAGCAAACTTTTGCCTCCCTATATGTGGTCATGTGCTGCCGGAAACTCCCCAGTATGTTCTCTATCTCAGCAGGTGGTGGTCACACACAGCAGCAGCTCTGGCTAGGCCTCCAAGCCTAATTTTTAGGTTTTGTTGAGTGCCTGGGGTTGAGGGCTCTTTTGAGCAAGTGCAAACCTGGTGGTGCCAGGTCCCTCCTTTTCTCCCCCCTCCCGCTGGCTCCGTTAAAAAAAAAAAAAAAAAAAAAAATTTTGAACGGCCTTAAAGGCGTTTATTTCGACGTTTATTTAAGCGTCTATTGCAGCTACTCACTGAGACACCAGGTCGTTACGACTCGGAGCGGACAGCAGGTAATTTTACCTTTTTATAGCGGGCGGGGGTTCCCCGATTCTTCTCCTCGTGGCACATGGCGTCGGAGGGCGAGGGCGCAAAGGGTCGCTCCCCGGGTCGCTCGAGCGCTTCTAGAGGGGATGCGGGGGTCTTCAAGCCGGATTCGCCCTTGGTGGGTGACAGTTTCGCGACCGATGCATGTCCCGGTCCTTCCTCCGGCGTGGCGGTTTTTCCCGCCATAAACGCCCATCCCCCGCTCCTCGCCTCCGCCATCTTGGCCGGCCACGCGGCTCGGACGGCTTCTTCTTGGGCCGCCCTTGAGATTGGAGACATTAATGCCATGAACGCCCTTAATTTGGGCGACGGCACAGAAGCGGCTAAAGTTAAGAGCCGTTCTTCCCGCGCGGCTCCTTCGCGGAGTTTCGCGCCGGACGCCATTTTGGATGCGCAGCATGTCTCTCCCCCGCTGTTGCGAGCGCCGGTTGAGAGCGTGCCTAGGGCTGTTGCCCAGGCTGCGGAAGTGCACAGTCTGGGGGGTTTCTCCCCCGAGTTTGTTTTGCTGCTGCATCGGGCCTTCCTCATGCACAACGCTGCCCCCGCTCCCTCCTCTGGTAAAGAGGTTGAGGTTCCCAGAGGTAAACGCCCTCGGGTTGATTCCCAGGCCTTGGAGGAATTTGTCTCCTCCGATGTAGATGAGGGCAGCGTGTCTGAGGTCTCCCAACGGTCCTTTGCGGATTCCGTAGAGGAGGCGGATCCCCGCTCGGATGGAGCGGATGACCCCTCTGCAGCGCGGCTTTTTCGCCCGGAGGATTTGCCCAACCTGTTCTTACAGGCCATGGACACTTTGAAGATATCCTCTCCGGAGGACGTCTCTCCCTCAGCCCCTGTTAGCTCTGCCATTATGCTGGGGACGAAGCGCCCGCCTAGAACCTTCCACGTGCATGATGCCATGCACACCTTAATTTCGGCTCAATGGGATGTCCCAGAAGCGAGCCTTAAAGTGGCTAGGGCTATGTCCCGCCTCTATCCTTTGGCTGTGAGCGAACGTGAGGCCTATCTGTGGCCTACCGTGGATTCTTTAATCACTGCGGTGACTAAGAAAACGGCATTGCCGGTGGAAGGTGGCACGGCCCTAAAGGACGCCCAAGACAGGAGATTGGAGGCGGCCTTAAGGTCGTCCTTTGAGGCGGCTGCTTTAAGTTTGCAGGCCTCAGTTTGCGGCTCCTATGTGGCCAGGGCGTGCCTGACCATGGTGCAGCGGGCTTCCCCCTCGGATCATTCCTTAAGGGATGATTGGCCGGCCCTGGAATCGGGCTTAGCCTATTTGGCAGACTTGCTGTATGATGTCTTGAGAGCCTCAGCTAAAGGCATGGCTCAGACTGTCTCTGCGCGGCGGTGGCTTTGGCTGAAACATTGGTCTGCTGACCACGCCTCAAAATCCCGCCTGGCTAGATTGCCTTTTAAAGGCAAGCTGCTCTTTGGGGTCGAGCTGGACAAAATCGTGACTGATCTCGGCACGTCTAAGGGCAAGAAGTTACCGGAGGTCAGGCCTCGGGCTAGTGCTCGTCCCGGTACCTCCAGAGGACGGTTTCAGGAAGCCCGTCGGTACCGCCCGGGCAGGTCGGGTGCTTCTGCCCCCTCTTCCTTTAAGAGGAATTTCTCCCCCAAGCAGCATTCCTTTCGCAGAGACCGCCGTCCCGGAGGTGCTCCCTCCGGTCCTCCCCCAGGGTCTCGTACCCAATGACGGGGTATTGGTCCACGCCCCAGCGCAGATTGGAGGACGGCTGTCCTCGTTTCTGGGCGAGTGGACCACAATAACTTCAGACGCTTGGGTGCTGGAGGTCATCAGAGACGGCTACAAGCTAGAGTTCTGCCGACCCTTAAGAGACGGGTTTGTACTCTCTCCCTGCAAGTCTCCGGTCAAAGCTGTGGCAGTGCAGCAGACTTTGGACAATCTGATCCGCCTGGGTGCGGTCGTTCCGGTGCCAGAAAGTCAGCTTGGCAAGGGGCGTTACTCCATTTACTTTGTGGTACCAAAGAAAGGAGGTTCTGTCCGGCCTATCCTCGACCTCAAAGGGGTCAATCGGGCCTTGAAAGTGCGGCACTTTCGCATGGAGACTCTCCGCTCTGTTATAGCGGCAGTGAAGGCAGGGGAGTACCTGGCATCCTTGGACATCAAGGAAGCGTACCTGCATATTCCCATCTGGCCTCCTCATCAACGCTTCTGCGTTTTGCAATCCTGGGCCGACACTTCCAGTTCAGAGCCCTCCCGTTCGGGTTGGCTACTGCTCCGCGGACCTTTTCCAAGGAAATGGTGGTCATAGCGGCCTTCCTGCGAAAGGAAGGAGTACAAGTCCATCCTTATCTGGACGACTGGTTGATCCGAGCCCCCTCTTATGCAGAGTGCGGCAAAGCTGTGGACCGGGTAGTTGCTCTTTTGAGCTCCCTGGGATGGATCATCAACTGGGAGAAGAGCCAGCTGCGCCCGACTCAGTCCCTGGAGTATCTGGGAGTTCGATTCGACACCCAAGTGGGCAGAGTGTTCCTGCCAGACAATCGGATTGTCGAGCTTCAGGCTCAGGTGGACCAGTTCCTAGTAGCCTCTCCTCTTCGGGCTTGGGACTATGTGCAGCTGTTGGGCTCTATGACGGCCACGATGGAAGTAGTGCCCTGGGCCAGGGCTCATATGAGACCACTACAACACTCTCTGCTGCAGCGCTGGACTCCGATGTCGGAGGATTATGCGGTGCGTCTTCCCTTGGATCCAGCAGTGCGCAAGGCGCTGAGCTGGTGGATGCAGACAGACAAGTTGTCTGCAGGAATGCCTCTGGTGTCCCCAGAGTGGATTGTCGTCACGACGGACGCCTCGTTATCGGGCTGGGGAGCCCACTGCTTGGGAAGGACAGCGCAGGGGCTCTGGTCTCCTGCAGAGGCAAAGTGGTCTATCAACCTCCTGGAACTCAGAGCCATTCGGTTGGCGCTTTTGGAGTTCATCCCGGTACTGGTGTTGAAGCCTGTACGGGTCCTGTCGGACAATGCCACGGCTGTGGCCTATGTCAACCGCCAGGGAGGTACCAAGAGCGCCCCTCTAGCCAAGGAAGCTATGAGTCTATGCCAGTGGGCGGAAGCGAACCTGGAACAGCTGTCAGCGGCCCACATTGCCGGAGTCATGAATGTCAAGGCGGACTTTCTCAGTCGCCATACCTTGGAGCCCGGAGAGTGGCAGCTATCTGCTCAGGCGTTCTTGGACATCACGAAGCGCTGGGGCCAGCCGAGCCTAGATCTGATGGCGTCATCGGCCAATTGCCAAGTGCCGCGCTTCTTCAGCAGAGGACGGGACCCTCGATCCCTGGGAGTAGATGCTCTTCTCCAACAATGGCCACCACAAGAGCTTCTCTATGTGTTCCCGCCCTGGCCCATGTTGGGCAGGGTACTAGACCGGGTGGCAAAGCATCCCGGCAGGATAATCCTGGTGGGTCCGGATTGGCCCAGGCGTCCCTGGTATGCGGACTTGATCAGGCTCTCAGTCGACGATCCTCTGCGGCTGCCAGTGGAGCAGGGCCTGTTACATCAGGGTCCCGTGGTGATGGAGGATCCCTCCCCCTTTGGTCTTACGGCCTGGCTATTGAGCGGCAGCGTCTGAGGAAGAAGGGCTTCTCAGACAAGGTCATCGCCACTATGCTGAGAGCGAGGAAACGCTCTACTTCTACTGCTTACGCCGGGGTTTGGCGTATCTTTGCGGCGTGGTGTGAAGCAGGCTCTCTTTCTCCTTTCACTGCTCCAATTTCTTCAGTGTTGGCGTTCCTGCAAGAAGGTCTGGACAAAGGCCTGTCGCTCAGTTCCCTTAAGGTCCAGGTAGCGGCTCTGGCTTGCTTCAGGGGCCGCCTGAAGGGTGCTTCCCTGGCTTCGCAGCCAGATGTGGTGCGCTTTCTCAAGGGGGTTAATCACCTGCGCCCTCCTCTGCGCTCAGTGGTGCCTGCGTGGAATCTCAACCTGGTGCTAAGAGCATTGCAGAAGCCGCCGTTTGAACCCTTGTCAAGGGCATCTCTGAAAGACCTGACGTTGGAAGCAGTCTTTTTGGTGGCTATCACTTCAGCCAGAAGAGTTCCCGAGCTCCAGGCGCTCTCGTGTCGAGAGCCTTTTCTACAGTTCACTGAGGCAGGAGTGACTATTCGCACAGTGCCTTCCTTCCTGCCCAAGATTGTTTCTCGCTTCCATGTGAATCAGCAGCTAGGTCTCCCTTCCTTTCGTAGGGTGGACTACCCAGAGGAGTACTCTGCTCTTAAATGTCTGGATGTGAGACGAGTCATCATCAGATACTTGGAAGTGACCAATGATTTCCGGCAATCGGATCATCTGTTTGTCCTGTATACAGGTCCTCGTAAGGGTCTGCAGGCTGCTAAGCCTACAAGTGGCAAGATGGGTCAAGGAAGCCATTGCAGCGGCTTAGGGTCCGTCTCCTTGGAAGAGATTTGCAAGGTGGCAACTTGGGCTTCGACCCATACCTTTGCCAGGCATTACCGCTTGACTGTGGCTGCTCGGGCGGAGGCCCGGTTTGGAGCTTCAGTGTTGCGGTCAGGGATTTCTATGTCCCGCCCTGGGTGAGTACTGCTTCGGTACATCCCACCAGTCTATGGATTGATCAGCTTGATGATATGGAAGGTAAAATTATGTATAATCATACCTGATAATTTTCTTTCCATTAATCATAGCTGATCAATCCATAGCCCCTCCCAGATATCTGTATTGTTTTTATTCTGGTTGCATTTCAGGTTCAAGTTTAGTCTTCAGTTACTTCAGAAAGACTTCGTGTTCAAGTTTTTTCACTTGGATTCTTCAAGAGTTAAGACGAGTTTGTGTTACAGTGAGCTGCTGCATTCCTCTCCCCTCCGTTTTACGGGGCTGGATTGAGACTTAAAATTCTGCCGGCACTCCCTCCCGCTTCGTGCGGCTGTAGGGCAGTTTTGTACCCCTCCCGCTTCGGCGGTGTTAGGGTCAGTCAGCTCCTCCCGCGGTTGCGGTTGCAGGATAAGCCAGATCCCCCCGCATCGGCGGGTGTGGTGTCCCTCCCCCGCTCCGCGGGGATGAGCTGGACGGATTCCCCTCCCCCACTTGTGTGGGGATGAGCTGGGTTAATTCCCCTCCCCCGTTTCGGCGGTGGTGAGCTGGGCAGAGTGTCCCTTCGTGGGTGTAATTCTCTTAAGTGCTGAGTCCTGCGGATGGAGCTTTGATATCGACATACTGAGGAGTTTCCGGCAGCACATGACCACATATAGGGAGGCAAAAGTTTGCTCTCTATCTCCACCTGCTGGTAGATGGACACAACCCACCAGTCTATGGATTGATCAGCTATGATTAATGGAAAGAAAATTATCAGGTATGATTATACATAATTTTACCTTCTCCCTGGGCCCTGCCCTCCCATCCATGTTCCTCTGTCCCCTGCCCACCTTCATCCATCCATATTAAGCAATTTCTCCTCTCTCCCTGGGCCCTGCAATCCCATCCATGCTCCTCTGTCCCCTGCCCACCTCCATCTATCCATATTAAGCAATTTCTCCTCTCTCCCTGGGCCCTGCAATCCCACCCATGCTCCTCTGTCCCCTGCCCACCTCCATCCATCCATATTAAGCAATTTCTCCTCTCTCCCTGAGCCCTGCCCTCCCATCCATGCTCCTCTGTCCCCTCCATTCATTCCTATCCAGCAATTCCCCTCTCTCCCTGAGCCATGCCCTCCCATCCATGCTCCTCTGTCCCCTCCAATCATTCTTATCCAGCAATTCCCCTCTCTCCCCGAGCCCTGCCCTCCCATCCATGCTCCTGTCCCCTGCCCCCTCCATTCATCCCTATCCAGCAATTCCCCTCTCTCCTTTCCATGAACCCTGCCCTCTCATCCATGCTCCTCTCTCCCCTGCACTCCCGCTCCCATGTCCCAACTGCCCGCCCTCTTCTCCCCCCCCCCCCCGCCAACATCCCTTTCCTTTATTTTTTCTTTTAAATTTACCTCTGTCCGGCAGCACAGGCGCAGCGTCATTGAAGGAGGCGGCGCTCCCGACGTGTCTAGCCTTCCCTTTGCTCAGTGTCCCGCCTTCTTCTGACGTCATTTCCTTGACGTCAGAAGAAGGCGGAACACTGAGCGAAGAGAAGGCTAAACACGTCGGGATCGCCGCCTCCTTCACTGATGCTGCGCTGCCGGACGGAGGTAAATTTAAAAGGAGAAAAAAAAGGAAAGGGATTTTGCGGGAGAGAAGAGGGCGGGCAGTTGGGCAATGGGAGCTGGAGGGCGAGGTAAGTATGGTGCGGCGGCGCCCCCCAGAGGACGGCGCCCCCCTGCTGTGCTTACCCCGCTTACCGTGTTGGCACGGCCCTGGCAGCCAGCCAACCAAAAATACAGCAACTCTCCAAAGTCTAGTCCTCTACCTGCGGTAACCACTATTTCAAGTGCGGGTCGGGGTCAGGAAGTCAGCCGCTCTAGCGTTTCACCATGCAGCTGTATTTTGGAGGATACATGTAAAATGTCCACATGTAAATGACTGGGCAAAGAAAAAAAAATGAACTTTTAAAGGTTTTTAAATTGAATGTGGGAGGATCCCGAGGATCCCGCTGTATCTGTTTTTTACCTTTTGCCGCTGTGCTCTGCTGCTCTCATTCCCCCCGTCGTTCTCGCTCTCATTCCCATCGTCGTTCTCGCTTTCAGCCTCAGGGCGCCTGCCTTGCATTACTCCCCACAGTGCACTTGCAATGTGCAGGCCGGCTCCACGTGGAAATGTCTGTGCTTACCAGACGTGCCGCCGTGTTTCCTCCACTGTGCCAGCAGTAGCTGGACTGCTAGAGAAGACGTCATTGGGCCCTTGCTGCCTGGGTCAGCCGAGACCCCTAGAGTCAGCAGGCCTCAGCACTCCGCATGGCCCCAAACAGGAACAGGAGCCAGCATATGGAGCACAGTCTGCAGACTCTGACTCTACACCTGCCAACACATGCACCACCAGCTGCCCAGGTAAAATAAATACTTTTTAACATGTACAGTGAATGTAATGCTGGTGGTGGGCTTCTGGGTGGGGGTGGGCTGTTCATATCCAAGAGGGAAAAAAGGTATTTATTGTTGGTGGGTTTACGGGTGGGGATGGACTCTAAACTGCCTAGAGGAAAAATATACTTTTTTTTCTCCTAGGCAGTTTAGAGTCCAGACACCATCCCCACCCATAAACCCACCAACAATAAATTTTAATGTTGGTGGGTTTCTGGGTGGGAGTGCACTCAGTGCCCAGGTTATAATTTTTTTAAAAAATCTGTATATCTTTTTTATGTTGGTGGGTTTTTGGGTGGGGATGGGCTCTTCTGTGCCCAAGTTAACATAAAAAGAGCTTTATATTTAACTTAGACAGGTTTCTGGGTGGGGGTGGGCTCTGCAGTGGTGTGCTTCAGGTTGGGGGAGATGCCAGACTATGGGGGGATGGGTAGGGGTTAGGATAGGGCTGACACTAGGCTACAGGGGAGGAGTAGGGGTAGAGTGGGGCTGATGCCTAGGTATGAGATGTATGTGAGGAAGGGCTGATGCAGGGTTATGGGGATGGATGGGGGGTAGGGAAGGGTAAGGCTGATGTCAGGCTATAGGGATGGATGGGGAGTAGGGAAGGGAAGGGTGGGGCTGATGCCGGGCTATAGTGATGGATGCAGTGGGGGATAGTAAGGGAAAGGTAGGACTGATGTCGGGCTACAGGGAGGGATGTGTGGTAGGGAAGGGCAGGGCTGATGCTGGGCTACTGGACAATTTCAAATTTTTGGTCCTTTTTTTCTGTAATTGACAAAGATTGGTCTGTGTTCTGCATGTGACCAAAGTGAGATTTTCTTCTGGCATGTGGTTTGTGTGGGGATCTATATCAGTCTGACTTTTCCAATGGGACTCGTATTGCTGTTGTGTATATTCACAGCTGCCTTTTTAAAGGTACTGTTAATGGTATTTGTGTGTTCAGAATTGGTGGTGTTAAGGTTTTCTACATAGGCTTTTAGTATGTATGTGGTTTATGTTGATACTGGACAGCTGTTGGGCAGACTGTTTATTAGAAATCCTTCATCAATTGCACTCTAAGGCATTATTTTGGAGTATTCTAAGAAACACTACTCATACCTATATACATAGTGCCCACCCATATTAGCTCTGGGCCCACCCAAAATGTCAGGTCTGGCTACGCCACTGTTAAAAGAGATACAGTATTTAACTGGCAACCAATGTAGTTTGGATAAAAGTGGGGTGATATGATCACTCCTTCAGGCTTGACAAAGGAAATAATTTTAGCTTGTTTCACTGCAAGAAGTTTTCAGTCACTAGTGCTGTGTATGAAATTATTCATAATCTTGAAAATGTGGAAGCAATGCCAGTGACAGTACAATTAAATAAAGCTAGCTCAGACAAAGTAGATCTAATCAAAGCAAACAGTACCACTTTTCTATTTTCTGAGACAGAAGCATGAACATTTCATATTTATATTCCTTGCTTATCATTCACTATTTGTGTAGCTTGTTATTCAAAGAATAGCCTTCCTTTTACTAGAATCCTAAAAGAAAAAAAAAAGACAACACTCCCCTCCCCATATAATTTATGTAAATAACATACTTTTATGTTATACAGCTTATAATAATAATAATATCATAAGAATAATATACTTTATGTACACAGCACCAACAATGCACTGGACACTGTGCAATGAAATTACACCTTGATTGTTGGTTCAATAGATTTGCAAACACAAAAATTCAGTCTACTGTAAATTGTATGTTATTTTTAACCCAGAAACTGTAAACAAAATTGTGTTTGTGTTCAAAATTCTGGAGCAAAATTGACTTTCCCATGGAAAAATGTGATGTCTCTATCGAGTCCCTCCACTACCCTTCCCCCCACAGTCTGACATCTCTCCCTCCACTTTCCCCTTCCCTGCCCATGATTTGGTATCTCCCACCCTTTCTGAAATCCCATCCCCCTTCTTGGGTAGGGTTACCATATAGCTCCAGGTCATGGAGGACAGATTGAGCCAGTCCACTTTTACTAGAAGTAAAAACCCAGGCTGTCTCAATCTGTCCTTCATGACCTGGAGCCATATGGTAACCCTACTTTTGAGCTACCTTCAAAACTTGTCTTTACTTGTAGAGGTCACCAGCAATAACAGTGATTCATAGATGCCATTGCTGCCTGATCCAGCCCTGGGAGCCTTTCCTGTGCTTCATGCAGCCCTGCTGGAAACAGGAAGTAGTGTCAGAGGGGGGCATGACATGGCAGAATGAAGCCTCTGAGGCCAGCTGCAAATAGTGTGTATGAATCATTGCTGCTGCCTGGAACTTCTACATATAAAAAAGACAAGTTTGAAAGGTAGCCTGAAGAGAGGGAGGTGTTAAAAGACAGAGGGGATGCTGGTTCATAGAGGACGGGGTGGAAGGGAGGGATAGATGCCAGACTACGGTTGGAGAGTGGAGGGAGAAGGGAAAAGAAAGATGCCAGACTGCATGGGGTGGGGTAGCAATAGTACCAATCAGGTAGTTTGCTGCATGGCAGTTTAAAAAGAGGTGCATGGCGTCCCTCAAATTGTAGCTCTCTTCACCCTGTATTTCCGCCAAAGCTTCTGGAAAAATACTGTTGCTTGGACTGTGACCTTTCCTATATGTTCTTAGGAGCTGGTGTTGTACTGTAGATGGGTCTAATTCCTACTAGATCAGGATTTATGTAAACATTTGCGTAATTGTCTATTGTGTATTTGTTCTGTAAAACATCTAGATCTTTTTTTTTCAGTTATTGAGCTCTATAAATTGGAACTGAAATTACATTAAATTGACTTCATATGCATTCATTTATAAGTTTATCATTTACTAATTTAGCATTCACTATTTTTTTAAAGACATACTAACAAACTGAGGGATTTTTTTACTAAGCAGCGGTAAGCACTAACGCGTGCTTCCCAAGTGCCAAAATGCACTACCGGGCAACCTATGGTAATTCAGGCATATGTACATGTTTTCCCAGCGCTAAAATATGTTGTATTTTTTAACACTGGGGGTGTTTTTGGAGGGCAGAGAGTTGGCCTGCCCAGCGCTAATCAGTTAGTGCAGCTACATTGCCATACACCAACTGATTAGCACATGGTTAGCATGTGAGCCCTTTCTGCCTACTAAATAGTGTTGGTGAGGGCTCACGCGCTAATGGCCACATGCTAATTTGGAAATTAGCACGTGGCCATTAATAGGAAAAATAGAAGTGCAACCATTTAACAGCTGTGCTAAAAGTGGCCTCAGCATGTGGGAAAACCTACATGATAATCACAGCGTAGGCCACCTTTTAGCGTAGCTTAGTAAAAGTGTAACAGAATCTTTGGCTAAGTAAATCAGGAGACAAGAGGCAAATGGTTCCGAAGACAAGGCAGCTTTATTGCTAGCAATGAACAGTACTGAGTTCAGTCTCAGGATACTGCGTCACGAGCGTCACCTAACACTCGTTCTTATACAGATTACTGGTCATGCGCATAAAACGCACCATACATCACACATACACATGCGCAGTACAGGCACATGCGCAATACATTAGTAGTTCTGTAGTTCTCACAGAGAAAAGATACGTCAGTTTCATAGCTTTCATAGAAATTGTTACTTTGCAAGAAATGTAACTTATTGCAGTGTTCCAGCACATTTACACAATACAGCCTCTATGCATGGATCACGAGACTGCGCTGGCAGAGCCAGCTGCCTTCCCTACAACCCTAAATTGCTGACTACTACAACTTGTTATCTAGCTGCTGGTTAACAAATACATACTACTAGTAAAAGTCCAAACTGCACAGGTTTAGGTCTTAGTCTAGGCTCATTATATGTAAGCTGAGGTTTTGGTACAAAGCAAAGGTGCAAGTGTGAATGCAAAGTCCAAATAGAAAATCCTGTTAGTGCAAAAGTCCACAAAAGCCCAGATAAAGTAAACAGTGTGTAACGCTGTTTATCTAATGTGTCTGCATCCTGTCCCAAACAGTTATCTAGCTAGCTAGCAGGAGCTGACAGTTAATGGTTAAGGCACAATACAAGAAGATGCAAATGTTCAGTCAACATTCAAGTATAAAGTATGCCACAAAGAAGGCAAAGTCCATAAGTTCACTGCAAAGAGCAAAGTCCATAGGTAGTATGCACAGAGCTTGAGGTTGTCCTGCCAGTCTAGTGATGGCTGCAAGCCGTGTACAGTGTTCGCTTGTCCACTCCTACAAAAGGGCAGTAAGATGGGGTGGAGTTGGATGGGTCCCAAGTGGGACATCCCAATTCTGACTGGGACATTCTTTTGAAAGTGCTCCTCCACGTTAAATGTTAACACATGTTAGTTGTTAGGAAATTGTTCTCTTGGTGTTTAACCCAACAGGTCACCTTGGTTGAGAAGACAAGAAAAAGGCACCTAGGCTTCTCTGTATGTTTATAAAATAGTAGTAATGAAATGCAGTAATTGAAGTTATGGACATACGCCTGCTAAGAAGCAGGTGTAAAAGTTAGTTGAAAAAGTACATTCATATAATTTATAATGTATACATGTAAATCATGACTTTGCCTATTCTCTTCCAAAATGTTTGTCCCTGTCACACTGACAGAAGAGCAAAGTTCGCTGTCCACGAATTTCATGTGGAGGCCGACTGGATCATCTGCAGCTCCGCAAAATTCCGATGATATGCTGGAGTGCCGTGGGCTCCAGGCTACTATGGTCACTCACCATACCTGTAGCAGGGAAGACATAACAGGGAACGGAAAACACAGGAAACAAAACAGCCAAGGCATGCTCTACCTGCCATAGAAAGAAGAAGCACCCATCATACACCAATTATCCCCAGACCAATCCCCTGTAAAGTAGCAAAGTTCCAGCACTTGCCTGTACGGACAATCCCCCCAATCCTGTCCTCCACATCCTGCGGTAGGCAACGCCTCATGGATAGAAGCAGGAAGCACACTGCAGGGAATAGTGCCCAAAGGTCAATAGCATTCCCATTTACAGATGCGCACAGGCCACTGTGCAGCAGCAACATTCTCATGAAACCAGGAATGCTGAGCGGAAAAAAGAATGCAGCCCATAAAACCAAAGCGTACCGGGGTATGTACCAGACCCTCAGTGGCCGACTAACCTGGCCAACATCATCTCCAGCCCACACTGTAATGCTGAACAAAGACAGCAGCATATTCTGTATAGTGGGTAATAGGGAGCCAGTTGTAAGCTGTTGCTATCAATGCCAGGGCGAGCAGTGCCACTGATTGACGCCCCCCCCCCCCCATTCTGTACCACACTACCAGCAATAGGCCCCATTTGCCGTACCCACAAATACGTGTGGTTAAATACATGAAACATGAGTGTCAACCAACAGAAGCCACACAACTGACCCTCAGAAGCCACTTGAAGTCATTTAGGTGTGCGCCTCCGGCAACGGCTGCTGCCCCCACTCGCAGTACCACCTGCCTCCTTGGAAGCACTCCGCATAAGGACATAATCGTTGCCATACTGAGATATACCAAAGGCCCATCAAGCCCAACATCTTGTTGCCAACAGTGTCCCATCCAGGTGCAAGCACTAGACCAGATCCACAAACCATACAATACCTTTGGGGGTTTTTGTTAATTTTTTTTTTTAAGCAGCGGATTTCCTCAATTCCATCTTAATAATGACTAATGACTAATCCTTCATGAAGTTGTCCAAACTCCCCCCTTTTTTATACCCTGCTAAGCCAATTGCTTAAACCACGTTCTCTGACAACAAATTCCAGAGAATACATGCACTCCTCTCAAAATTGTTTAAGGTACCACTTTGGAGCATCAGTGCTTGCCCCCAAGTCCAAGTACTATGAAACAAGTAGACAACAATTTACCTCTGCCCAACCCACTCCACTCGTTTCATACACGTCTCTCTTATCTCTCCTAATTCATCTTTTCCTCATGCTGAAGAGCCCTAGGCTCTGAAGCCATTACCCATAGGGAAGTCATCTCAACCTCTCAGCTGCTTAAAGACTGCTCAACACAGTCGTGCTGTCCGTCAACCCAGCCCCCCCCCCACCCCAAACCAAGATGAGCAAGGCTGAGCCATGGCCCAGCAGCAACAGGTTGCCATGATAATCATATCGTAAGCTGCGATTAACTTCCATGAGTACCCCTGGCCTACCAACAGAAAGGTATGCTAACAGCATCAATTACTTGAGAACACATTCAGCAGAGATCAGGGACAACTACCTAAGTTGCAGTGCCTGGGACAGGAACCTCCCGACAAAGCATCAGGCGGAGGCCCAGCCACTCTGCGACCGCCCATTGATCAAACCACAGAACTCCCCCAAACACATGAAAGGGAGACGTCCTCGGGCACACAGTCAGCTATATCACACAATTCCGGACAGAAAGAACCTCCGCCGACATGACCAGGTTTCAAATCTTCATCAGGGAAGAGGTTCAATATTTTACTGCAGCATTGTTCTCTCAGGAAAGAAAATGGCAGCCATGATGAAGATTTGAAACCTGGCCATGTCGGCGGAGGTTCTTTCTATACTGAAAAATGTGCTGCCAGTTAAGTAGTACTTTGATCTTGAGTTAAACTAGTTTGAGTATAAGAAAGTTTTGAGACAAAGTGAAATCAAGAATCGATGATGATTTGAACACCGCTGCTGTATAAAGTTACACAAGCAACGTTGATGCAGTGCATTCTGATGATCCTATGAAAACTAAATGGAAACAGCACAGCATAATTTATTTATTTATTTATTAGGATTTATTTACTGCTTTTTTGAAGGAATTCACTCAAGGCGGTGTTCAGTAAGCTTAGATCAAACATGAGCAATAGGCAATTACAGCAGTTGAAATATTCAACTAATAATAAAAAGTATGACATGTGTCACTATTTTAGAAAGAGATCAACGGCCATCTTCCAACACAAATCGGGAGATGGCCGGCCATCTCCTGAACCTGGTCAAATCGGTATAATAGAAAGTCAATTTTGGCCGGTGCCAACTGCTTTCCGTCGGGGAGCTGGCGAAACTTCAAGGGGGCGTGTCGGCAGGGTACAGAAGGCAGGATGGGGCGGGACGGGGGCGTGGTTACGAGATGGCTGGCTTCGCCCGATAATGGAAAAAAGGTGGCCAGATCTCACGAACATTTCGCCGGCTTCACTTGGTCCATTTATTTTTACGACCAAGCCTCAAAAAAGTACCCCAATTGACCAGAAGACCACCAGAGAGAATCCGGGATCACCTCCCCTTACTCCCCCAGTGGTCATCAACCCCCTCCCACCCCCAAAAAAATTAAATACATTTTTTTGCCAGCCTCTATGCCAGCCTTAAATGTCATACCCAGCTCCCTGACAGCAGTATGCAGGTACCTGGAGCAGTTTTTTGTGGGTGCAGTGCACTTCAGGCAGGTGGACCCAGGCCCACCCCCCCCCCCCCCCACCTGTTACACTTGTGGTGGTAAATGGGAGCCGTCCAACCCCCCCCCCAAACCCACTGTATCTACATGCAGGAGCCCCCTTCACCCCTTAGGGCTATGGTAGTGGTCTAGAGTTGTGGAGAGTGGGTTTTGGGGGGGATTTGGGGGCCTCAGCACCCAAGGGAAGGGAGCTATGCACCTGGGAGCAATTTTTATTTTTTAACTTTTAGAAGTGCCCCCTAGGGTGCCCGGTTGGTGTCCTGGCATGTGAGGGGGACCAGTGCACTACAAATGCTGGCTCCTCCCATGACCAAATACCTTGCATTTCGCCGGGTTTGAGATGGCCGGGCCCGGTTTCCATTATAGCCGAAAACCGAAGCCGGCCATCTCTAAACCCGGCGATCTCAACATTTGACTTAAATGTTGAGATTTAGCCAGCCAGCCATCTTTTTCGAAAATACGGTTGGGTCCGCCTATTTACGGAGCCGGCCACGGAGATGGCCGGCGACGTTCGATTATGCCCCTCATGGTATACTACTTGCAACATCAGCACAATATGTAATGGAACATTATAATTGATAGTGAAGGGTAAGGCAAAGTTGTAACATATAGATGGGTAAGAAAGTAGGAAGAGTTAGAAAGTAAGGTGATTGATTTGAAGAAGTTGCACATGAGGTCAGAGAGATGGTTAAGTACATCTCAGCTAGGGTAGGAGTGAATAAACATGTTGCGCTGCAGTATGTGCAGCACGAGTCACTCCTTGTGTGTGTGAGTGAGACTAACAAGTTAGCTACTTCTTCCATTGAAGGCCTGGTTGAAGAGCATTATAATTAATAACAGCATAAATATTATAAATGAATTGACATCTATAGTGATTTGATATCTACTCTGTTAACATATGAGAACCTATTCTGCTAACATATGAGAACCAAAGGATGAAACCTTCTGCTCAGTGTGCTGCTGTGGCTAAGAAAGCAAATAGAATGTTAGGTATTATTAGGAAAGGAATGGAAAACAAAAATGAGGATGTTTAATGCCTTTGCATCGCTCCTTGGTGCGACCACACCTCAAATATTGTGTTCAATTCTGGTCGCCGCATCTCAAAAAAGATATAGTGGAATTAGAAAAGGTGCAGAGAAGGGCGACAAAAATGATAAAGTGGATGGGACGACTTCCCTATGAGGAAAGGCTAAAGTGGCTAGGGCTCTTCAGCTTGGAGAAAAGGTGGCTGAAGGGAGATATGATAGAGGTCTATAAAATAATGAGTGGAGTTGAACGGGTAGATGTGAAGCGTCTGTTTACTCTTTCCAAAAATACTAGGACTAGGGGGGCATGCGATGAAGCTACAATGTAGTAAATTTAAAACGAATCAGAGAAAATTTTTCTTCACTCAACGTGTAATTAAACTCTGGAATTCGTTGCCAGAGAATGTGGTAAAGGCGGTTAGCTTAGCAGAGTTTAAAAAAGGTTTGGACGGCTTCCTAAAGGAAAAGTCCATAGACCGTTATTAAATGGACTTGGGGAAAATCCACTATTTCTGGGATAAGCAGTATAAAATGTTTTGTACAGTTTTGGGATCTTGCCGGGTATTTGTGACCTGGATTGGCCACTGTTGGAAACAGGATGCTGGGCTCGATGGACCTTTGGTCTTTCCCAGTATGGCAATACTTATGTACATATGATGTAAGTTGATACACCACCTTGATGTCAATTACTAGCAAATCAGTTTCATACTATATACAGGCACTCATCCCTATGCCTCTTATACCCCCCACCCCCCTCACCAAAGGTAATTTTTTTTGGCTCAAATCCAGGGATAAGCAAAGACTCTCCCAAGTCTACCTAACTGATACCCCATATACTAACTCATACGTAAGTTGAGAAATTCCGACTTCAAAGAAGTTGATCGTGCTGAACCAAGGCTCTATACTGTTAAAATTCATTGCTCTTGTATTGCAGTAGTTGTAATATCCTTAAACGAAGAAACATATGAGAACTAGAACCCCTGACTATAGGCCCATCAGTACATAGTTTTTACTTCTGAGCCACCTGCAGCTCTTAAAGCAGAGTCCAACAAAAACCACTATACTGCAGGCCAGCTATTTTTTTTTTACTTGATTTCTTAGGTTCCTTCCTCTTCTGCTAGACATCTCCTCGTAGGGTTACCATATGGCTCCAGAAAAAGGAGGACACATTGATCCAGTCTGGGTTTTGCTTCAGTTGAAAGCAATGGAAGTAAAACCCAGACTGGCTTAATCTGTCCTCCTTTTTCTGGAGCCATATGGTAACCCCTACCTCCTGCTCACCCAGTGCAACCCACCAAAACCACACTAAGTCTCCCACCATTCCCTCTGCACCCCTATCTGATCCAGAGTTTTAATTTTTTTTAACAGCTCTTGTGGGACTCACACCCACAGCATTTGAATCTCTTCAACCAACTAAAAGTCCAACATGCTATCCACTGCACCAGAGCCCCCATACATTTATTTAGTTATTTGTACCCAGTGCTAGAGAAAGATATACCCCAACCCATTCTACAATATTTTGATTAAACTAAGAAATACAAATCTATAACGAGCAGGACTGTAATTAGAAACAGGTACCTACACTAAAGATCAAGCTGCCTCCGGGGAGCAGGAAGGATCTGGTCCCTGGAGGGGCTGGCCTTATATTAGCACTGCCAAGCCTGCCCTCTCCTTAACAGGGTTACGTCCCCATTGACTGGTGATTCCTGCTCTGAAGATTCAAATATGACTGACCAATAGGGGTCAACCATGTCCCCGCGCACTGAACTCAGACCCAAGTTAAGGTTCACCTTCCCTTTCAAGTCCTGGAAGACCCAGCCTAAGCACAGCGCGCCAGAAAAGGCGAGTTGGCTCATCCCCTCATTAAGGGCAGGCTCTGGACAAGCCGTTCACCCTTCTTCAGTAAGTGGCTCAGTAACTCGTGATACATAGGAGGATGAAACAATATGTGGAAAAACAAAAAAGACTACTCTGTAATGGCAGGTGTGAAAGTAACGAAGAAAATAATTAAAAAAAAAAATAATCTTAGCAAGTCATTTCTAAGCAACTCAATAACAGGAGAATCTAAGCAAAAAAACAAACAAAAAAAAAAACTATACAGAAGCTGAGATTGCCTTTGAAGTGTAGCTAGAAAGCAATTACCACAAGTAACAAAGTTCATGATCTGCAAGCCCTGATGTTAGAAGCAGACTTTGATATTTTTGCTATCGCAGAGGCAGGGATCAATGCTCCCACGAATGAGATGCAAATATACCGGGCTATAATCTATTTAGGAAGGATAGAGATGATTGAAAAGGTGGAAGAGTAGCTCTATATGTGAGAAACAATATTAAAGTGACTGAAATGTAGGGTCCTGGGGAAAGGAAGAAGCAGTATGAATCACCTTGAAAAAAAAGAATGCAGGACTTTGTGTTTCTGCACTCCACTTTAGCTGTTATATCAAACCAAACTGTTTGAACACTACCCACTCATATGTTAGACACACTTTCTTCATTTGTGAGCACCAGTTCCTACATTGCTCAATTAGATGGTGCTGGGGAGGAGCCGGCTGTCTTTGTACATGTGGGTACCAATGACATAGGAAAATGTGGGAGAGAGGTTATGGAAGCCAAATTTAGGCTCTTAGGTAGAAAGCTGAAGTTCAGATCCTCCAGTGTAGTATTTTCTGAAATGTTCCCCGTTTCACGCGCAGGACCCAAAAGGCAGGCAGAGCTCCGAAGTCTCAATGCATGGTTGAAACAATGATGCAGGGATGAGGGATTTAGATTTATTAGGAACTGAGCAACATTCTGGGAAAGGGGGAGACTGTTCTGAAAGAGTGAGCTCCACCTTAACAGGGATGGAACTAGGTTGCTGGTGCTAATTTTTAAAAAGGAGAAAGAGCAGCTTTTAAACTTAAATTGGGGGGGGGGGGGGGGGGGGGGGGGGGGGGGGGGGGGGGGGGGGGAGCCAACAGTCGCCCAGGAGTGCACATTTCGGTGTGGAGTATTCTTGAAGGATACTATTGAAACAGGATGTTTAGGAAATCCCAGTAGAGAGGTTTCAACAATGCTGAAAGTAAGCCAGGTGTGCTTAAAGAGACAGCAGGATAAAGGAAGCACATTATCCCCGTCAACTTCTAAGCAGTTTGTAGATCCAAGGAAAAAACACAATTTGAAGTGCCTGTATACAAATGCTAGAAGCCTAAAAAAAGATGGGAGAGTATCAGGCTTATTTTTGAAAGTGATCGCTGGCCATTTCCCGACATAAATTGGGAGATGGCTGGCGATCTCTCAAAAGCGGCGAAATCGGTATAATCGAAAGCGGCTTTTTTGACAGCATCGCCACTTTCCCGTCGCCTCGCCAGTGAAAGTTCAAGGGGGCGTGTCGGCGGCTTAGCGAAGGCGGGACATGGGCGGGCATGGGTGTGGCTACCAGATGGCCAGCTTTCGTGGATAATGGAAAAAAAAAGCGGCGTTAATCAGTATTTCGCCGGGTTTACTTGGTCCTTTTATTTTCACGACCAAGCCTCAAAAAGGTACCCCAACTGACCACTGGAGGGAATGGGGGATGACCTCCCTGTGGTCCCCCAGTGGTCACCAACCCCCTCCCACACTAAAAAAATAAAAATAAAAACCTTTTTTGCCAGCCTGCCAGCCTCAAATGTCATACCCAGCTCCCTGACAGCAGTATGCAAGTCCCTGGAGCAGTTTTTAATGGGTGCAGTGCACTTCATGCAGGCAGACCCAGGTCCATCCCCCCCCCCTACCTGTTACACTTGTGGTGCTAAGTGTTGAGCCCTCCAACCCCCCCCCCCCAAAACCCATTGTACCCATATGTAGGTGCCCCCCTTCACCCATAAGGGCTATGGTAATGGTGTAGAGTTGTAGGGAGTGGGTTTGGGGGGGATTTGGGGGGCTCAGCACCCAAGGTAAGGGAGCTATGCACCTGGGAGCTTTTTTTGTATTTTTTAAACATTTTAGAAGTGCCCCCTAGGGTGCCCGGTTGGTGTCCTGGCATGTCAGGGGGACCAGTGCACTACAAATTCTGGCTCCTCCCATGACCAAATGTCTTGGATTTTGCCGGGTTTGAGATGGCCGGCATTTTTTTCCATTATCGCTGAAAAACAAAAGTGGCGATCTCAAACCCGGCGAACTCTGGCATTTGGCCGGGCTAAACCGTATTATCAAAAGAAAAGATGGCCGACCATCTTTTTCGATAATACGGTTCCGGCCAGCTGTTGCGCCGCTGCCAAAATAGATCGCCGGCGAACTATTTCGCCAGCGACGTTCGATTATGCCCCTCCACGGAGCACTAAATGATATGGTAGATATAATAGGCATCTCAGAGACTTGGTGGAAAGAGGACAGTCAATGGGACACTGTGTTAACAGGGTACAAATTGTATCACAATGATAGAAAGGATCAAATTGGAGGGGGGGTTGCGATATATGTTAAAGACTGAATTGAGTGAAATAAAATAGACATTCCACATGAAACAGATAGCAGCGTGGAATCATTATGGATACAAATTCCATGTGTGAGAGGAAGGCATATTCTTGTAGGGCTGTACTATCATCCACCGGGACAGAACAAACAGACAGATGAAGAAATGCTTACAGAAATTAGGAAAGCTGGCAAATTGAGCAACAGTATAATAATGGGCAATTACCACTGTGTTGCAATCATTTTTTTTCATTATCTTGGACTGTTTAAAGTCTTTTTTTCCCTTGAAGCAGCTTGGATTGCGAAACAAGGACCCCTTCTCGGGACTGAACAGATATTTTGGTGGATTGTACCAAGATAACTATTGTAGAAAATATGTACACTTCCAACTGATGATTATGCCTGAAGAAGAACACAGTCTCTGAAGGTGGCTAGCAAGGACGGCTAGCTTGAAGAGGAACACAGTCTCTGAAGGTGGCTAGCAAGGACGGCTAGCGAAGAGGAACACAGTCTCTGAAGGTGGCTAGCAAGGACAGCTAGCCTGAAGAGGAACACAGTCTCTGAAGGCGCAACACTCCGAGATCCACTGTAGACCTTTATAAACTAGTGTCAAGAGTTTGAATTGTATGTATGGTGAAACGGGCAACCAGTGTTCCAATTTTAGCACAGGTGTCACACAATCAAATTTATGCACTTTATGTAGAAGTTAATAACTGTTGATTGAACAAGTTGGAGACTTTTCAGTATTGCAAGAGAGACCAATAACAAAGCATTTCAGTAGTCTATATGATTAATAACAGGATGAGTGCACATATATAGGATGTGGAAAGAAATGGGAATCAAATTTATGCACTTTATGTAGAAGTTAATAACTGTTGATTGTACAAGTTGAAGACTTTTCAGCATTGCAAAAGAGAGATCAAAACAAAGCATTACAGTAGTCTATATGAGTAATGACTAATGACAGGATGCATTCACATATACAGGATGTGGAAAGAAATGGCTTACAAGAACAAATTTATTGTAAAGCAAAAAATGAAGAATTTTATCAATTTCTGTCTTGAATGTCAACTTGGAATAAAGAACAACACCTAGAATGCTGATGTTGTCTTTAAAAGCCAATGTGTGCCTTTAAAGAAGAGGGGAAGAAGAAAGGGTACAGAAAAGAAACTTGGGGATTAGGAAAATGACTTCCCTTAATCTTTCCATTTGAGAGCTGCTTAATTGGAGCACCTTTTTGTAACCTGGATGTGCTTGGTAGCAGGTCTAAATACCAACGTCCATTTTTGGGGGGTATAGACATCCCTTCTTGTCATATCAGAGTTGGATATCCACATTTCGGTCCTGCTCAATACAAGCCCAACCATGCTGCCTTACCATAAGGACGTACTGCATTTTTAGGCATCTGTACTCTGGCTTTACAAAACTGGGATTTAGACTTTCATGTAGTGTAGATTTCTAAATGCCAGTTTTCAGACATCTAAAACACACATAGAGCTTCTGAAATAAGAGCCCTAGTGCATCTAGATTTTCAGAAGGCATTGGATAAAGTCCCATATGGCAGCCTCCTGAAGCAATTAAAGTCAAAGAATAGAAGAGCATGGCTTTTTGTAGCAGCAAACAATGGAGAAAGGCAAACAGTGGAATACCCAAGGGATGTTTATTAACTTATATATTGTGATAAGATCTCTCAGCCAACAAAGCCACTAAAGTACACCAGGGACCACAGCCAGAAATCCTGGAGAATACCAGTAAGATACTTTGCCTCTGAGAAAGAGCTCAGAGACAGACCACAGGTAGTTTCTACTTTAACAGCAGTAGTCCTAATTCTTGGTCTCCTGGACACTCAGGGTGACTACTCACAGTTCCTTTAACTGTACCTCCTTATGTCAAACTCTCTGTTTCTGTGGGCCAGGACCAAGTCGTTCTTGCTTCAAAAGCCCTTTGGCTCTTCTGCTTCAACAAGCAGTCAGCTTGATTAGAGAGTTTGAGTGAATGTGCAAATTAGATCCTCTCCTACCAGGCCTTATGCCAAACAGCTTTCCCTTAGTGTTCTCTAATCATTTGTGTGTATGCATGGGGGGTGGGGGTCGGTTCTTTCTTCTGACAGCTTCTCTTCCCAGGAAAGAAAAATATGAACACTGAAACCTTTGAAGTGAATAGCAGGAATTTAGTTAAACAGCCACCTCCCCTTGGATATGACAACAATCCACCATAACCTTACTGGTCCTGCCCTCTCCCCCCCCCCCCCCCCCCCCCCCACCCTGCAGCAGTTTGTCTCAGTTCCAAATGAAGAACATTTCAAAAATCAAATGTGCAATACAAAATCATAAGGGAATCTCTCCCCAACTTCAAAGGATATTGTGTACCTGGATTTTCAGAAGGTGTTTGACAAAGTGCCTCATGAAAGACTCCAGAAGAAACTGGAGAATCATGGGATTGGAGGTAGGGAATTATTGTGGATTAAGAGCTGGTTGAAAGATATGAAGCAGAGAGTAGGGTTGACTGGTCAGTATTCTCAATGGAGAAGGGTAGTTAGTGGGGTCCCTCAGGGGTCTCTGCTGGGACCGCTGCTTTTTAATATATTTATAAATGACCTAGAGATGGGAGTAACTAGTGAGGTAATTAAATTCGCAGATGACACAAAGTTATTCAGGGTTGTCAAGTCGCAGGAGGAGTGTGAAAGATTACAGGAGGACCTTGCGAGACTAGGAGATTGGGCGTCCAAATGGCAGATGAAGTTCAATGTTGACAAGTGCAAAGTGATGCATGTGGGAAAGAGGAACCCGTATTAAAGCTATGTCATGCAAGGTTCCGCGTTAGGACTTACAGACCTAGAAAGGGATCTGGGAGTCATTGTGGATAAGACGTTGAAAACTTCTGCTCAGTGTGCTGTGGCGGCTAAGAAGGTGCACAGATTGTTGAGTATTATTAGGAAAGGGATGGAAAACAAACATGCGGATGTTATAATGCCGTTGTATCGCTCCATAGTGAGACCACACCTTGAGTATTGTGTTCAGTTCTGGTCACCGCACCTCAAAAAAGATATAAAGGAATTGGAGAAGGTGCAGAGAAGGGTGACGAAAATGGTAAAAGGAATGGGAGGACTTCCCTATGAGGAAAGGTTAAGACGGTTAGGGCTCTTCAGCTTGGAGAAGAGGCAGCTGAGGGGTGATATGATAGAAGTCTACAAGATAATGAGTGGAATGGAGCGGACAGATATGAAGCATTTGTTTACACTTTCTAACAATAATAGAACCAGGGGACATAAGATGAAGCTAGAATGTGGTACATTTAAAACAAATAGAACGTTTTTCTTTACTCAGCGTGTAGTTAGACTCTGGAACTCGTTGCCGGAAAATGTAGTGACAGCAGTTGGCCTTGCTGAGTTTAAAGGGGGTTTGGACAGATTCCTGAAGGAAAAGTCCATTGAACATTATTAATTTAAATTTTTGTTTTGTTTTGGGGTTTTTGCTGGGTTCTTGAGGCCTGGATTGGCCACTGTCGGAGACAGGATGCTGGGCTTGATGGACCCTTGGTCTTTTCCCAGTATGGCGGTGCTTATGTTCTTATGTTCTTATGTACCTTGTCCTTTTATATATCTGCAGACCTTCCTCCACAGGCTTTTAGGGCTGGAGTTGCTCAGGCCTGCAGTCTCTTCTTCTCCTCAAATGTGTAATCTTTTCCCAGTAGCTTCATCTCCAGGCTTCTCTCTCTCTCTCTCCTCCTTCTCAGCTTTCTGGGGAGAGCTTTTATAGGGCTCTGGGACTATACCCAACCCTTCTTGAATCTTTCTCCCATATCCCTTTCAGCTGGACTATTGTTTCCACAGTTCCTCCTCCCTTTTCTGGATTCTTGGAGGCAGTCATTCTAGCCACCACTACTACTACTATTTAGCATTTCTATAGTGCTACAAGGCATACGCAGCGCTGCACAAACATAGAAGAAGGACAGTACCTGCTCAAAGAGCTTACAATCTAATAGACAAAAAAATAAAGTAAGCAGATCAAATCAATTAATGTGTACAGGAAGGAGGAGAGGAGGGTAGGTGGAGGTGAGTGGTTACAAGTGGTTACGAGTCAAAAGCAATGTTAAAGAGGTGGGCTTTCAGTCTAGATTTAAAGGTGGCCAAGGATGGGGCAAGACGTATGGGCTCAGGAAGTTTATTCCAGGCGTAGGGTGCAGCGAGACAGAAGCGCGAAGTCTGGAGTTGGCAGTAGTGGAGAAGGGAACAGATAAGAAGGATTTATCCATGGAGCGGAGTGCACGGGAAGGGGTGTAGGGAAGGATGAGTGTGGAGAGATACTGGGGAGCAGCAGAGTGAGTACATTTATAGGTTAGTAAAAGAAGTTTGAACAGGATGCAAAAACGGATAGGGAGCCAGTGAAGCGACTTGAGGAGAGGGGTAGTATGAGTAAAGCGACCCTGGCGGAAGACGAGACGGGCAGCAGAGGTTTGAACCGATTGGAGAGGGGAGAGGTGACTAAGTGGGAGGCCAGCAAGAAGCAGATTGCAGTAGTCTAAACGAGAGGTGACAAGAGTGTGGATGAGGGTTTTGGTAGAGTGCTCGGAAAGAAAGGGGCGGATTTTACGGATGTTGTAAAGAAAGAAACGACAGGTCTTGGCGGTCTGCTGGATATGAGCAGAGAAGAAGAGAGAAGAGTCAAAGATGACCCCAAGGTTTCAAGCTGAGGAGACAGGGAGAATGAGAGAGCCATCAACAGAAATAGAAAATGGGGGGAGTGGGGAGGTGGGTTTGGGGGGAAAAATGAGAAGCTTGGTTTTGGTCATGTTTAATTTCAGGTGGCGTTGAGACATCCAGACAGCAATGTCAGATATGTCCCGTCCCGGGTCCTTACCTGTGCTCCCGCGGGTGGGAGCGATGGTTGGCGGGGCTCGCGGGGTCCAGGGCGGCGGGAACGAGCTGCCAACGGGGCCGGCGCTGCCGCGGGTCGGCCCGAGGCCGGCGACCCGCTGAATCGAACGCCGGCCTCCGAGAGGGGAACACGCCGGCCAAGAAGGCGGCGCCGGTGTCGTCGTCTCCCTGGCCCGGAGCGGACCAGCGAGCAAGCTCCGCCTACTCGCGCCGGATTGGCGCATTGATGTGGAGACTCCGCCTGCAAGGCAGGCTGGCCAATCCAGGCGTCCCTTGCCTGCCAAGGCCGGGGGGATTGGCTCCTGCTGTTGAGAGGGGATGGACTGGCGGGAGATTTAAACAACGGAACATGAAGGGTCCAGTGCTTCCGTTTCAGATGTCAGAAGCCGACACAGTGGATCTCGGAGTGTTGCGCCTTCAGAGACTGTGTTCCTCTTCAGGCTAGCTGTCCTTGCTAGCCACCTTCAGAGACTGTGTTCCTCTTCAAGCTAGCCGTCCTTGCTAGCCACCTTCAGAGACTGTGTTCCTCTTCAGGCTAGCCGTCCTTGCTAGCCACCTTCAGAGACTGTGTTCCTCTTCAGGCTAGCCGTCCTTGCTAGCCACCTTCAGAGACTGTGTTCCTCTTCAGGCTAGCCGTCCTTGCTAGCCACCTTCAGAGACTGTGTTCCTCTTCAGGCTAGCCGTCCTTGCTAGCCACCTTCAGAGACTGTGTTCCTCTTCAGCGCCTAGCCGTCCTTGCTAGCCACCTTCAGAGACTGTGTTCCTCTTCAGGCTAGCCGTCCTTGCTAGCCACCTTCAGAGACTGTGTTCCTCTTCAGCGCCTAGCCGTCCTTGCTAGCCACCTTCAGAGACTGTGTTCCCTTTCAGTGCTAGCCGTCCTTGCTAGCTGTCTGCAGAGACTGTGTTCCTCCTCAGTGCTAGCCGTCCTTGCTAGCTGCCCTTCAGAGACTGTGTTGCTGACTACCAGCCAGGCCGGCCGTCACCCCGCGGTTCCAGCAGTCCTGCTGGCCGCCTGCAGCTGGGGGCTCAACCCTTGGTGAACGGCGGTCGCCGCGGGTGAAGATTCGGGGTGCGCGGCTGTCCTCTGAGGTCTTGCGGGGCCTCAGGGAACCTAAGGGCTCACCAATAACCGAAACAGGACAGGCCCCCGCCGTGGGAACCGGGACTCCAAGGGGAATGGGGAGGAACCGATGGTGATTGGCCGGCAACGGCTGGCTCCCTCAGATCGGAAAAAGCGCTTGTGGGACGGACTGTGCCTCTATTGCGGTGAGGCAGGGCATTTTGTCCGTACTTGTCCCGCTCGGGCGGGAAACGCCTCCCCCAAGGCACCTTGAGGGGAGGGGTCTTGGGGCATTCCGCTCCCCTACCGGCTTCCCTGATAATACTGCCAGTAACTCTACGTTGGCACGAGACCATGATCCAGACCCAGGCCCTGGTGGATTCTGGGTCAGGGGGCAACTTCATTGGGCACGAACTACTACTACAGATGGGCTGGCCCACGCTTCCTCGTCGACCGGTGTTGCAAGTCACCTCTATTCAGGGAACTACCTTACCGCAGCCGGTCACGGACATCACCCCCTTTTTGGAACTTCAGGTAGGGGAGGATCACCAGGAGGAGGTTCAATTCCTGGTGCTGCCCCGGACCATTCACTCGGTGGTCCTAGGGTTGCCCTGGCTACGGTGTCATAATCCCGTGGTTGACTGGATCGGGGGAAGGATCCGGTCTTGGGGTGACACTTGTCTGGAGACGTGCTGCAGGGGCCAGACCGGTGGCTGCCCCGCATTAACTATGGCGCCCGAGGGGGCCCGGGCGGATCTAGGCTCCCTGCCAGTGGCCTATCGGGACTTCATAGACGTATTCAGCCCCGTGGAGGCGGAGAGTCTACCGCCTCACCGCTCATTTGACTGTGCCATTAGATTGATGGCGGACACTATGCCACCCCGGGGCCGACTGTATACCTTGTCCCGGGGAGAGTCCAAGGTGATGCAGGAGTACATCCGGGAGAATCTGCAGAAGGGGTTCATCCGTCCCTCTACGTCCCCTGCCGGGGCCGGATTCTTTTTTGTTACCAAAAAGGATGGCTCCTTGAGGCCCTGTATTGATTATCGAGGATTAAATGCCATCACCATAAAGGATCGGTTTCCTCTACCGCTCATTCCTGAACTCTTTGACAGGCTGCAAGGAGCCCAGATATTTACTAAGTTGGATCTGTGGGGGGCCTACAATCTGGTTCGGATCCGGCAGGGGGACGAGTGGAAGACTGCATTTAATACTCACGATGGACATTTTGAGTATCGGGTGATGCCGTTTGGACTATGCAACGCCCCCACGGTGTTCCAGCGATTCATCAATTTTGTGCTCGAGGATTTGTTGAACTCCACGGTGATAGTATACCTGGACGACATCCTGATCTACTCCAAGGATCCCGCCGAACATGTGGGGCATGTTCGAGCGGTGCTGCAACGGTTATGGCGGTCTCGCCTGTTCGCCAAGCTCAGTAAGTGCGCTTTTCATCAGCGGTCTCTGCCATTTTTGGGACATATTCTCTTACCCGAGGGGTTGCGGATGGAGCCTGACAAGCTCCGCGCTATTCGGGAGTGGCCGCAACCGCTGGGATTGAAAGCGCTACAGCGTTTTTTGGGATTCGCGAACTACTATCGCCAATTTATTCCTCAGTATTCACAACTGACGGCGCCGTTGACGGCGCTCACTAGGAAAAACGCGAATGTCTGGGATTGGCCGCCAGAGGCGCAAGTGGCTTTCCACCAGGTAAAGGAGGCGTTCAACTCAGCGTCCATCTTGTCAGCCCCGGATCCAGAGAAACCCTTTATTGTGGAAGTGGACGCGTCCGCTTTGGGAGCCGGGGCGGTCCTCTCTCAGGTGAATCCCAAGGGCCGGCGCCAACCTTGCTCTTTCTTCTCTCGTAGATTCTCCCCGGCGGAACGTAATTATACAGTAGGGGATAGAGAACTCTTAGCATTAAAGTTAGCCCTGCAGGAATGGAGACACCTGCTGGAGGGAGCTGAACACCGGTTCACGGTGATCACTGACCACAAGAATCTGCTGTATCTTCAAGAGGCTCAACGGCTCAATCCCCGACAGGCCCGTTGGTCATTGTTTTTTGCCAGATTTCATTTTCAACTGGTCTTTCGGGCTGCTGCTCAGAATACCCCGGCGGACTCTCTCTCCAGAGCATTTGAGGTTCCAGAGGAGACCAGGGAGATTCATTCCATGTTAGATCCGGCATGCCTCAGCGCGGCCGTGGGGGAAGTCGCTCCCACGAAAGAAGTAGTGCCGGCCGCCGATCGAGCGAAGGTAATGCAATGGGGGCATTCAGCCAGATGGGCCGGGCATTTCGGGTATCAAAAGACTCTTCGTCTCATTGCCCGACAGTATCGATGGCCTCAGATGAGGCGAGACATTCTTCAATTCGTCACCACCTGTCCTGTGTGCGCCCGAACTAAACCAGTAATCGGGACCCCCATGGGGAAGTTACAACCACTGTCCGTACCGACAGTCCCCTGGACAGAGCTATCCATGGATTTTATCACCGACCTCCCCAGCTCCCGGGGACACACGGTGATTTGGGTAGTAATTGACCGTTTTTCCAGGATGGCCCATTTTGTTCCCTTGCTGGGACTTCCTTCGGCGGTCTCCTTGGCCCAACTCTTCATTCAACACATTTTTCGACTTCATGGGCTGCCTCTTCGGATTATTAGTGACCGAGGACCACAATTCACCTCACGTTTCTGGAGGGCCTTGTGCACAGCATTGGGGGTTAAGACCCATTTTTCATCAGCGTACCATCCTCAAACCAATGGCATGGTCGAAAGGACGAACCAAACATTAAAGGGGTTCTTGCGAGCCTTTGTCAACAAGCGTCAAGACAACTGGGTCTCCCTGCTTCCTTGGGCCGAGTTTGCATATAACCATAGCGTCCACTCGGCCTCGGGAGACTCTCCATTCTTCTTGGTATATGGACGACATCCTCGGCTTCCAGCGCCTTTCCCGTCTGGATCTCCGACCCCCATGGTTATTGTAACTCTGGCAGATCTGCAAAGGGTCTGGGAGATGGCCCGAGAACAGTTGCAGAGGGCAGCTGCCAAATACAAGATCTTCGCAGATCGTCGCCGGCGAACCGCTCCAGTCTTACAACCAGGGCAGAAGGTGTGGTTAAGCACGAAATACCTCCGACTCCGGGTGCCCTCCCGGAGATTGGGTCCTCGGTATATTGGACCATTTGCAATCCAATCGCGAATTGGAGCTGTGACATATCGGCTGCGATTACCTAGTACCCTGCGGGTGCATAACGCCTTCCATATTTCCCTATTGAAAAGTTTTCGAGGATCTCGATGGCACCCCCAACGGCAGGAAGCCGAAGCTCTAGAAGCAGATCCCGATCCGGAGTATGAGGTGGAGGATGTGCTGGATTCGAAGAAGCGGCGGGGAAGGCTATATTATTTATTGTCCTGGAAGAATTTTGGTTCCGAAGACAACTCCTGGGAGCCCGCGGCGAATGTACATGCGCCAGAGTTGATCAGAGCCTTCCACGCCCGGTCTCCTTCCAAACCCGGGCCCGGGGAAAAAGGGGCATCCGGGGAGGATACTGTCCCGTCCCGGGTCCTTACCTGTGCTCCCGCGGGTGGGAGCGATGGTTGGCGGGGCTCGCGGGGTCCAGGGCGGTGGGAACGAGCCGCCGACGGGGCCGGTGCTGCTGCGGGTCGGCCCGAGGCCGGCGACCCGCTGAATCGAACGCCGGCCTCGGAGAGGGGAACACGCCGGCCAAGATGGCGGCGCCGGCGTCGTCGTCTCCCTGGCCCGGAGCGGACCAGCGAGCAAGCTCCGCCTACTCGCGCCGGATTGGCGCATTGATGTGGAGACTCCGCCTGCAAGGCAGGCTGGCCAATCCAGGCATCCCTTGCCTGCCAAGGCCGGGGGGATTGGCTCCTGCTGTTGAGAGGGGATGGACTGGCGGGAGATTTAAACAACGGAACGGGAAGGGTCCAGTGCTTCCGTTTCAGATGTCAGAAGCCGACACAGTGGATCTCGGAGTGTTGCGCCTTCAGAGACTGTGTTCCTCTTCAGGCTAGCCGTCCTTGCTAGCCACCTTCAGAGACTGTGTTCCTCTTCAAGCTAGCCGTCCTTGCTAGCCACCTTCAGAGACTATGTTCCTCTTCAAGCTAGCCGTCCTTGCTAGCTACCTTCAGAGACTGTGTTCCTCTTCAGGCTAGCCGTCCTTGCTAGCCACCTTCAGAGACTGTGTTCCTCTTCAGGCTAGCCGTCCTTGCTAGCCACCTTCAGAGACTGTGTTCCTCTTCAGGCTAGCCGTCCTTGCTAGCCACCTTCAGAGACTGTGTTCCTTTTCAGGCTAGCCGTCCTTGCTAGCCACCTTCAGAGACTGTGTTCCTCTTCAGCGCCTAGCCGTCCTTGCTAGCCACCTTCAGAGACTGTGTTCCTCTTCAGGCTAGCCGTCCTTGCTAGCCACCTTCAGAGACTGTGTTCCTCTTCAGGCTAGCCGTCCTTGCTAGCCACCTTCAGAGACTGTGTTCCTCTTCAGCGCCTAGCCGTCCTTGCTAGCCACCTTCAGAGACTGTGTTCTCTTTCAGTGCTAGCCATCCTTGCTAGCTGTCTGCAGAGACTGTGTTCCTCCTCAGTGCTAGCCGTCCTTGCTAGCTGCCCTTCAGAGACTGTGTTGCTGACTACCAGCCAGGCCGGCCGTCACCCCGCGGTTCCAGCAGTCCTGCTGGCCGCCTGCAGCTGGGGGCTCAACCCTTGGTGAACGGCGGTCGCCGCGGGTGAAGATTCGGGGTGCGCGGCTGTCCTCTGAGGTCTTGCGGGGCCTCAGGGAACCTAAGGGCTCACCAATAACCGAAACAGGACAAGATAAACACGCTGAAACTTTGGTTTGGATGCAAGGTGAGATATCAGGGGTAGAAAGGTAGATTTGGGAGTCATCAGCATAGAGATGGTAGGAAAAGCCATGGGATGAGATTAATAAACAAAGGGAAGAAGTGTAGATAGAAAAGAGGAGGGGACCAAGAACAGAACCCTGAGGTACGCCGACAGGCAGAGGGAAAGAAGTAGAAGAGGATCCACCAGAGTGAACACTAAAGGTGCGGAGGGAGAGGTAGGAAGAGAACCAGGAAAGGACAGAGCCCTGGAATCCAAGTGAGGACAGGGTACTGAGAAGTATGCTGTGATCAACAGTGTCAAAAGCAGCGGAAAGATCAAGAAGAATGAGGATGGAATATTGACCTCTTTTCATATTTAAATGGAAACTACCATTTCCTGTGTTACTTGTATCTTCTGGGATCCTTTGCTCTGATCAAAGCCTTATGGGACCTGTGGTTCCGCCTCCCTTTACAAAAACTGCCCTCTCGTAGCTTACCAGGTTCTGGACCTGCCACAATATAAATGATCTGGAAAAATAAATAAGTATAATGATCAAAATTGCAGATGACACAAAATTATTCATACACATATAGATGCCAATATTCCAGCTATGTGGTATTCTAGAAAATGATGCCTAAATGCGATATAGTTTGAAGGTGGGGCACCAGAGAAGGAAAGCTATGGCATTGCTAGTGGACGATCTCGGAGTCAGAAGAATGCTGTAATTGCAATTCCAAAAGGAATGTTGTCTTTTTGGAATTACAATAACAGCATTCTTTGTATACAATTTGTATGCTGATTTGACAGAAGACTGTGTTGTCGAAACACAGCCCGTGTTGGGTTGATCTATCAGCAATTCTT
The DNA here is from genome assembly GCF_901765095.1 of Microcaecilia unicolor. NCBI lineage: Eukaryota > Metazoa > Chordata > Amphibia > Gymnophiona > Siphonopidae > Microcaecilia > Microcaecilia unicolor. Next base: position 95,068,389 of record NC_044040.1, on the reverse strand, counting down.
TTGAAGAATAAACTTTGGTCATCCTGGACATTTTGGTTGGCTTTTTTCCACTTATTTGGTTTTGTGAAGGTGGACATACACATGGCCAGAGTTTGGGTTGAGCATGGGCAGGATGCACAATTATATACATGGGGCCCAATATTCAACCGGTGGTGATCAGCATTTTGCTGACCAATGCTAGCATTATACCTGGAAATTCAATGCCAGACTATGTCCAGGCTTTGGCATTGAATTTCTAGGTAAATTGCGCCATCGAAAATATAGCTGTTTAAGTGTGATATTCAGCACTTAACCAGCTATGAAGAACCACATAAAGATAGGATTGTTTATTATGTGGACCTATCTATGCAGTTATCTTAGCCAATTAAGTGCTAAAAATCGGCACTTAATAGGCAAAGTTCCAACTCTGCTCCTGGAATGCTCCCAAAATAGCCAGTTTAGGTGTGGGCACTAACTGGGCATTTTCAGCGACACTATCCAGTTAAGTGCTACTGACAATGCCCAGTTAGCCCCGGACATCGGGCCCATAATTCATGTGTTTTAACAATCTAGGTGCAAGCATTTACACCTGCTCTATGGTTGGCGTAAATGGTCATGCCTAAATTATACATCTGTATTTACCCTGCTAGAGTAGAATTCTATAAAGAAAAGTAGATGCCTACTTTTTTAATATGCTGGGCACCTTTTTGGCACCTAAATATAGGTGGCCTTTTATCGAATTACCTTCTAAATTACTGTACATAAGAAAGCGTAATCAAAACTATACATACACAATGCCAGGCTCCTGATTGGGTGTCAGCACCCAGTAAAATCCTTGGATCAGTGTGTCACCACTATCAAAAGGAAAAATAGAATCCCAGATATTATTTAAGAAAGGGATGGAAAATAAAACATAGACTATTATGTCTTTCTATCGATTCATGGTGCCAACCACACCTTGAGTATTGTGCAGTTCTGGTGGCCTTATCTCAAGAAATCACAAAGAAGTGCAACAAAAATGATAAAAGGGTTGGAAAAATTCCCTATGGAAAAAGGCTAAAGAGGTTATGGTTCTTCATTTCTGAGGCAATATGATCAAGGCCAATAAAATCATGACTGTGGTTTAGCTGGTAAATAAAGTTTACTTACATCAGGCTGAACTTTGATTCTGAATGCTTTCTTCATTTTAGCAGTTCATATACATCTTCCTTGTTTAGTGTCTTTAACAAACTAATTTGACTTCTACAGCATATCTAGATCAGGTTTTTAAGCCTATGAATGATTTTAATCTTTAGTGATTTAAGGAGGTAGTTATCAAACTGTGTTAGGACACTAGCTCTTGTTATTTACCCCTTAACATGTGTTAAAAGGCTCTAATGCTGATTGTGGTGCCCTAACACAATGAAAATTAAGTCACGTTGTGTTACATGGAGGGGGATAATCGAATGGGGGCGCCCATCTCTAAGGATGGCCCCGTAAAGGGGTGGGGCAGCCCATATTATCGTAACAAGATGGACATCCATCTTTCGTTTCGATAATACAGTTGGGGATGCCCAAATCATGAAATTTAGGTCGACCTTAGAGATGGTCGTCCCCGGTTTTCGGCGATAATGGAAAGCGAGGACGCCCATCTCAGAAATGACCAAATCCAAGGCATTTGGTTGTGGGAGGATCCAGCATTTGTAGTGCACTGGTCCCACTAACTGAATGGAAAAAGCCCTTCCCTTACATCGAGCCAGAAACTCAAAGCGTGGATACTGAAATAAGGGTAAGAGGTTGACTGCTCATTGAATCCAATCTAATGTATATAATACCATAGCTTATACTGTATAATGGAGGGCTCTCAGAATCTACACTCACCCATAAACGAGATTCTACTTATGTATTCATTAATCTCGAGTGGTGGTTGAGCATCTCAATCATAGAGCCTCTCTGTGGTTTTTTAATTTTTTTATATACGCTTCCTTCTCTAAAACCACAGCAGTGCTCTTATAAGCAAAATTAAATATCTAATGTGCACATCAAACTCATACCCCCAATTCCACTCGCCCTCACTACAAAATTTGTTAATATTGTCTCTGTAATTATCTGTATTCAAAAGATGCTTAACATTCTACATCACTTATCTTTTGCTTAAAAACTGTATGCTGGTTTTTTTCTTTTCTCCATATGTTGCTTCCTTCAACCGCCGCTACGTCCTTGTGAAATTTAGATACAAAGACTAAGCAGCGTCTCTGTCCTCAAGTCATTAAGAGTCCAACACTGCAGGGTTTCGTCAATAAACTTCCTCAGGAACTCCAAATGATCTCCAAATCTTAAGCCTTGAATCAAACATCAGCACCTTTGACTTCTCAGTACTAATATCAATGTCAAAGAGGATTAAATATGGTCCCTGGCAGGAAATGACGTCATTTGATTTCCTAAGATAATAAAATGAAATAAAATACACCTGGCATCATACCAAGCACTGTGAAATCCAAACGTAATTAAATTTGTTAAATCACTGTGTTCCATTCAATACAGTCATTAAGCCCATTGGGTGTTAGCGTTTTAAGTTCAAAAATCCAAAATTGTTCTTTACGAGTCAGAATCTGTGCCATATTGCCCTCCCTAAAAGAGCTAATCACCTGATCAATCACAAACCATTTTAATTGTTCAAATGAATGGTTGTGTTTCATGCAATGAGTCACAATCGGAGCTGTAAGTATTTTATTATGCAACCTGCTTTTATGTTCGGTAAGCCTGACTTTAACCTGTCTCATAGTACGCCCCACATACCATAATTGGCAGGGGCAAATGATGGCATAAATCACAAACTTAGATTCGCATGTGGTGTTAGTTCTATGACGATATTTTTTGTCAGGTTTATTAGGATGATACCACTCTAAACATTGTGTCGTTTGATTGCAAAATTGGCAGTGTCCACATGTTCCATGGCTGGGCACTGCCTGGAGAGTAGAGACTGAGGTTGGTAACTCAGTATGTACTAGTTCATCTCTCAGATTTCTCCCTCTACGATAAGCAATGCTTGGACGCTGTTGGAAAATAGGGTGAAATGTAAGCACATCCCAATGATGGTTAATTATCTTGGCAATTTGAGGAGCCAGGTCAGTATATGTGAGGACGCACACAAATTTATCCAAAGGTTTGTCGTGCTTCTCCTGCAACAGGAGAGGAAGCTGAACATACCAAGCTCTTTTATATGCACGGCGAATACATCGATCCGGATAGCCTCTATCTTTTAGAAGCTGTATCAATAGAGACGATTGTTGACGGAATAATTCATCAGAGGAACAAATGCGTCGTAATCGTAAAAACTGTCCTATTGGTAAAGATTGTCTCATGCGGTATGGATGATGACTGTGATATTCCAATAATGAGTTACAGTCTGTAGATTTTCTATGTACTGTAACCGATAATTGATGATTCTGCTTAAAAACTAATGTGTCCAAAAACGTTATATTTTCTTTGCTATATTGCATGGTGAATCTCAGATTTTTATCAATGGTGTTAAGCCAGGTAATAAATTGCTGTAATGTTTGTATAGAGGACGTCCATATAAAGAAAACATTGTCTATGAAACGATGCCATTTTACTATGAACTGAAACCAGTATGACTTATACAAATGTCTCTCCTCAAAGGTGCTAACATATAAATTAGCAATGCGGCTCTATGATTGAGATGCTCAACCACCCCTCGAGATTAATGAATACATGAGTAGAATCTCGTTTATGGGTGAGTGTAGATTCTGAGAGCCCTCCATTATACAGTATAAGCTATGGTATTATATACATTAGATTGGATTCAGTGAGCAGTCAACCTCTTACCCTTATTTCAGTATCCACGCTTTGAGTTTCTGGCTCGTTTTTTTGGTTGGTTGATTTTTGCCAGGATATTAATCATTGGGATTTTTTGTGCTTTATTGGTCTTCCCTTACATCGGGCATGCATGAAGGAAATTGCATGCAAATGAGCTGCTCACTGTTAGCTCATTTGCATACAATTTCCTTCCTAAGGAGGGGAAACGATGGCGGTTGAGGATGTCCAAAATGTGGATGTTTGTGAGAAGGACATCCATGCCTGCTATGTCTCTGACACCCTTTTATTTATTTATTTTGGATCACAAGTAGCAGCAGTGGGATTTAAACTGGCCATCACTAGATTGCAAGACCAGTGCTGTAACCACTAGGCCACTTGGCCACTCCTCCTCGCTATTCCACTCCCTTGAAATTTGACCATCCCTGTGGGGGGGCAGTTGAGGACGTCCAAAATGTTTGAAAGAAGGATACGAGATTGAAGGGGGCAGACTCAAGAAAAATGTCAGGAAGTATTTTTTCATGGAGAGAGTGGTGGATGCTTGGAATGCTCTCCCAAGGGAGGTGGTGGAAAGGAAAACGGTAACGGAATTCAAACATGCGTGGGATAAACATAAAGGAATCCTGTTCCGAGGGAATGGATCCTCAGAAGCTTAGCTGAGATTGGGTGGCAGAGCTGGTGGTGGGAGGCGGGGCTGGTGGTTGGGAGGTGGGGATAGTGCTGGGCAGACTTATACGGTCTGTGGCCTGAAAATGACAGATACAAATCAAGGTATAAATACAAAAAGTAGCACATATGAGTTTATCTTGTTGGGCAGACTGGATGGACCGTGCAGGTCTTTTTCTGCCGTCATCTACTATGTTACCATGTTACTATGTCCACGCCTTTGTTATGCTTCCACTGACACACACATACCTCCTCCCCTCCCAGGGACCTGCATACTGCCCCCCCCCCCCATAGGGATGTCCAGATTTCAAGGGAGTGGAGGAGTGGCAGAGTAGCCTAGTGACTAGAGCACTGCTGCTACTTGTGATCCAAAATCCAAATAAATAAAAAAAAAGGGGATCAGAGGCATAGCAAAGGCATGGATGTCCTTCTCACAGAAACATCCACATTTTGCACAGAGATGGAGGCATATCAAAGGACATACTCTAAAAAAACAAGACAAAAGTTTTTGAAGTTGTTTTTTTCGGGGTGGGAGGTGGTTAGTGACCACTGGGGAAGTCAGGGGAGGTCATCCCCGATTCCCTCCAGTGGTCATCTGGTCAGTTTGGGCACCTTTTTGATGCTTGGTCATGATAAGAAATGGACCAAGTAAAGTCGGCCAAATGCTCGTCAGGCCCTTCTTTTTTCCATTATCGGCCGAGGACACCCATCTGTTAACTACGCCCCTGTCCCGCCTTCTGTACACTGCCGAAACGCCTCCTTGAACTTTGGTCGTCCCCGCGACGGAAAGCAGTTGAGGATGCCCAAAATCAGCTTTTGATTATGCCGATTTGGGCGACCTTAGGAGAAGGACGCCCATCTCCCGATTTGTGTTGGGAGATGGGCGCCCTTCTCCTTCGAAAATAAGCAGGATAGTAATGAGATGCAAAATATGCAAATGTATGTAAAGCAACTCATTATTATGTAAATACTATACTGTGGCTTGCGATGTTCATTAATAACACTGGAGATCACTGTAATATAAGATACCAAGACTTTTGCCTAAGGTAGACCCGGGGGGGGGGGGGGGCTCAAAAGGGTGGGGGGATTGGGGGTCTTCAGTTGTGGGAGGGGATACTTGTGGGTGGGATGGGTTACCCACTATGGGGACCTTTGGATTTGGGAGTCTTGTTGGGGCAGAACAAGGTGGGGAGTCCTTAATTTGGAATAGCATCCAAGAGGGGCTTAAAGCGGGGGGGGGGGGGGGGGGGCACACTGGCCACCTCTGTTGATAAAGGATGATGGCCCCTTTAACATGTAGTCAAGGAGCATCAGTCTGTGGCTTAGTGGCCTGTTGCTCCTGGGTGGTACAATACCACTGCTTTCAAGGTGGTTTGTAAGCAGCATTATTCTTTTACCATGTGAGTCAGCAATCTGCAGAACTGTGATACCACAGGTTGGTGACTGCATGGTAAATTAAGGTGCAGTAAAAGGTTGCTTTTTACTTCACCTTGATAACTCCCACCCCCCTTTAGTGTACTGTATTAAGAAATATACACAAAAGTGATCTTTGTGTTCAGTTGAATAGGATTTATTAAATAGGGCAAAGTATCCTTGATGGAAAAAAGTAAAAAGAACCTTTTTTTCTTTGCGTGGGTCCAGCAGTGTGAAATATGCTACTGGATTAATTGGGGTCTTAAGGATCTCATAAGTTCCAGTAAAAAGGCATGCAAGGATATTCTGTGAATATGGGTTAAAGCTCTTTGGTTTTTGAGGTTTCAGTCTTTTATTTTTGTTGTTTTTATTGTAATGTAAACTGTTTTGAGATGTTTTTACCTTAACAGTAAATAAAATGTCAAAATAAGTAAATATATAGATAAATAAAAACTCTGGATTGCAATAAAAAGGAAGCCATTTTAGAGACATCTAGAAGTATAAACAGCAAGATTTACATGCCTAAATAGCATATACGTGCAAATAGCAATTTTAGAAAGCCACTATTTGAATGTGTATATTACCAAGTAGCAAACATTTCAAAGGAATGTGGTTTAGGCACAGATTAAAACTAGACATGTACTTCCCATTTTACAGTGGAAACATAAGTCCATTTTTAAAGTTTTCAAAACTTTGTTGAATCTTATCAAAACAGTACAAAACTTGAAAATAATATACTTACAGTACATTATATGGTCTGCAGTATACATGAACTTACATGGTTCTAGTTTATACTTCTGACATTTATGTTTCAAGTATTTCCTGTGAAATAGGAAAACTATCATACATATGCCAATGAAGGTTTTGTTATGTACAAACACAAACGTAGTACTTATAGTTCCTATTACTGACATCAATATGTCATTATTTATCTCCTCCATTGGGCAACATTAATGAAAGAATAAACAGAATAAAGCACATTTGAGATGATGCAAAATGGTTGCTTCCCACACAACCCAATTAACCTGAATGGCAACTTGGCAAAGCCTAGGAGGAATTGTTAGAATAAACTGGGATATGCCCTATCATTATAGTTAAAAAGGATTCCCATTTTGATGTCTGTGTTCAGGTATTATCCTTAAAAAGATAATTTAGTTTTTTTCCCCATTACATAAATACCCCAGTGGATACATGCAATCAGTAAATGAGGGTTTACAGGGTTTTTTTCTAGTAGCATGCAGCCTTCCACAAATAATCTAATAAGTTACCTCTATTCTTGTTTTCAGCTTGATAAATTGATAATTTATGATCTAACTAGTAAATAAGGCCCGTTTCTTACAGCAATGAAACGGGCGCTAGCAAGGTTTTCCTTGGAGTGTGTATGTTTGAGAGAGTGTGTGTGAGAGTGACTGTGTGAGTGGAGGATTTGGGGGGTGATAGGGTGTGTGGGGGTGATTGAGGTACATAGGTGTGTGTGCGAGTGAGAGAGTTGCTGTTTGTGCATGGCACAGTGTGTGTCTGAGAGATGTAGATTTTGCATTTGACAGTTTTGGGTATGAGGCCGTTTGTGAGGAAGGTTGCGACTGGATTTGGGGGGGGGGTGAGTCACATGGGGTCTGTAAGTGTGTGTGGGGGTGTGTGAGAGAGATGTTGTTACACTTTCTGTATTGAGGGGGTTGGGGGAGGGAGTGTGTGTCTGTGAGTGAGAAAGAGAGATGCTGTGTGTGCATGGCAGTGTGTGTATGTTGGTGTGGGGGGTTGTGAGTTTGTTTTTTTGTATGGGTGTAGATGTTGTTTATTTATTTGGGTTTGAGGGAGGGATGGAGTGTGGTGCAGCTGGGTAACTTGTGTGCTTTTCCTGTGGGGTCTGTTATTGCAACTCAGCCTCTCCTGGTTTATAGTTTGCCTTTTATTTTTCGTTTAAAAAGAAGGGGGCGGGGGGGGGCGAGGGGGGGCGAGGGGGGGTTGGAGGAAGAAGACATGCAAATTCCATGGGTGTTTTTTTTTTCCATTCAGTACAGTTAGGAACACCTAATGATGGCTGCACTTAGATTCCCGATTGCTGCTTTATTCTCTCCCACACTTGTGATTTTGAGGAGAGAGAAGTAAAGGGTTTTTTTTTTTGTGAAGTACTTCTCGTCTTTCTCTTGTGTTCTGCTTTTTCCCATGACGGCAGCACTGGGGTTTGGTGGGGGTGGGTGGGGGGGGGGGGGTTGCTGCGTTCTGCGGGTGTTTGGTGATGTTGGTTGCGAGTCTGTAGCGTAGAGTGCATTTTCCTTGGGGGGTAGGCTCTCAGACGTCATATCCCCAGCTCTGAAGGCTGCGTCCTCCTCTGCTTCAGCTCCCCGTATGCTTCCGTGTGTCGCGCACCCTCCCCCTCTCTGCTCCTGTCCGTTGTGTCCGTCTTGCTGTTGACCGCCGTCTGCGTCCCTTCACCGTTCCCTCGGCTCTGAAGGCTGTGTCCTCCGCCGCGTCGGCTCCCTGTATGCTTCCGTGTGTCTTGCACCCTCCCCCTCTCAGCTCCTGTCCGTGGCTGGTGTCTGTCTTGCTCTCTTCCACTGTCCGCGTCCCTTCACTGTCTCTGCTCTGCCCTCGATGTCATCACGTTTGACGCGAGGGCGGGGCACAGACATGGTGAGTTGGAGGGCTTCACCACCATGAATTAACGAACCCTTCTGGGACAGGGAGTGAGCTGTTGACTTCAGAACGTTGTCTTCAGAACGTTGAGGGTGCGTTTTATTATAGTAGATAATAACAGAGCTGGGTTTCTAGGTAACTGCCAATTAGTAATGGAATGTATCCAGTGTAGAATTTCTCACAGAAATGTTTGAATTACTGAGCCTATTCACCATATTTGTATAAAAGAACCAGTATTCCCACATTTTTGTTTGGGGCAGTTTTTTTGGACCATTGGTATAATACTTTATATAATTCCCTGAATTGTGGCACTAATGGAATTGCATTTCTTTAAGACCATAAAGATACCTTTCTAATCCTTCTTGTTGAGAGGAAACCTCAAACCTTTCTTCCATTTCTTTTGTATCTTTTCTATGCTTTCTATATTGAAGGAGCAGATTATATTGTGCAGAAATCAATTCTTTACTTCTTCCTCAAGTGCTGACAAGATCTCAAAAGAAGTGAGGTCTCTATTTATAGGGTTCTTTAGCAAATACACCTTTAAGTCAGGAATCTTGGAATTCAGCTAGACTCAACACATATGCTGATCCCCCAAATCCAAGCAATCTTCAAGAGCTGCTTCTATCATTTGCAATAACTATGCTGCCTCTTCCCTTACATTGAGAAGGCAAGTTTTGTCACAGTTGTGCATGCCATGATAACATCAAGACAGGATTACTGTAACTCTTCCTAGTCTGACTACAAAGGGTTTGCGCCAGTTGATTCAGAATGCTGCAGCTACACTGTTAAAAGGTTGGGCGTCCAAGTGGCAGATGAAGTTCAATTTAGACAAGTGCAAAGCGATGCATGTGGGAAAGAGGAACCCGAATTACAGCTATGTCATGCAAGGTTCCACGTTAAGAGTTATAGACCTAGAAAGGGATCTGAGAGTCATCGTGGATAAGACGTTGAAAACTTCTGCTCAGTGTGCTGCGGCGGCTAAGAAAGCCCACAGAATGTTGAGTATTATTAGGAAAGGAATGGAAAACAAACACGACAATGTTATAATCCCGTTGCATCGCTCCATGGTGAGACCACACCTTGAGTATTGTGTTCAGTTCTGGTCACCGCACCTCAAAAAAGATATAAAGGAATTGGAGAAGGTGTAGAGAAGGGCGACGAAAATGGTAAAAGGGATGGGAGGACTTCCCTATGAGGAAAGGCTAAGACGGTTAGGACTCTTTAGCTTGGAGAAGAGGTGGCTGAGGGGTGATATGATAGAAGTCTACAAGATAATGAGTGGAATGGAGCGGACAGACGCGAAGCGTTTGTTTACACTTTCTAACAATAATAGAACCAGGGGACATAAGATGAAGCTAGAATGTGGTAGATTTAAAACAAATAGGAGAAAGTTTTTCTTTACTCAGCGTGTAGTTAGACTCTGGAACTCATTGCGGAAGAATGTAGTGACAGCAGTTGGCCTTGTTGAGTTTAAAGGGGGTTTGGACAGATTCCTAAAGAAAAAGTCCATTGAACATTATTAATTTAAATTTTTGTTTTGTTTTGGGGTTTTTGCCGGGTTCTTGAGGCCTGAATTGGCCACTGTCGGAGACAGGATGCTGGGCTTGATGGACCCTTGGTCTTTTCCCAGTATGGCAGTGCTTATGTTCTTATGTTGTAAGCACTACATCACACCATTTTTGCAAAAACCTTCACTGGCTAAGTACAATACAGGACTAAATTTATAACTGTACCTCTGATCTTCAAGGCCCTTAGAGGAAATGGCCCAGAGTACTTGAAGAACAAGATCTCTGTATCTCTATCCACACCCTCTCCAAAGGACATCATGCAATGTGATACCCACCAGTGAGCCTTCTCCAGAGTAGCTCCCACACTTTGGAATGCACTCTGTGAAAGACATCACTTAACACAAGACTACGTCTACATCAGGAAGCAGGTGAAAGCATGGCTCTTTACCTAGGCCTTTAATGGAAGAAGGAACTAACTTGCTAGTCGTACATGCACAAGGAATAACACTGGCTGCACATATTGTAGCTGGACATGCTTATCAGCTCCCACACAAGCTGAGAAAATATTCAAGGATCTTTCTGACTTCATGTGCAACTTTCCCTTTATTTTCTAACTCCTGTTACTCTTTCTAATCTATCTGTATGTTCCATCTTTGCTTACACCATATACTGTTTGTTAATTTTTTTTATTGTGTAATATGTTGACATTTGTATATAGCATACCTTGTTTTGGGGGGTTTTTCAACATTTTTACTGTTGTAATTGTCTATTACATATGTTTGACTTATTCTTGTTGTACAGTGCCTTGAGTGAATTTCTCCAAAAAGATGGGAAATATATTTATGTATAAGAATATAAGAGTAACCATACTGGGTCAGACCAATGGTCCATCTAGCCCAATATCCTGTTTTCCAAACAGTGGCCAAGCCAGATTACAAGTACCTGGCAGAAACCCAATTAGCAGCAACATTTTTATGCTACCAATCCTAGGGCAAACAGTTGCTTCCCCATGTCTGTCTCAATAGCAGACTATGGACTTTTCCTCCAGGAATTTGTCCAAACCTTTATTAAACCCAGATACGTTAACTGCTGTTACCACATCCTCCAGCAAAGATTTCCAGAGCATAACTATTAGTTGATTTAAAAATATTTCCTCCTATTTGTTTTAAAAGTATTTCCATGTAACTTGCTTGAGTGTCCTCTAGTCTTTGTACTTATGGAACAAGTAAAATCGATTTACTTCTACTCATTCTACACCACTCAGGATTTTGTAGAACTCGATCAAATCTCCCCTCATCCGTCTCTTTTCCAAGCTGAAGAGCCCAAACCTCTTTAGCCTTTCCTCATACGAGAGGAGTTCCATCCCCTTTATCATTTTGGTCACTCTTTTTTGAACCTTTTCTAATTCCACTATATCTTTTTTGAGATACAGCAACCAGAACTGAATGCAATACTCAGTGCTTTTTTTGTGCCGGTACGCAACGGTACGGCGTACCGGCACCTTTTTTTTTTGCTCCCCCCGCCCCGTGAGTCCATGTCCCGCACGCAGTGCCAGCCCCCATTTCCGGCCGCTGCTGCTTCTCCTGTTGAGCAGCAGCGGCCGCTACACAAAGAAAAAGATTTTTAAAAAAATTGAAACCTGGCTGAAACGCGGCACCCCGGCACTGTAGACAGCCATTAGGCATTGGCTGTTGCCCCGCAGCCGCTCCTCCTCTTGCCTCTACGTCACTGCGCTCCTCCGGGGTCTTCCTCCAGGGGCAGTGACGTAGAGGCAAGAGGAGGAGCGGTTGCGGGGCAACAGCCAATGCCTAATGGCTGTCTACAGTGCCGGGGTGCCGCGTTTCAGCCAGGTTTCAATTTTTTTTTAATCTTCTTTTTCTTTGTGTAGCGGCCGCTGCTGCTCAACAACAGGAGAAGCAGCAGCGGCCGGAAATAGGGGCTGGTGCCGCGTCGCGTCTTCGCGCCGTTCGCGCCAAACTTGGCAGGGAGAGGGAATCCAACAGAGGGAAGGATTGGGGAGAGAGAGAAAGAGGGAAACCAACAGAGGGAAGGATTGGGGAAAGAGGGAAAACAACAGAGGGAAGGATTTGGGAGAGAGAAAACAACAGAGGGAAGGATTGGGGAGAGAGAGAGAGAGGGAAAACAACAGAGGGAAGGATTGGGGAGAGAGAGAGGGAAAACAACAGAGGGAAGGATTGGGGAGAGAGAGAGAGAAGGAAAACAACAGAGGGAAGGATTGGGGAGAGAGAGAGAGAGAGGAAAAACAACAGAGGGAAGGATTGGGGGGAGAGAGAGAGAGAGGGAAAACAACAGAGGGAAGGATTGGGGAGAGAGAGAAAGAGGGAAAACAACAGAGGGAAGGATTGGGGAAAGAGGGAAAACAACAGAGGGAAGGATTGGGGAGAGAGAGAAAGAGGGAAACCAACAGAGGGAAGGATTGGGGGAGAGAGAGAAAGAGGGAAACCAACAGAGGGAAGGATTGGGGAGAGAGGGAAAGAGGGAAAACAGAGGGAAGGATTGGGGAGAGAGAAAGAGAGAGGGAAAACAACAGAGGGAAGGATTGGGGAGAGAGAGAAAGAGGGAAAACAACAGGGAAGGATTGGGGAGAGAGAGGGAAAAACAGATGGAAGGATGGGGAGAGAGAGGGAAAAACAGATGGAAGGATTGGGGAGAGGGGAAAACAGATGGAAGGATGGGGATAGAGAGAGAGGGAAAACAGGGAAGGATTGGGGAGAGAGAGAAAGGGAAAACAACAGAAGGAAGGATTGGGGAGAGAGGGGAAAACAGATGGAAGGATGGGGATAGAGAGAGGGAAAACAGGGAAGGATTGGGGAGAGAGAGAAAGGGAAAACAACAGAGGGAAGGATTGGGGGAGAGAGAGAAAGAGGGAAAACAACAGAGGGAAGGATTGGGGAGAGAGAGAGAGAGAGGGAAAACAACAGAGGGAAGGATTGGGGAGAGAGAGAGAGAGGGAAAACAACAGAGGGAAGGATTGGGGAGAGAGAGAGAGAGAGGGAAAACAACAGAGGGACGGATTGGGGAGAGAGAGAGAGAGAGGGAAAACAACAGAGGGAAGGATTGGGGAGAGAGAGAAAGAGGGAAACCAACAGAGGGAAGGATTGGGGGAGAGAGAGAAAGAGGGAAACCAACAGAGGGAAGGATTGGGGAGAGAGGGAAACCAACAGAGGGAAGGATTGGGGAGAGAGAGAAAGAGGGAAAACAGAGGGAAGGATTGGGGAGAGAGAGAGAGAGGGAAAACAACAGAGGGAAGGATTGGGGAGAGAGAGAAAGAGGGAAAACAACAGGGAAGGATTGGGGAGAGAGAGGGAAAAACAGATGGAAGGATGGGGAGAGAGGGAAAAACAGATGGAAGGATTGGGGAGAGGGGAAAACAGATGGAAGGATGGGGATAGAGAGAGAGGGAAAACGGAAGGATTGGGGAGAGAGAGAAAGGGAAAACAACAGAGGGAAGGATTGGGGAGAGAGGGGAAAACAGATGGAAGGATGGGGAGAGAGAGGGAAAAACAGATGGAAGGATTGGGGAGAGAGGGAAAAACAGATGGAAGGATTGGGGAAAGAGAGAGGGAAAACAGATGGAAGGATGGGGAGAGAGAGGGGGAAAACAGATGGAAGGATGGGGAGAGAGAGAGGGAAGATGCTGGATGGAAGAATGCAGAAAGAAATAGGGGAGACACTGGAAGGATGAGGAGAGAAAGCAGAGCTGCTGGATGGAAAAGGGGAATAGAGAAAGACTGGAGAATAAGAGGAAGGGGCATGGGGAGAACAAGGGTGAGGAAAAGATGAAAAGCCACAGGTAGATGAAGGACATTAAAGAATGGATAGTAAGAATGAATTAAATCTGGACAGAGAGAGAGAGCCTGAAAAATATTGAAGAAAGCAAAGAAAAAGGAGACAAAAATGACAAATGGCACAGAAGAGTTAAGCGAAAAGAAAAGAAAGCAGAATCACAGAATGGGACCAATATGGAAAGAAAAACAGTCACCAGACAACAAAGGTAGAAAAAAATCATTTTATTTTCATTTTAGTGTTTGTAATTATGTCCAATTTGAGAATTTACTTTGGCTGTCTTATTTTGCACTGGGTATACTGGAGCTGTAAGAGCTTACAGAGATTATTTATAATGAAATAAAATCACGTTATTTTTTTCTCCTATAGTACTATAATATTTTCAATGATGTCTGTTTATATGCGCCATGGCTGGTATAGGGGGTGTGGTTAATGTGGGTGTGGCTATCAGGGGTGGAGCCATATGTGGTGACCCCGCCCATAATGAGTACCGGCACCTTTTTTTCTACAAAAAAAGCACTGGCAATACTCAAGGTGTGGTCGCACCTTGGAGTGATACAAAGGCATTATTGTATTTTCAGTCTTACTCACCATCCCTTTACTAATAATTCCTAGCATCCTGTTTGCACACTGAACAGAAGGATTTCAGCATATTATCTACAACGACACCTAGATCTTTTTTTTTTAAGTATCTTTATTAACACCAGAAAAAGAAATTTACAATACACCTTAACTTGCAAGGCCTTTAGGACCTATACATGTCCTATATAATAATTCTCACCTCCAACATTCTATGCGTCTGGCTGCCTGTGTCCGTGGCTTTCTTCAGAGTTGGTCTGCTAGGCTCCGAAGCCCAGGCTGACATCACACGCAGCACTGACCAACCGCACGACAGCAGCACGAGGCCCTGCCCTTGATGCCCTCGCCGCAATGCCCCTCCCCCAAGGTCGCCGCCGCTCCCCCCTCCCCCCCAAGGTCGCCATCGCTCCCCCCTCCACCCCCCGAGGTCACCACCACTCCCCCCTCCATGCCCCAGGGCCGCCACCATTTCCCCCCTCCACCCCCCTCCCAAGGTCGCCACAGCCACTGCTCCCCCCCTCCACCCCTCTGAGGTTGCCTCTCTCCCCTGCCCCCCTCCAGCCACCCAGGTTGTCCAGTGAATTCTTTGGGGCAGGCAGGAAAGATTCCCAGTCTTGTCTGCCTGCTGCCGGCGCTGACCCTCCACCGCTGCTGGATCGCTCTTCAAAATGTCTGCTGAGACTTCAGCAAAAGTCTCGCGAGGCTGCCGCTTGAAGTCTCGGCGGCCATTTTGAAGAGCGATCCAGCAACGGGGGAGGGTCAGTGCCGGCAGCGGGCAGGCAAGACTGGGGATCTTTCCTGCCTGCCCTGAAGCATTCGCTGGACAACCTGGGTGGCTGGAGGGGGCCAGGGGAGAGAGGAGAGTCGCTGGACATGGGTGACTGGAGAGGGGGCAAGGGAGAGAGGAGAGTCACTGGACATGGGTGGCTGGAGGGGGGGCAGGGGGAGAGGAGGGTCACTGGACATGGGTGGCTGCTCACAGAGAGTCTAAGTATCGCACACATACTCTCTCACACTCTCTCTGTCTCACACACACTCTCTCACACACACTGTATCTGTGTGAAACACACTTTCTCTCTCACACTCGCTATGTCTCAGATATGCAGTCGTACACACTCTCATTTTCACACACACACTCTCTCACAGACACACTCGCAACCAGTCTCACTCTCTCTCTGTCACACACACATACTCGCACATTCACTCTCTCTGTCTCACACAATCACTCTCACACACACTCTCTCAAACATACACACTCCTAGGAAAACCTTGCTAGCGACCATTTCATTTGTGTCAGAAACGGGCCTTTTTTACTAGTAATATAATAATTTGCACCTCCAACGTTCTGAAGCTGACTCCGTGGCAGTGTGGCACGGAGTGTAGTGTTTGTATGGTTCGTAATCGCTCCGCCCTCGAGGGAACTCTGTATAGTTGCCAGAGAAAGAAACGCGATGTCAGAAGGAGAAGGGACCAACCACAGGCCTCACACTCACTCTCAGTGCCCCACCCTCGGAGGGAAGGGAAGGCTGCATATAATATTCACCCACCGGACGTTCGTTCCCTCCCTCCGAGTTCCAGGATCGTCGTCGGTCCCCCCTCCCTCCCAGTTCCAGCGTCCCCCCTCCCTCCCTCCCAATTCCAGGGTCCCCCCTCCCTCCCAGTTCCAGGGTCGTCATCCCTCCCTTCCAGTTCCAGGCCCCCTCCCTCCGAATTTTTAAAGTCATCCTGACTTACCTCGTGCGGTAAAACGTGTGCAGGCTCGGCACTTACTTCAGTTTTCCCTTCTCTGTCTCTCAGCTCTGGTCCCGCCCATGCAGAAACAAGAAATGAGGGTGGAACCAGAGCTGAGAAACAGAGAAGGGAAAACTGAAGTTAAGTGCCGAGCCTGCACGCTTTTTACTGCTGCTGCCGGCCGCCATAACCCCAATGAGGTAAGTCAGGATGACTTTTAAAATTCGGAGGGAGGGGGCCTGGAACTGGAAGGGAGGGAGGGAGGGATGACAACCCTGGAACATAGGGCAGGGGCATAGACACGGGTGGGCCTGGATGGGCCCAGGCCCAGCCACTTTTGCTCCAGGCCCGCCCAGCCTCTTCTGCCCCCTTTCCCTGTCCGCATGGTCTGCTCACTTTTACTGCCCTGAAGCACCGTTCTCCCTCCAGCACCAGCGATTCCCATAGCCAGCCTTCTGCCAGCGCGCGTCGTTGGGGCCTCTTCTCAGGCACATCCCGCCTACTCTGCAACTTCCTGTTTTCCGCAAAGGAGGGACGCAGGAAGTTGCAGAGTAGGCGGGACGCTCCTGAGAAGAGTCTCCAACGATGCGCGCTGGCAGAAGGCTGGCTATGGGAATCGCCGGTGCTGGAGGGAGAACGGCGCTTCAGGTCAGTAAAAATGACCAGAACTGACCATGTGCAGGGGGCTGTCATGGGGGGGGGGGGGGGTAGCGGGTGGAGAGGAAATGCGGCGGCGGTGGGCGGATGGAAAGGAAATGCAACTGCGGCTGCGGCGGCGGCGGGCGGGCGGGCAGGGGTTGTAGCGGGTGGAGAGGAAATGCGAGGCCTGTGCCCACCCAGTCCACCTCCAGGCCCATCTAAAAATTAAACACTGGCTACTCTACTGAGGGAGGGACGACGATCCTGGAATTGGGAAGAAGGGAGGGGGGACCCTGGAACTGGGAGGGAAAAAGGGAGAGAGGGGGGACCCTGGAATTGGGAGGGAGGGGGGACGCTGGAACTTCCCTTAAAAATATTAATGGCAGAAGGTGATTACCTTGCTAGTGCCCGTTTCATTTCAATGAGAAACGGGCTTTTTTTACTAGTCATGTACTATTTTGTACTATTCCATCACTCATCAACATAATATTTGACGCCCCATGGCCTGATGTTTAGCACTATCCTCCTCCTGGCTTTTCTTTTGAATGTTATAACCCCCCTAGCCCCCCTCCTCCTCCCCTCCCACCCCCCCTCTTCCCCCCCAGCCCCCCTCTTCCTCCCACCCCCCTCTTCATAGGCCCCTCTTCTCCGGTACCTCCCGTTGACTCTAATGGCTCAAGGACCTGTCATTTGGGGTTCCACTCCCCTTAGCATATACCAGAGAATATGTTTTCCAGATGTCTCAATATGTCTTATGTCTGCCTGAAGTCAGCTTATATTGTAATCTACCCATGCTGCCATCTCGTTCATCAGATGATGCCAATTCTGGTTCGATGGCGGTGATGGTTCTGCCCAAAACTGCAGGATACATTTTTTAACCAAGAGGGATGCCAAAAGAATAAATCTACACTGCGCCTCTGATAGTCCCTCCTCTCTTAGCTGGTGTATGTCACCCAGCAGTACTGCTGAATGTAACCACTCAAATGGTCTCTCTATGACTTTTTCCATAGTTTCGGGAATGGGTCCATAGCTCAGCCAGAGCCGGGCATTCCATGAAAGTATGAATACATGTGCCTGTCTCTCCTTGACACTTTGTGCACCCATCATCCTCCCACAGTCCTATCTCCTTTCCTCGCTGTCGGGTAACATACACCCTATGGAGTATGCAAAATTGAATATCTTGTAGAGCTGCATTAGGTGTGATCCTAGGTATATTCTCGAACGCCTCCCCTAGCCGCTTCTGTGTTATCCCCTCTCCCAATATTTCACTCCACCCTGCTGCCTGACCGCCTAAGCGTTGTGCCTGCCGATATTCAATTATGTTCTGATACCACTGGGAGAGCCCATTTAAGGTCGATGGCATCGCCAAAGATACCCTGTCTAATGCTGTAAATTGTATTGGGGAGCCCGCCACTCATGCTAGCTTCTGACAGTAATCACGCACCTGTAAGAATTGGAAAAACTGTGAGTGAGGTTCCATGTGTTCCTAGCTTGCTCAAATGATGGAAAGGTCAGATTCCCCAATTCCATCAGCTGTCCTATATACTTGCACCCTCCATCCTTCCAGAGCTCAAAATTGCTTCTCCCCATCCCCGCGGGGAATGCCGGATTATCTACTAGTGAGAAGAATAGGTAACCCTTCCTTGCCCCTCCTACTACTCCTCTCCACCATTTCCATGCCTTCCATAAAGCCACTAAGAATGGGTTCTTGCAGATGCGTGCCCTAAGAACTCCCCCACGTTCCTCCAAAACAGAAAACACATCAAAGGGGGCGCACCAGCTCTACCAGAACTCTGGCAGCGCATACCTGTCAAAGCCAGTGTGGCACTCATGGAGCCAGTGCATCAAAGTTGCCACATTATATAGCTGGAGGTCTAGGAGTCTCAGCCCCTCCTCTCTCCTAATCCGGACTAGTTTCGCAAATGCAATTCGGGAACGTTTATTATGCCAAATAAATGTGCCAATTATGCTACGGTAGAGTTCCTCCTCTCATCGCGCCACCCACAGGGGTATCAACTGCAACGGGTATAACAATTTAGGAAGAAGTACCATCTTGACCAGTGCTATGTGACCTCGAAAACTAACTGGGAGGTCCTTCCATTGCACGCATATTCTCCTCACCAGTTCTACTTTCTCTATAACATTCTTCCTGTACATCCAATCATAATCCGAGCTTAGATATACCCCTAGGTATTTGATCCCTGTGCTGGCCCAGAGTAGTGGGAAGTCCTCCAGCCTAGTGCTGAGACACGGAGATGCCACTGCTAGCGCCTCCGACTTCCCAAGATTGATACATAGCCCTGCAAATGCACCAGATTCTCTGATTATCTCCATTACTGCATGCAGTGATTCTTTTGCATTGTCCAGCAACAACAGCATATCATCTGCGAACATATTGACCCGATACTCAGTATCTCCCATGGTTATACCCTGCACCCTCTCCTCTCGTCATATCCTAGCTGCTAGTGGCTCCAGTGACAGCATGAACAACAAGGGTGAGAGCGGGCACCCCTGCCGCGTCCCCCATCCCAAAGAAAAGCTAGGGGTGAGGGTTTCATTTCCTAACAGTTGGGCCGTTGGGTTGCTATATAATACTCGTACCCAGTCCAGAAAGGCTCCTCTAATACCGTAACATTGCAGAACCCAAAAAAGATAGGGCCATAGGACCCTGTCAAAAGCCTTCTCGGTGTCCAGGCTTACTATAATCGAGTCTCCTCGCCTACGCCTGCCTTCTCTTAGTATGCGGCTAACTTTCAAAATGTTTGCTGATGCAAATCTGCCTTTCACAAATCCTACTTGATCCATGTGTACCAAGAGGGGGAGAAGTTCATCCAGCCTTGCTGCAAGTACGCTCATCAAAATCTTAAGATCCTGGTTTATAAGGGATATGGGTCTATAAGAGCCCACCAACTCCATGTCTTTCCCTGGCTTTGGCAGCACCGTGTTATAGGCATGGTTCAGCGTGGTTCCCAGAGTCTGGGATTCATGTATATCATCACACATATCTACAAAGGCAGGTATGCATTGGTCTTGTCGTATTTTATAAAATTCTTTCCCCAGCCCATCCGGGCCGGGAGCTTTAGCTAGTTTTAGATGCTTTATCACTGCCAGCACTTCCTTTCCTGTTATGGGCGCGCTTATCTGTGCTACCTGTTCTATGTTTAATCGCAGCAGCTGCAGGTGCCGGAAAAATTCTTCACAGCTCTGACTAGAAAAGGTTCCCGAATCATATAGTGATGCATAGAAGCACAAGAACTCTCCCTGTATATCTGTTTGCGAAGTGATAGTTTCTCCCTTTGCTCCTTTCAGCTTTGCGATATAGTGTTTCCCAGTACGTTGCCGCACCAAGGAGTCCAACAGTTTCCCAGTCTTATTCCCCCACCTATGAAGACCATACCAGTATAGTTTAATATGATACACACCGCGCTCGTTAAGTAAGTTCTGCATCTTCTTTCTGCATTCCAAATATAATTGCCTATTCCCCTCCACCTGGTGCAATATATACCATCTGTGAGCCTCACCCAGCCTTCGCCCCATAAGTATTATGTCCTGATTCCTTTTCTTACGCATAGCTGCAACATATGCAATTATCTTTCCCCTAAGGACTGCCTTTGCTGCCTCCCAGTATACTCGTGGCCCTATATCTTCCACCCAATTCTCAGCCACATAATCTGCCCACACCACCACCAGGTATTCCCTAAACTCTATACTTTGGTATAGTGCTGGGTTCATTCACCAGCGGGCTGGTCGGGCATTGACTTTCCATTCAAGGTCTACCAAAACTGGTGCATGGTCTGAAATCTCCATCTCTCCAATTGTGGCCCCTTGTGCTCTTCCCAACAGGGTTTCCGATATCAGAACATAATCTAAGGGCGCGTGAGCCTTGTGGGGGTGAGAGAAAAAAGTGAAATCTCTCTCCTCATGCAGCAGGTGCCAAATATCTACCAGTGCCATCTCAGCACTCAGGTAGTTCTCCTTTATTGGAGTGGTCCTTTAAGGGTTGCCTTGGGGGCTGACAATCAATAGTTGGATCACTTGTAATATTAAAGTCGCCCCCCACAATTAGAGGATAATCATCAAACATGCCTAATTTAGAGCGAATGTGTGCAAAAAATTGCTGTGAATATGTATTCAGAGCATAGAGGCTACACAGTGCGATTTGGGCTCCCTGCAAGTTGCCTGTTACCATCACCCATCTTCCCTCTGGATCCTGCACTATTTCGTGTAGTGTGAATGCTAAAGCCTTGTTTATCAGCACTGCCACTCCTCTCTGACGATCGCTATTTGCTGCAAAGTATACCTCCCCGACCCAGTCTCTCCGCAGTTTAACATGCTCTTCCTTATCCAAGTGGGTTTCCTGTAGTAATGCTATGTCTGTCTTCAGTCTTTTTAAGTATTGTAGGAGCCTTGTCCTCTTAACGGGAGAGTGGATCTCATCAACATTAAAGGTTACTATTCGCAGTGTCGCTAAAGCCAGATTTCCACTTGAATCTTAACTCTCGGGAAAGTCATGTTTCTGATAGTCGGGCAGGCCCCCCAGCCAAGCCTTCCCGCCAACCTCCTATTCTTCCATATCCTCTGCCCTCTGTCCCCTGTATCACAACTTCCGGTACCTAGAGACCCGCCTCCCTCCCTCCCCCCACTCCACACTAATCACACACACATAACTCCACCATTCATTATAATTTAGATTTACATTATTTTTCCAGTTTGAAACAATTAAGTGTAAAGCAACAGCCAACAATATATTAAATAATTTCTTATCAGATTCTAAGATAGAGAGGTTAGGAGAAGAGGCCCTTAAGAGCACAACATCGTAAGAGAGCACTGTTGACGCAGGCAAATGAAAAATAAGGCACAACTTAGCCCAAATGAGTCGCCAGTATGCCAAGAGTTTAGCAAAACTTTTCATGTCAGTATTCAAGAGTGCAATGGGATGATAGCTGGCACACAGTGAGATGTCCTTACCAGGTTTATGAAGTACTACCATCCTGGCTTTATATATACTACTAAGAAGTGGATTCCCCTCCCTAACAGAGTTATTTAGCCAAAAAAGGGGCTAAAATCAGGGATAGTGGCCTGTAATATTCTGCAGGGAAACCATTGTCTCCCACAGTTTTACTAGGCTTCAAGTCCTCAATAGCCTCCTCCACTTCGCTTTCTTGAAAATCCCTATTTAGACACAACTAGTCTGATTCGGAGAACTGAGGGAGAGGCAACCTATTCAGATAAGCAGTCATGGCTGGCCTGAAGCTTTATTGTCAGATGTATACAAATGTTCACAGAACTTCCTAAACTCAGCCGCAATTCCCTGGTTGGAAAAGATACTGTTACCCTCTGAATGTTTTAAAGAGCACACCCACCTGGAGTCTCTCCACTTTTTAAACTCCCAGGCTAAAAGCTTGCCCGCCTTATTATTATGTTCTAAATATTGACATTTAGCACGTGCCAACAAATACTCCAGGTGGCATGTCTCTAGCAAATCTAATTGTTTTGCATAAGTGAGCTTTCCCAGGACTACAGGGTTTCCAGTGCTCATGTGATTTTTCTGAAGAGAGGCAATTTCAGTCAACAGGGCTTCCCTAGGTTGCTCCCTTTCTTTTTTTAATCAGGCCCCCTTTTAATAAGTAACCCTTTCATATAGGCTTTACCTGCCTCCCACTCACAATGAGGAGAGGCCTCAGCCATATCATTAAGCGAAAGATATTGGACCCATTCTGATTGTAACCAGCTTTGAATGTCTAGTTGTGCTAACAACTGCACATTAGCCTTCCAAGAATACTTGGATGTCATAACACCCGCTCTCTGCCAGAGCACCAAAGCATGATCTGAGTGTACTATGGGATGAATCACCAGATCTGCCAATTCCCCCAACTGGGAAACCAAACCCACCATGTAATCCAGCCTCAAAGAGGACTGATAATGGGCAGAATAATAAGTATAACTCCTTGCTGCCTTATTTTGTTCCCTCCAAATATCTGCCAAATTCCACCTAGTCAGAAGGGTATGAAGGCTCCTACTAACTTTGGAGTAAGCCTGGAATCCTTATGGGAGGTCCAAAGGTCCAATAGTACAATTAAAATCTCCTGGATAAGGAAAACCCCATCCAGGGGTAGTAAAACGTTTTTCAGTGCCTACTCAAAAAATTGGTGTCCTGATTCCACTGGGGCATATAGGTTTAAAGTTGCAAGGTTCACATCATCTACTCTACCTTTAATACAACTAACTCTCCCCTCTCCATCTGCTTTAGATTTAGATTAAAAAAATGGTAATGTGTTCCTGACCAGAATAATTACTCCTCATTTACTGGATCCCCCAGACAAAAAATAAACTTCTCTCTATCCTCCTCTTTTTAATTTGAGGGATTCTTCTGGGGTAAGTTTAGATTCCTGCAATAAAGCTAAAGTTGTGGGTATCCATTGAAAGAGAACACATGGTTCCTTACTCCATTCATGAATATATATGAAGAAAGCAGAAAGGGGAGTCAGTGGGGAGGGGGAGAGGAGCAATAACATTTCCACATGTCTTTCTGGATGCTTTATGTAAGGATTGAAGTGAAACATTTGCTGGGGATTTCAGGGATGTTCTACCCTCACAGTTTGTTGAGAGATTATATATCCCTTACTACTGGGTATTTTACCCACCTGCGGTGGCAATTGGAGCTGCTAGGCCTTCCCTATTGTAGGGATGTGTGTCCTTTGGAGGTAGTTCCCTCATAACTCATTTACAAGACCTGCTGTGTCTGAAAATTCCCTTTTTCCAGTACTTTCGTTTTAGGGATGTTTTACAACACCCAGTGGCACGGGATCATTTATTTCGTAAGCTGCATGACTGACTTGGAAATTCTTTTTTTTAAGTCAGTCCTGCCTTTATAGTGCTCTCTTTAAACTAAGGCCAGCCTCGGAGCCACTGCATGAAGTTCATTAGGAACAATGGTTAGGAGTCTGATATGAGAGGGGGGATTGGTCAATGATCTATGACTACATGCGTAGATGCTCTGCAGTTTCTAATTATCAGCAGCTGCAATTCATGCTGGTTTTGAGACTCTATTGGTACCCTGCTAGAATATAGGGCCCTATGGCCATATCTAGTGGAGCTCAGCTATGCTGGAGAGGATGTGGGAGGGGGGGTAGTTTTGTGGTGGGAATGTCCAGTAATCAAAATTTCTGGATTGCCATTTGGCAACAACTTCAGACCTAGTGTCCATATGGGTCACAGGCATTTAGTCCGGAGGTATAGGTATAGGTAGGGGAGAGTCCCTGTGCCATGGCCAGGCTCCTTAACTGACCAATTGGTCTTAATTCTGCCCTTGGTAGCTAAGATGACCATTGCCAGAGCGTGGAAGGATGCAGGAGTGTCCCACGGTTTCTTTCTGGTATCGTGTGTATGCAGAGCTGAGGAAGTATAAGAAGATCAAAGCCGCCATTCATAGGAAAAGTAAGCAATTTGAAAATGTGGTCTGTTGTTTCTTGCTAAACATTTTCTCTGTTTTAATATGTTTATGCTTATTTATGGTATATCTGCTTGTCACATACTTTCCATAGAAGTATTATTGATCGTAGATACTCGGGGGGAGGGGGGAGATAGGAGAAGGGGGTTGCCCTATGTTGGGGGGGGGGGGGTTGGTTATATTGGGTATGAGAGGCTACACGGAATTCTAATGTTGATGTCTGTATTTGTACTGCCTCCAAATTTGATAATGGATATTGCTGTTGAATAATTCCTGTTTATTTTTCAATAAAAATGAAAGACAGGAAAAAAAAAACTATGTAGGGTGTGGGTTAGTTACAGTAAAAGAGGGGTTTGTACATTTTTTTGCATTGTGTTATTGTGTTATATTATGTATGTAGTTTTGTACCCTGCCTAGGTAATATGCAGGTTAATAATGTTTAAATAAATACATAAATTAAAATCTTTGACTAAGGGAGTTTTAAATGGGCATTATTTTATTAGGATCCCTGTAAAGGTTAAATGGGGATCTGAGGTTATGAAATATGTTTTTGAAAAATAATGATGTGGTTGTTTGGCGAAGTCCACTGTTTACCAACGATGATCTGCAACTATTTTAGGATGCTTCAGGTGGAAGAGGATTTGGTATTTATTTTGCTGGTTCTTGTTTGTCCTAATTAGATTGTCTAGCAGGGACTGTCTCTTCGTGTTCAAGTGTATAGTGCTGCGTATGTCTAGTAGCGCTACAGAAATGATAAGCAGTAGTAGTAGTAGTGATGCACCAAACCTGGGCTTGTGTAAAAAGGGCTGGACAAGGAATTTGATGTTTCAGGAATTGCTTCCTGTTTGGGTTGCTTACATTATTAGGGATAGATTATGAAATGAGCAGGTGACTATTAAATCATATAATATAGCAATAGGTTTGGCCAATAAGCATCAGTGCGATGTCAGTTGATGTGGGAAGAGTTGTGCATGCTTTATTTTGTTTAGCTTACATTTAAACACAATGATAACTGCTAGTCATATTCCAGGTTGCAATAATGAAGCTGCAGATGCTTTATCTCATTTTCAGTGGTCCAGTTTTTGCTTCAGATAAGGACACAGTGCCTATGAAGATACCATAGGAATTCTGGACTGCCATTCTGTTCTAGTTCAGCACCTGTTATTTCTTCTCTATCCTGCAGTGAATAAAAACATGTAATAGGGGTTGGGAGAGATTGTAAATAAGTTTGAGTTGTGTCAGAAAGAAGGTGACCTAAGTCAGCTGTAGTAGCAGCTTTGGCAAGTATTCCCTTTTATTCTAAATGAAATGGTTTTTGTGATCCTATGGGTTTGTTTTAGTGAAAACAGTTATTACAAGGGTGCATTTTGTTCTACATTTGTGGTATGTGAGTGTTCTTTGTGCCAACCTATCTGCCATGATACTCTTACGGCTTTGCAGTTTTGACTGATATTTGTGTATCACCTTAAGAAGTAGATCTGATTCAAATGACTTTTTCTTGGGTCTTTTTGGGGTCATTCCAGCTTAGTGAGTTATTAGATTCTTCAAAACAGGTGGTGGACAAGTGAGGTTTGTTAGTTAAAAATTTCTCTTAAGATGAAAAAAGTCTGTTAATTTATCAGTCTAAAACGGATCAGCAAGGAAAAGTGAGTATTGTTGATGGTGTTGAAAGGTTTAGCTACTTGTCTGGTATGGACTGCATAAGTTTATTGAAATTTAGGTTGGAGGATGGTACTTATTAGTTACTACATGCAGATCAGTCCCCATTGATATGATATCAGTTTGCTGCGGTGATTAAGTGCTGTGTAAGAGGCTGGTTTGGAGCACATTTTTTCAGGATAGGATCTGCTTCATTTGCGGTGGCCCAGAGGATGTTTATGAGTGAGATTCAGAAAACAGGCATATAGTGTCTGCTGCTTGTAGATCATATGCTGCCCGATATTCAGCCAGTAGTAGGCAGCGCTTTGACTGCCCACTGCTGGCATTCAACCTGGATATTCAATGCCGGGCCATTTGTTTTTCTTGATTGTCGATATTCAGATGTAACTGACCATGACTAAGTGGACAAAGATAGGCCTGCTGTTTATCTGGCTTTATTTGGCCACTAAGCCTAGCCGGTTAAGTTCTGAATATCATTACTTAACCAGTCACGCCCCTGGAACGCCCCAACATCGCGGCTTTATTTTTGGTGCTAACTGGACATTTTCAGCAGCGGTAACTGGTAAAATGCAGCTAAAAATTACGTTACATGCCGAGACATGAGTTAACCGGTCGGTTGCATTTCTGGCTTGTTAACTTGCACTGAATATCGGCCGGATGATTGCTAGTAAATATATGTTTTTTTTGTGTTGACTTGGGTCTGTTCTCTATTAGATGGAAGAGATTGTCATGTGGATCTGTGGCCACAAATATATATTTTGGGTACAGAAACATGCTAAGAAGTCACACTTGAGAGTTCACTTGAGTCTGGTTTCAGCTGAAATTTGGTTTTATTGGAGTGGAGTTAAGGGAATGCTTTGGAGTCAGTTGTTGCCTTCTTTATTGCAAAGCAGGTCTTAGGTAACTGAACCAAATGGTTTATATTTTATTAAGGGTGTAGACTTCCTTAGACAGATGAAAAAAATTTGATATAGATCCAAGCTTAGTTTCCTTAGTTGTATCGAACATTATTCCTACACGAGTGTGGTGAGGTGTTCATAATAAGAAAGCATTTGAATGCTTGAAGAGGAGGGGTAATTCTGAAATTTCCAGACTCATGATGGTGCTTGAGGGTTTGATAGTGAGTCATGATTTAATAACTGTTGCTCATCCTCGCCTTTACTGGCTAGAAGGGGTGAACCTGACTTTTTGTTTTGTATTAAGTATGTTAATAAAGCTGCAGCCCTGTTACGCAAATAACTTGTGTCTGTAATTTATGGGGGGCAGGCGGGAACTCTGAATGCCCCACATTAAATTGAAACCACAGACTCATATCAAGGTTTCCTACCATGGGGCTGAGTATTTCTTTCCAGACACCCTTCTTTGCGGTGGCGTGTGGAAATTTGGTGGTAGTTGATTGGTGGGGTGGGTAGCCTATAGGAGGTAAGGAGCAGAGTCAAGAATGCAGTCTTTGCTCCAGTGTGGTACAAAGCAGTTTGCCTGCCCACCCTCTCCAATTTGTGGAGTTTTGTGGGTTGATCCATATTGAGGTGGAATTTTGTTGCATTTTGGCAAATTTGGAAAGGTGAACCATTGGAAAGTCCAGCCAGAAGTGCATGGGCCCTGGAATTTCAGCTTAGGTGACTCATGTTCTCTTGCATTACCACTGAAGAAATGGTGTGAGTGCCATTTTATTAAGCTGTGAGCCTTTGACCAAACTATTTGGTGGAGGAGTAGCCTAATGGTTAGTGAAGTAACCTGAGAGCAGGCAAAACTGTGTTTGATTCCCACTGCTGCTCCTTGTGACTCTAGGCAAGTCACTTAACTCTCCATTGACCCAGGTACAAAATAAATACCTATATGTAAACTGCTTTGATTGTAACTGCAGAAAGGCAGTATATCAAAAATCCCATCCCCTCTTCTTTTTTTGGATGGCCAAAAAAAAAAATTTGATGCTCTTAGCAGACCAGGGCTCCTTCTAGTCTTAAGTTCGAATTCGATGTATGTACTCTCTTTTTATGACCGGAAGGGCTGAACCTATGTCATTGTTCATTTGTATTTACATGACATTCTGTTTCATATTAAGTTTGTTAATAAAATTGCACCCCTATTATGCCAATAGGTTGTGTCTGTAACTTTTGGGAAGTGGGAAGGAACTTTGAATATTCCACGTTCAGAGTGTTGGTTCCATGCTGGCTCCCAAAAACAGATTGTGTTCTATCCAATAAATCATAATTCAGGAAATGCTGCTACAATCTCCTTCCAACCACTGCCTCAATCACTTTAGAAATAATAAGAATTTGAGCTACTGGGCAGTAAGTTGCACAGAGACTAGGATCTACATTTTCTACTTTCAATAGAGTAGATACCAGTATACCCTTCTAGTTCTAGAGGGGAAGAACCCTCCAGATATTATGAATCCTTGGATGACTGCCATAGCAGAATTCCATAATGTATCAATAGATACTTCACCACTGTTATTAAAATGAAGAAATTCAATAATATGATTCTTAATTACCAGTCCATACATACAAAAATTAAGTGGAAAATCATCAAGGCATCATGAATTATACAGGTTAAAATTTGGTTTTAAATGGCATCAAAGAATAGTTGGGGCATGACCAGACCATGAAATCGATTCATTAGAGGCCTTTATCATATCAGTGGTAAAGGCTTTATCAATTACTATTGTATCTATTCTAATAAAGAGCTATAAAGAGAGAAGAAAATATAGCACCTTTCAAAAAGATGCATAACTCTCCATATCACACAGACCATAGTCTGCAATACAAGCAGTGCTATAGAAATGATTAGTAGAAGTAGGCAGCACAGATAAGTGCCACTGAATATAAAATCCATTTCTTATCCACTGTATTTTTCTTGAGAATGTACCAGCTTTAAACCCCTTCATGAAGAAAGCAATAGCAATAGCCACTTTTGTTGGGATTTTTCCAATCAAGTACCTTAGTTTTCCAAACCCAGAGGATAAGCATTTTAAATCTCTGTAACTCCTGATCTCCAAATTGGTCATTTGTTTAGTCAAATCCCTTAAAAGTTTCATCTTCCATCACATCTCAAGACCCAGAATATTTGAAGTCCTGTTTTAAAAACTGGTTTTCATCATGCAGGCTGCAGACAATAATACTCTTCTGCTTATCACTGATTATAAAAGGTGAGCATGCTGTAAGTATGGCACATGATAATCACATTCTTTAGCCTTCATTTTTTGGGGACATAGCTGGCTGCTGTTTTATAGCAGTATACACAAAGAAAGTTTAGTTCATTGTTCAGGTCAGAGACTTGCTGACCTGAACATGTATACCCTGGAGGAAAGGAGAAACAGGGGTGATATGATACAGACGTTCAAATATTTGAAAGGTATTAATCTGCAAACAAACCTTTTCTGGAGACGGGAAGGCGGTAGAACTAGAAGACATGAAATGAGGTTGAAGGGGGGCAGACTCAAGAAAAATGTCAGGAAGTATTTTTTCACGGAGAGGTTGGTGGATACTTGGAATGCCCTCCTGCGGGAGGTGGTGGAGATGAAAACGGTAATGGAATTCAAAAATGCGTGGGATAAACATAAAGGAATCCTGTTCAGAAGGAATGGATCCTCAGAAGCTTAGCAGACATTGGGTGGCAACACTGGTGGTTGGGAGGTGGGACTAGTGCTGGGCATACTTCTACAGTCTGTGCCCTGAAAATGGAAGATACAAATCAAGGTCAGGTATACATATAAAGTAACACATATGAGTTTATCTTGTTGGGCAGACTGGATGGACCGTACAGGTCTTTCTCTGCCATCATCTACTATGTTACTACTATGTAAACATTTTGTACCATGCATTTGAAGGTTTTATGAACATAACAATTCCTATGGGCTTTGTCGTATTTTCTGCACCAGAATCACTAGTGTGGCTTTGTAAAAGGGGCCCTTAGTGTGCTTTATTTAAGGCATAAAATATCTAAACTGAAACTGGAAAGTGAATGCGCATTCCTGTTGCTTTGGTATTACAGAAATCTTCTGGGGCTACAGCAGTAAATCCATTTACGAACAGTGGAAAAGCTAGGAGGCTGTTAAGGCCTCTCATTGGCATGAAGTATTTGCTATCTATGCATAGCCATACCCCTAAAAGATCAGCATGCACATTCCTCAACCTACACTACCCCAACTGCAAAGGACTAAAATACAAATCCACATATGCAACCAGTTTCTTCTACATCTGCACGCAACTATGGAACGCATTACCGAAGGCCATAAAAACAACGCAAGACCTAGCTATCTTCCGAAGGCTACTGAAAACTGACCTATTCAAGAAGGCATACCACAAACAACCATCCTAATTACTAAATAATAAGACTGATCATGAACTAGACAGTACTGAACTCTTTTCACTTGTCCGATTAACCACATTGCTATTAATGAACAAGTACCATTACTTTAATCTCATGTCGAAAATGATTTCTTTGTAATTGATGACCTAACATATGTTACAAACCAACCTACTACCATAACGTATTCTTATTTAAAATGTATGAATGCACCTTAATGCAATACCCTTTGATAACTATGTCAAATAGACCAAGCTATCACACACGAACCTATATGCAATATCATAATGTATTCTTCTTTACGATGGTGCAGGGAGGAGGGTTTTAGATTTGTTAGGAACTGGGCAACATTCTGGGGAAGGGGGAGCCTATTCCGAAAGGATGGGCTCCACCTTAACCAGGGTGGGACCAGGCTGCTGGCGTCGGCATTTAAAAAGGAGATAGAGCAGCTTTTAAACTAGAAATGGGGGGAAGGCCAACAGTCGCTCAAAAGCGCATGGTTCGGGAAAAGGTATCTTGCAAAGATACCTCACAAACAGGGAAGATAGGGTTTCTGGATAGTGAGGTTGCACAACAGACCGTAGGCCAGGTGCCCTTAAATACAACTAAAGATCAGACAAAAGATGGCAAATCAATAGTGTCAGGTACTAATCATCATGCAAATAGGAACAACAAACATACTCTGAAATGTCTATATGCAAATGCTAGGAGTCTAAGAAATAAGATGGGAGAGTTGGAATATATTGCACTAAATGAAAAATTGGATATAATAGGCATTACTGAGACCTGGTGGAAGGAGAATAACCAGTGGGACACTGTCATACCGGGGTACAAAGTATATCGTAGTGATAGGGTGGACCGGACTGGTGGAGGGGTAGCATTGTATATTAACGAGAGCCTTGACTCAGATAGATTACAAATTCAGCAGGACACAAGTCACACCTTTGAATCATTGTGAGTTGAAATTCCATGTATAAAAGGGAAAAAAATGGTGATAGGAGTGTACTACCGTTCGCCTCGCCAGGACGAGCAGGTAGACGCAGAAATGATAAAAGAAATCAGAGACGCGAACAAAATGGGCAATGTGATAATAATGGGTGACTTCAACTATCCAAATATAGACTGGGTAAATGTAACATCGGGACACGCTACAGAGGTACAATTCCTTGATGAAATCAAGGACAGCTTTATGGAGCAGCTGGTGCAGGAGCCGACGAGAGAAGGAAAAATTCTAGACTTGGTCCTTAGTGGAGCGCATGATCTGGTGAGGGACGTTATGGTACTGGGGCCGCTTGATAACAGTGATCATAATATGATCAGTTTTGATATTGACCTTGAAGTAACTGTACACAGAAAGTCAAATACGTTAGCGTTTAACTTTAAAAAAGGAGACTATGATAAAATGAGAAAAACGGTAAAAAAAAACTTAGGGGGGCAACTGAGAGAGTAAAAACTGTACAACAGGCGTGGACGCTGTTCAAAAATACCATCCTGGAGGCCCAGGCCATACATATTCCGTGAATTAGAAAAGAAAGACGGAAGTCCAAAAGACAGCCGGCCTGGTTGAAAAGTGAGGTGAAGGAAGCTATTAGGGCTAAAAGAAACGCCTTCAGAAAATGGAAGAAGGAACCGTCTGAAAATAACAAGAAACAGCATAAGGAGTGTCAATGCAAATGAAAGGCGCAGATAAAGAGGGCCAAGAGGGATTACGAAAAAAAGATAGCATTAGAGGCAAAAAAACATAGTAAAAATTTTTTTCAGTATATTAAAAGCAGGAAGCCGGCAAAAGAATTGGTTGGGCTGCTGGATGACCGAGGAGTAAAAGGGGCGATCAAGGAAGACAAAGACGTAGCGGAGAGACTGAATGAATTCTTTGCTTCGGTCTTCACCGAGGAAGAATTGGGTGGGATACCGGTATCGGAAATGGTATTTCAAGCGGACGAGTTGGAGAAACTTACTGACTTCACGGTAAACCTGGAGGACGTAATGGGGCAGTTCAGCAAACTGAAGAGTAGCAAATCTCCTGGACCGGATGGTATTCATCCTAGAGTACTGATAGAACTGAAAAATGATCTTGCGGAGCTACTGCTAGTGATATGCAACTTATCCTTAAAATCAAGCGTGGTACCGGAAGATTGGAGGGTGGCCAATGTAACACCGATTTTTAAAAAAGGCTCCAGGGGAGATCTGGGAAATTATAGACCGGTGAATCTGACATCAGTGCCGGGGAAAATGGTAGAGGCTATTATTAAAAACAAAATTACAGAGCACATCTGAGGACATGGATTACTGAGACCGAGTCAGCACGGTTTTTTGTGTGGGGAAATCTTGCCCCGCCTCTTCCGTCACCGGCCCCGCCCAGATGGTCATTAACCCCGCCCAAAATGTCACTAACCCCGCCCAAAACGCCACTAGCCCCGCCCCCGTGGCCCGAAAAACCACTAAAAAAACCGCCGAAAGACCCCAAAACAAGCCCAAAAAACCGCAATCTGCCGCGGGCAAAAATTTCCTGCGGCGGGTCGCGGAAAACCGCCTAATTGGGCGGGAAAACCGCCCACCTGGCAACACTGTCTATATAGGAAGTTTTGCAGTAACTTCTATGGGGGATGGAGATTCTAAAACAGATCAGAGAAAAAAAAACAGTCTTTAGCTGACAAGCTGATTGGTGGAGGGAGGTCAGGTGTTCCTCTAGGGGGTGTGAGTTGCCAGGGAGACTTCTGGGCAGATAGAGAAGGGAAGGACTGGAAAAGGAAAAAAAAACGTATGGTGTGTGTCTGTGTGAAATTGAGGTTTTAGGAAGAAGAATTCTGTAGATCATCCGTTGAAGGATTTCCAGATGAGCTCCAACGCAAGAAAGACATCATCTAAGTAAATTCAAGTACAGCTAAGTGACATTGCCAAGGGTGTTGAACGGAATATATTATTTTTTTCACAACATTTTAAGGGAAAACAAAGGAACAGACCATCAGATATTAAAAATCCATGAGATCCCTGCAAAAACACCAATAGTGCACACAGAGACCAATTTTTACATCAGGAAAGAGAATAACCACAAATATCTGATTTTGATAAAAGACAATTTCAATCCTTATCTGAAAAGGTTCTTTTCTGCCTTTTTAGGTGAAACAGACAAAGTTAAGGGTATACATGTAGTTCTACATTTGAATGTTGAATATGTTATTGCATTTCTATTAAGCCTTACACTAATTGTGAATTTGAGTTTATTTGAATGAAAATTTGCTTGCATTTGTATTCAATAAAGAAAAAGATAATTTGCAAATCTGAAGGTGAGGTTCTTCCAGTTCAGGAACAAATCCTAAATTTAGCTTCTTTTTCTCCTTTATTCTTTGAGAGTAAAGGACGAGGTTAGTTTATTTGTTCCACTCCCTCGGCTGTGAGTGTGTGTTCCCTGGATATTCGCCACGACTACAACCATCAGGTATCTGGGAGCACATCACTACAGTCCAGTCGAGAGGGGTGGTAACAGTATTCACAATGGAGAAGGGTAGTTAGTGGGGTTCCTCAGGGGTCTGTGCTAGGACCGCTGCTTTTTAATATATTTATAAATGATTTAGAGATGGAAGTAACTAGCGAGGTCATTACATTTGCTGATGACACAAAGTTATTCAAAGTTGTTAAATCGCGACAGGATTGTGAAAAATTACAAGAGGATCTTACGAGACTGGGAGACTGGGCGGCTAAATGGCAGATGACGTTTAATGTGAGCAAGTGCAAGGTGACGCATGTGGGAAAAAAGAACCCGAATTATAGCTACGTCATGCAAGGTTCCAAGTTAGGAGTTATGGACCAAGAAAGGGATCTGGGTGTCGTCGTCGATAATACACTGAAACCTTCTGCTCAGTGTGCTGCTGCAGCTAGGAAAGTGAATAGAATGTTGGGTATTATTAGGAAAGGTATGGAAAACAGGTGTGAGGATGTTATAATGCCGTTGTATCGCTCCATGGTGCAACCGCACCTTGAGTATTGTGTTCAATTCTGGTCCCGCATCTCAAGAAAGATATAGTAGAATTGGGAAAGGTGCAGAGAAGGGCGACTAAAATGATAGCGGGGATGGGATGACTTCCCTATGAAGAAAGATTAAGGAGGCTAGGGCTATTCAGCTTGGAGAAGAGACGGCTGAGGGGAGACATGATAGAGGTATATAAAATAATGAGTGGAGTGGAACAGGTGGATCTGAAGCGTCTGTTCACACTTTCCAAAATACTAGGACTAGGGGGCATGCGATGAAACTACAGTGTAGTAAATTTAAAACAAATCGGAGAACATTTTTCTTCACCCAACGTATAATTAAACTCTGGAATTCGTTGCCGGAGAAAGTGGTGAAGGCGGTTAGCTTAGCAGAGTTTAAAAAGGGTTTGGACGGTTTCCTAACGGACAAGTCCATAAACCGCTACTAAATGGACTTGGGAAAAATCCACAATTCCAGGAATAACATGTATAGAATGTTTGTACGTTTGGGAAGCTTGCCAGGTGCCCTTGGCTTGGATTGGCCGCTGTCGTGGACAGGATGCTGGGCTCGATGGACCCTTGGTCTTTTCCCAGTATGGCATTACTTATGTACTTATGTATGCACGCACCTTAATGCAATACCATATGTAATTTTGTTAACCGGAAATGGCAATCACCACTACGGCAAATGTAAACCACATTGAGCCTCCAAATTGGTGGGAAAATGTGGGATACAAATGCTACAAATAAATAAAGAAATAAATAAAATAATCTTGATATCTAATTGTTTGCCAGAGCAGAAAGGTTGATGTGCTAGACTTTTATTGAGAAATGGATTGTAATTTGCAGCTTAATTTGGATGAAAGTGACTAGGATTGTATATAGACACAAGCATAGAGGATATTTCTCTCTTCTGCAAGGGCAAACATGTATACTAGTTTGTTATATCAACTTATAGGTGCCCTGAATATTATGCTAAGTTCATTCTGACTGCAAATACTCTGTGTGAGAGGGGGTGTAGTGATATTTGACCTCATATACACATGGCAGTAATGCTTTCATTTTCATTTTTTCAACATACATACCACTAACATTGGAGCAGATACTTCCTTGTCATAGCTGTATCTGCTAGGCACTTTTGTGAAAGAGATCATATTCTCAGTTTTCAAAAGCTGGCACTACTGGTTTAAAGGACTTATGATTGCTCACTTTTGGAAAGCCAGAATTGGGACACGGAAAGACCAAATGCAATGTGTCACCAAGGTAATGTGACTCGCTTCATAGCAAGCAGGAATTGTATGACAAGATACAGGGCTCATATTGAATATACATCAGGATGCCATCAAAACTCTGCATAATAGACTTTTGCTAGATGCTTCAAGATCTAGAATTAAATTTGAACCACCTAGTATGTACCTTGAGATCAGTGGTGTGCTGGAGCTGGCTCAAACTGGCTTGCGAGAGCCAGTTATTTCTTTTTTCATTTTGCGATCCGGCTGTTGTGCCAAATTGTCTGCTGCAGGTGTGATCCTCCTACGCTCCTGCGCCGTGCAGTCTCCACTCTCCATACTGAAAAAGTGACCAACATACGCTTCAGAGGCAGTCTTGAGAGATTGCCACAGGAACTCGTGAGATTACCACAGGAATTTGCGGTAGTCTAGCAGAATTGCTGCGGGAACTCACAGCAGCCATTTTCAGTATAGAGAGTGCTGACTGCCCTAGCTGACCACTGGACCACCAGGGCTGTATAAGGTAAGCCTGGGGATAGGGTTTTGAGGAGGGCAGGACACAGCAGAGAAGAGGCTTCCAGGTTAGCGGTAGTCAGCATATGGGAATCACTGCCACTACCTGGCACCCATTCAATAGAGCGATGAAGGACCACAAGAGCCCAGCCTGTTCGCTCCATTCCATGCTGTCAAGGTGCACCCGCTTCTGGGTGGGCCTGAACCCAAACTGGGTGGGCCCAGGCACACCCGTGGCTGTGCCCCTGCTGGGGAGCATCCTGGCATGGCACCATGTCCCTCTGCGCCCACATCTGCCCATTCAGCTCTGGCTGTCACACCACCCCAGCCTGTGATAGTGGGGTTCAACCCATGGTGAAGCAGGATTATGGTCAGACGGTGACTGTGGTCATTAGTGACTCAGAGGGAGGAACATACTTCCCCCATCAACATCCATCTCCTTTACCAAATGCTAATGCTTGAGGGGCAGTTGCAGGTAATGCACTACCATGGCCTGCAGATGTTCCTGGACATGATGATATAAGAGCATTGGTGGAGTTGCTAGATGCTGATGTGTAAGGGCATAGACCACAGGCTAAGGCCATATAGAGCAATGTGGAGGGTACTCAGTACATTCTAGGGCAAATGATAGGAACACTGGTGAACCTGGCATTTGCCCTAGAGTGTGCTGGCATTTTCCTATGGGGACACTTGCATGGTTCTTAGCTTGTCCACTTCCTGACCCCTGTGTTCCTGGTTTCCCAGGGGTTGCAACATACCTTCCCACACACCCTGCCTCATCTTACCCATTCACATCCCATGTCTCCATGAATACAATGTACTGTACATTGAGAAGGAAAATGTTATGCATTCTATTTGTAAATAAATATTTTGGTTGTTGGTCACACTGTCAAGTAGTTTGCCGCAAAACTCATGTCACATTACTTTACAGCACACGCATTCTCTTATCTTAATGAAAGGTGGTTTCACACATGCTATACTTACACAAACAATACCACAACCTATTACCTCATTGACAGTGCTATATGTGGGATTGTGGCAGCCTTATTGCCCTGAGCCATCAACTATAGTGACCATGTAGTGCCTCACATGAGGGCCCTCATCATCCTACCATATTCTCAAGAGATGGCAGAAGGTTGGCAGCACACATCAGGGTGCAGAGAGCTCTGGCCCATACACCTACCTAATGCAATATTGGAAAGAGGAGTGCAATGAAATACCCTGATCTCTGCTAGGTGCCTGTGCCCCGTACATGATAACCTGCGTAAACCTCTACCTATCAGTGCCTGGAATAACTGTATCCAATTTAAATATGTATGAAACCATCCATGTTGCTATGAGGCTCTACAAATGTATTAAGAGTTTTCCATTTCTTGAGGACCCAGGCCACAGAGAGCTCTCTTCCCATGTGAGTTTCCAGTGGGTTGGCTAGGCACCTGACACCATGCATAGATGGATACAGAATATTCCGTATTCAACAGTGCACCTATGGGGGTCACATCCCAAGATGGTAATGTGCACACCCCTGATCCATATTTGCCCTGCTTCCACATCCTCTGTGTGAGAAGATAAGTGACATACCATTCCTCCAAGGTTTGTCCCATTATATTAGTGAACATCAAGGCTAGGAGAGTACCTGTTTGTGTTCAAGCTGAGACTAAAGCTGGGGTCAACAGACCTCTTCAGCAGAGTCTCCAAGGAAAGAGAAAGGAAGTCAATGCATTATCGGCCACTTGGTCTGTAGAGAAAAGTAGGCACATATTTTTCTTTATAGAATAAGCTTCAAACAGGCACCCTATTATAGAATTACCCTCTTACTACCTAGGATAAACGATTTGAAAGGTAAAGATAGATGCTAGACTTTTTATAAAACAGGCCCACAACATTTTTTTGGCCTGCTTGTTTTTAGTTTTGTTCAAAGTACTAGGTCAAAGTACTTAAGTAAAACTAAAAGTATATTTTAATATTTAAGCAAAAGTAAAATATAGTGAAGAACACAATAAAAAATTTACTTAAGGGAAAGTAAAAAAGGTAGAGGCCCTTTAACCAAGCTTCAGGAAAAAGGGCTCTGCGCTGGTGGTGGGGGCCATTTTTCCCATGTGCCAGGGCCCTTTTTACCTCACCGGGTAAAAAGATCCCAGGCACACATGGCCATGTGGTAAGAGAACTCTTACCGCATGACCATGCATTGGGGAGCCCTTACAGCCACCAATTGAGGTGGCGATAAGAGCTCCCAGTTTAACCCCGGAAATGATGCGTGCTTGGGGTGGGAGTACCGCTGGCGGCCATGTTGGACCAGCGGTAGTGCCAAAAAAGCAAGCGGTAAGCCGACATTGGGTTTATTGCCTCTCTGTAAAAGGGCCCCATATTGCCTAATGTAATACGTTTTGAGTAAAAAGTAAAAGTACTTCAACTACAATGAATGCAATTATTATTAACATTTTTATCTCAGCAACTTTATTGCTCTACAAGTCAATCCACTTTGCTTTTAATAAAACAAAATTTGAAAATGACTGTCACTCAGGAAATCATTAATCCAGCACAGCTAAAAAAAAAACAAACAAAAGTGCTCACAACTTCACTGGTGGAAAGTGGAGTGGGCAAAAAGTTCATTTAAATCTGACTAGGCTGGAATATTACTGATGTCTTCTGACTGGTTCTGGAGGTTTTGATCAAGGGAATCTCTTTCTGAAACACTTGACTTCCATATAGCGAAGTATACATTATCATCATCATTGTCATTATCATCTGCATTAGTAGTGCTGTCTAATTCACCACTTGCATCTTCATTTTCATTATCATTCTTAACATTAAGAATTATATGATTTTTTTGATGCAGTTTAAAGACATGGCTATTTAACAAATTTCTGGTCAATCCTATGTATTTATTAACTACTCACTCTTTTGGAATATTAGGATTTATAACAGCTTCTGTACTTGTTCTGTTTTGTTGATTTGATTGTTTTGCTTTATTGGCTTTATGCTTTGTATGTATGTATTAATTGTTTTGTATATTGATGCTTCTCTTTTTGTAATCCACTCTGAACTAGCTGGTTGTGTGGAATATAAAAGATTTGAATTAAATGAAATTAATTTAACCTCCCTGTTTACTAAGCCATGCTAGCAGCTGCGGCACGGCAATGCTGACACAGCCCATTCAAAGTGAATGGGCTGTTAGCATTAGCGCACGGCAGCCACCAGTGCAGCTTAGTAAGCAGGGGGATAAAATAAATCATCATGCTGTCCAGTTACAGAGAAGGTTTTCACAAAGTTGTAATAATTGTCTGTTGTTATTCTAAGAATGATTTTCAACTTTTTGTCTGATTGCAAACTCTGTTTGCATATCTTTGAGAACAACGTCAAATGTGTGGGAACCCTTCAGTCTTAAGGCCAGACAAGCAGACTTCCTTTCTAAATACTGTCAATCCAGTGGACAGTCACTCCAATTGAAAATTTTCCATGGGATAACCAGCAGTCTGATGTGGTAGAGACATATATCTGTTCATCAAGAATTGCAACCTACTTAAGTTTCGTTTCTGTTTAAAAGTGACCCAACTCATCACTGTTTGGCTGGAGACTAGTAACCAATTCAACAAACACAGGCAACCCCACTGTTCTTATAGGCTGTATTCTCTGAACTGCAAAATTTAAGCTGAGATGATCCATTGTTTGCATGATGAAGTTTGCAATAGCAAACTCCTGTTCCAGGTTTTGCTGTTTCATTTGCAGAGCTGTAAAGTTACTCACTCCAGGAGGGAGAGTTTTTGGACAGTCCAGGATATTTGCCAACCTCATCCTGGTGCATTATCAGGCTTATTTTCAAAAGAGAAAGACACCCATATTTCGACCCAAATTGGAAGATGGGTGCCTTTCTCCCGAGGGTGCCCTAATCGGTATAATCGAAAGCCGATTTTAGGCGCTTCCAACTGCTGTCTGTCGCGGGAACGAACAAAGTTGATGGGGGTGTGTCAGAGGCGTGGTGAAGGTGGGACTGGGGCGTGTTTATCGGCCAAGGAGAGATGGGCGCCCTTGGCTGATAATGGAAAAAAGAAGGGCGGCAGTAGCGAGAATTTGGGCTGCTTTTTTTGGACCCTTTTTTTTCACAAACAAGTCCCCAAAAAGTGCCCCAACTGCCCAGATGACCACCGGAGGGAATTGGGGATGACCTCCCCTGACTCCCCCCGTGGTCACTAACCCCCTCCCACCAAAAAAAAAGAACTTTAAAAACTTTTTTTTCCAGCCTGTATGCCAGTCTCAAATGTCATATCCAGCTCCATGACAGCAGTATGCAGGTCCCTGGAGCAGTTGTTAGTGGGTGCAGTGCACTTCAGGCAGGTGGACCCAGGCCCACCCCCCCTACCTGTTACACTTGTGGTGGTAAATGGGAGCCCTCCAGACCCCCCCCAAAACTCACTGTACCCACATGTAGGTGCCCCCCCTTCACCCATAAGTACTATGGTACTTGTGTAGAGTTGTGGGGAGTGGGTTTTGGGGGGATTTGGGGGACTCAGCACCCAAGGGAAGGGAACTATGGACTTGGGAGGTATTTTTCTGTTTTTTTTAAACTTTTTACAAGTGCTCCCTAGGGTGCCCGGTTGGTGTCCTGGCATGTGAGGGGGACCAGTGCACTACGAATCCTGGCCCCTCCCATGACCAAATGCCTTGGATGTGTTCATTTTTGAGCTGGACGGCTTTGGTTTCCATTATTGCTGGAAACCGATACCGCCCATCTCAAATCCGCCCAAATCTGATGCATTTGCCCGGCACCAACCGTATTATCGAAACAAAAGATGGACGCCCATCTTTTTCGAAAATACGGTCTGTCCCGCCCCTTTGTGTACCCATCCTTGGAGATAGTCGCCCATGGAGATGGGCGTCCACGTTCGATTATGCCCCTCTATGGGACCTGCAGCACTGATTTCAATGGGTAAAATCATGGTCTACAAATAAGACACCGCTTTGGAAAGTAAGTTTAAAAACAGGGCCAACCAAAATGTTTCCCTTCTGGAATGAGTAACTTGGTAGCTTTGCATTTGGCTTACCAAGGAATCATCATTTACATCTCACTTCCACTTGTACTTTTTACTTTTAACTGCAAGCATCAGATGTAACTGAGTAAAAGTAATAAAAATTGGTGAAATTATTACTTTGGTAAACTAAAAGTAACAAATGTTTCTTGTACTTCTTTACAAGTAAAAGTGACAAAACTTTTATTTAAGTACAGTAATTAGTTACTTTAGTTACCATACAGCACTGCTTCTTTTTATGAATTTGATCAATAGGGAACTGATTTCCATTAAATGGCATTGTAGCATCAAGTGGCATAGCCATGAGGGACCTGGGCCCTTCCAGTTTGGGCTCAGGCATCTTCCAAACATGAAGTTCCTGTTAAATGGCTGGCAAGGTTGCCTAAGCGCTACCAGCCAAAGAAATTCATTGCCAAGCTGCTCCCCTTCTCTTCACACTGCTGCAGTACGGAAGAAATCGGCGTATGAACTGAGCATGCTTGGGGAGTTCCAACATTGGCAGCTGGAGGTACACCTCCAACTTCTGTTCTGCAGCAGCATGAGGACAAGGTTTGGCTGGTAGGGCTTCAGCATCCCCACCAGGAAAGATATTATTTTTGCTGCACCGGGAGAGGGGGGAGGGAGATAATGTATTCCCCCTCAGTCCACCTCTGTGATCCCCCAAATCAGAGGGCTGGCTACTGCCCTGTTAGCAACTCATTTTAATTTTAAATGCATGTTTGTATGAAGTGGGTTACATATGAACATTTACTAGAAACTTGGCCACGTTTGCAGTACTTCATTGCAAAAGGGTTTCACTAATTAAAAATTTCACATGGAATTTTTGCAGATTTGTCAGAGTGTTAGTGCTTTTTAATTTGCATATTCTGTTTGGTAATAAAACATCACAGCTTACTATATCAGCCTCTATATTGCTACATATACATAGAATTAATTTAGCTCAAAAAACACATACAATTAATTTAACCCACAAATTTGTTCTTTGACAAACTCTACAACAGACACAAAATTAGTCTTCTTTTTACAAGGTCTTTTTTTTTTTGTTACATTTG
Organism: Microcaecilia unicolor; assembly: GCF_901765095.1. Classification (NCBI taxonomy): domain Eukaryota; kingdom Metazoa; phylum Chordata; class Amphibia; order Gymnophiona; family Siphonopidae; genus Microcaecilia; species Microcaecilia unicolor. Next base: position 95,026,404 of record NC_044040.1, on the reverse strand, counting down.
TACCTGACGCTTTCCCACTCATAGCAGGTTCAGTGCAGCTTACATATTATATACAGGTACATATTTGTGCCTGGGGCAATGGAGGGTTAAGTGACTTGCTTAGAGTCACAAGGAGCTACCTCTGCCTACCATGGGAATTGAACCCAGTTCTCCAGGACCAAAGTCCACCACACTATCCACTAGGCCACTCCTGCAGTCAGTATTAAATACTGACCATATAAGTGCTTGTCTTTGAAATTTATGAACTGCCAAGAAACTGTCACATAAGTGGTGGCCCCTATAAATCATTCCTAAGTTGGTATTTGCTTATAGGTGACTACTTTTTACCTTCTTATGACATTATGTAAATTGAAATATAGGCAACATTAATTTGTGGAAGGACCAGAGGCATTTGAGAGTAGAGCCTAGATCAATCCAGAGGCCTGTGATAGCATCAATCTGGATAAATTTATCCATATAAGTGGACTGCATAAATAGCAGTCCTAACTTTGGAGGTCTTTTATTAAGGTGCGCTAGTGTTTTTAGCTCACACAAAAAATCAGCTGGCACTAAACACTGAGATGCCCATTATGTTCTTATGTGCATCTAAGCATTTAGCGCCACCTAAAATAAACACTAGCCAGCTTATAATCGAAAGTGATCGCCGGCCATCTTCCGACACAAATCGGGAGATGGCCGACGATTTTTTTAAAGCGGCAAAATCAGTATAATCAAAAGTGGCATTTTTGACTGCATCGCCGCTTTCCCGTCGCTTCGCCGGTGAAAGTTCAAGGGGGCGTGTCGGTAGATTAGCGAAGGCGGGACATGGGCGGGCATGATCGTGGCTACCAAATGGCCGGCTTTTGCCGATAATGGAAAAAAAAAAGCGGCGTTAAGCAGTATTTCGCCGCCTTTACTTGGTCCTTTTATTTTCACGACCAAGCCTCAAAAAGGTGCCCCAACTGACCAGATGACCACTGGAGGGAATGGGGGATGACCTCCCCATACTCCCCCAGTGGTCACCAATCCCCTTCCAAACTAAAAAAATAAAACTAAAAACCTTTTTTGCCAGCCTGTATGCCAGCCTCAAATGCCGTACCCACCTCCATGACAGCAGAATGTGTTGTATCCTCCGACAGCCTTTCCCTGGTTGAGATGTGGCTCTCAAGTGAGTGTGACACATTTTCTGTTAGGTGCCCTGCAGAGTTACATTAGCAATGCATTGTGGTGGGTGTAGGGTAGTGGGCTCTACTCCCATGGTGCTTTCCCCCCACTGCTAACTGGGTCAGAGTGTGCCCTGTTTTGTTTCCTGTTGTAGTCCATGCGGTAGTGGCCATTTTTGTAAGCCACTTTTAGATCCCTTTCCTGTGTTACGCACGTTAGAGAAAGTGGTTCTTACCTTGCATGGTGCTGAAAGAGGGCATTGTACACCATTGTGCCAGCTCTGACCTACTGCTAATCTTAGTACCAGGGGACTCTTTGCCAGTGGGGCACAACCTCTGATCTGCAGTTAACTGTGAGTAAACATGATTATTTCAAGAAAGGACTTTTTCAGAGAGATTAGTCTTCAGGTGTGAACTTGTATGCCAAAGTTATACAGCAGCAATAAGTCCTAGAGGCTGTATGCAGGTCCCTGGAACAATTTTAGTGGGTGCAGTACATTTGTGGGTAGTGGGTTTGGGGGGGGGGGGGTTGGGGGGGTTTGGGGGGCTCAGCTCCCAAAGTAAGGGAGCTATGTACGTGGGAGCTTTTCTGAAGTCCAGCGCAGTGACCCCTAGGGTGGCTGGTTGGTGTCCTGGCATGTCAGGGGAGCCAGTGCACTAAAAATGCTAGGTCCTCCCACTGCCAAATGCCTTGAATTTGGCCGGGGTTTGAGATGGCCGACATAACTTTCCATTATCGCTAAAAAACAAACCCGGCCATCTCAAACCCGGCGAACTCCATGGCATTTGGCCGGGCTATACCGTATTATCGAAAAAAAGAGATGGCCGGCCATCTTTTTCGATAATACGGTTCCGACCAGCTGTAGCGCCGCTGCCAACATAGATCGCCGGCGATCTATTTGGCCGGTGACGTTCAATTATGCTCCTCTAGTACACCTTAGTAAAAGATCCCCTTTGTATGTATGATTTGCCTGAAGATGTGTATAAATATAGGCCTGGAAGCCATTTATCTGAATACTAGTAAAAAAGGCCCGTTTCTGACACAAATGAAATGGGCGCTAGCAAGGTTTTCCTCGGAGTGTGTATGTTTGGGAGAGTGTATGTGAAAGTGACTGTTTGAGAGTCAGAGTGAAAGTGTGAATGTGTGTGTGTGAGAGAGAGAGTGAGTCTGGGTGTGAGTGTGTTTGTGAGAGAGTGTGTGTGTGAGAATGAGAGTGTGTGCAAGTGTGTATGTGAGACACAGTGTGAGAGAGAGTGTGTGTGTGTGGGCGAGAGAGAGAGTGTGTGTGAGACACAGATTCTCTGTGAGAGTGAGTGTATGAGACCAAGCGAGTGTGTGAGTGACTGTGTGGCACATAGAGAGTGAATGTGATACAGTGTGAGACAGAGTGTGTGAGAGTGAGAGTCAGAAAGACATTGTATATGAGAGAGAGAGTGTGAGCCCTGCCCTCCCAATCCATGCCCATCTGTCCCCTGCCCCCTCCATTCATCCTTTTCCAGCAATTCCCCTCTCTCCCTGAGCCCTGCCCTCCCAATCCATGCCCATCCATGCTCCTCTGTCACCTGTCCCCTCCATTCATCCCTATCCAGCAATTCCCCTCTCTCCATTAGCCCTGCCCTCCCAATCCATGCTTCTCTGTCCCCTGCCCCCTCCATTCATCCCTTTCTAGCACTTCCCCTCTCTCCCTGAGCCCTGCCCTCCCAATCCAAGCCCATCCATGCTCCTGTCACCTGCCCCCTCCATTCATCCCTATCCAGCAATTCCCCTCTCTCCCTGAGCCCTGCCCTGCAATCCATATCCATCCATGCCCATCTGTCCCCTCCATTCATCCCTATCCAGCAATTCCCCTCTCCCTGAGCCCTGCCCTCCCAATCCATGCCCATCCATGCTCCTCTGTCACCTGCCCCCTCCATTCATCCCTATCCAGCAATTCCCCTCTCTCCCTGAGCCCTGCCAATCCATATCCATTCATGCCCATCTGTCCCCTCCATTCATCCCTATCCAGCAATTCCCCTCTCTCCCTGAGCCCTGCCCTCCCAATCCATGCCCATCCATGCTCCTCTGTCCCCTGCCCCCTCCATTCATCCCTTTCCAGCAATTCCCCTCTCTCCCTGAGCCCTGCCCTCCCAATCCATGCCCATCCATGCTCCTCTGTCCCCTGCCCCCTCCATTCATCCCTATCCAGCAAGTCCCCTCTCTCCCTGAGCCCTGCCCTCCCAATCCATGCCCATCCATGCTCCTCTGTCCCCTGCCGCCTCCATTCAACCTTTTCCAGCAAGTCCCCTCTCTCCCTTCCATGACCCCCCTCGCATCCATGCTCCTCTCTCTCCCATGTCCCAGCCTGGCCCGCCCTCTTCTCCCCCCCCTTCGCATCCATGCCCCCCCCTTCGCATCCATGCTGTCGTTTCTCCCCTGCCCTCCCGCTCCCATTGTTCAACTTTACTGGCCACCCACTTCTCTCCCCCCAACTTCCTTTTTTTTTTTCTTCTTCTTTTTAAATTTACCTCCGTTGTGGTTCCGGCAGCGAAGCGTCAGGGAAGGAGGCGGCGCTCCCGACGTCTAGCCTTCCCTTCGCTGTGTTCCGCCTTCTTCTGACGTCATCCTTGACATCAGAAGAAGGCGGAACACAGCGAAGGGAAGGCTAGAGACGTCGGGAGCGCCGCCTCCTTCCCTGACGCTGCGCTGCCGGAATTGTTTGGTTTTTTTCCGCCCTCGACGTCATGACATTTGACGCGAGGGCGAGGCAGAGATGGCTGGCTGGCTTGAAGGCTTCACACCATGAATCCACGAACCCTTCAGCCTGGGAGTGACGTCAGATGGCTTCAGAACGTTGTCCTCAGAACGTTGAGGGTGCGTTTTATTATATTAGATACTTTCATAGAGTATTAATTTAACTGACAAGTTTTCCTCACTTACAAATTTTAAAACTCAAAAGCAAAAAGAGCACAAGGAACCTTTAAGAGTGAGGATGTCTCAACCTTGCTTTGTTAGTCAAACAGAATTATTTTAACCTACACATTATCTTTCTTTGGAAGTTCTTCAATACCCACAGAATTAATTTACCCCCAAACATTCTTCTTTTGAAAGATTTCAAACACACACAGAATTGATCTAACTCACAAAAAATCTTTTTCCTTTTGCAAGATTTAAAAAACACGAGTCAACATTCAGACTCTGTGGATGGCTGAATATTAGCTTTTAGTACATTGTGGCTAACTGGCTACATCGTGCTATATAGCTGGCTATCCGCTAATATTCAAGTGCTGTCTAAGTTTAGCAAGCAAATTGGACTGCGTAATAGCAGTCCTGTCCTTGCCTGCTACTAACTTAACCAGCCAGCGATGGATATTCAAATAGCTGATTAAGTTAAAGCCGGCTCCCACCCCAGATATTCAATGCCAGTCACCGGAAACTGCCAGGGTCAGCGCTGCCATCTGAATATCAGGGGGAATGTTTATAAGCAGCAGAGTGCCATCTCCTAATCCTTGTAATCACCCTAACAGACAGTCCTTGATCTGCCACAAATGGCAAAGCACTAATCTGAAATGAATGAATTTCAAAAGAATTGCTACAAAATGATATTGTGTCAAAGGACCCAATCAAAATGGACCAGCCAATATATACCTCTCCCTCCTAGAATTTTGAAACACCCTTGCTACCCACATTGGGCACTTACCCAGATACTGCACAGCTCTCAGAATAACCCAAGATCCTTTCCCTAAGTGGTTCATCTTGGAGGTACTGATGTGCAATAAAACCTTTTATTTAAAAATGCAAACATTATTGTTATTATTATTTTATTACACTTAATATACCGCTAGGGCCTGCACAGAGGCCTCAAAGCAGTTTACTAAATTAAAATGCTCTGCAGTTAAGCATTCAAGCACTATAGATAATTAGAAGAGAATGAAACAGAGAGATTATGCACTAGAGGGGGGAAAGTTTCAGAGAAGAGGTAAGTTTTTGGTGATTTCACAAAGGCAGTGACTGTCGGTTGGTTTCTGATGTACAGCGGGAGTTCATTCCATAAATTGGGGCCAAGATAACTGAAAGCAGAGTGTAGAGAAATGTTGAAGTGGAGGCTGGGGGGGGGGGGGGGTTGTTAGGCGGTTATTGTTGACTGAATAGAGGAAACATAGGGGGCTGTAGGGGACCAGGAGATTATTAAACTAGCAGAAGTTTGTATTTGACTCCAGAAATGACGGGAAGCTAGTGTTCAGACTGAAGGAGGGGAGTGACGTGGTCAAGCCTATGTGCATTATGGAGAAGTTTGACTGCAGTTGAATATACCAGTTGTAGTCTCTTAAAGGAATAAAGGGAAAGGGAAATGGGACTTGATATATTGCCTTTCTGAGGTTTTTGCAACTACTTTCAAAGCGGTTTACATATATTCAGGTACTTATTTTTGTACCAGGGGCAATGGAGGGTTAAGTGACTTGCCCAGAGTCACAAGGAGCTGCAGTGGGAATTGAACGCAGTTCTCCAGGATCAAAGTCCACTGCATTAACCACTAGGCTACTCCTCCACTCCCGGCATAGACTGAGTTCCAGTAGTCGATGTGTGACATGTCAAGGGCCAGAATGAGAGGGCATAGGAGGGGCCGTAGTGAGGAAGGAACAGGCAATGGGATCTGGAGGAGTGCAATGAAGGATTAACAGAGAACAGAATCTGTTTGACATAGAAGATCTCTGTACCCCACAGCCTTTTTTGATGATACCATCAATTCAGTAACTCCAAATGCGCCAAAAAAGACCCAAGAAAAAGCCACTCTAACCAGTGACACCTCATAAGCATAAGCAGTGCTTTTTTTGTGCCGGTACGCAACGGTACGGCGTACCGGCACCTTTTTTTGCCCCCTCCCCCAGCGAGTCCTGCACTTTCTCTCAGTCCCCTTTAAATATGTTGAGGTCATATAGTTAAAAGTACCAACTGCTCTACTCTAATGGCTGCTTTAACGTGCGAACGAAACTTCATGCTTAAAAAAACCCAAAACCCGCCTACAAAATGCTTTCAGCGAGGTACAATATCGGCCTTCCCTCTCGCGCAGACTTGAAAGGCGGGGTCACTAACTTTATAGTCGCTCAGCGCTCTCTTTAGTCTCCGACCAATAAAAACCCACGGAAGGTAGAGTTAAGAGAACGCGGGAAGAAGCAGGAACGTAGCTTTACTTTGAGCAAAAAGACAGTTACAAAGCGAAAGTGACAGAATAATGACATTATATATTCCTTATTAAAAATAAAGAAAAAGAAATATGAAAAACCAGCAGTCAAAAAAGCAAAACAACGCAATGCTACGGGTACAAATGCACTCAGAGCTCAGTCCTCGACGGATGACATAAGCAAGGCGAAGCGCGAGAATGAACAGATTGCGCGGAGCTTGGGTCGTCCAATAGCGGAGTGTGGAGTCAAAGTGGGAGCTTGCGCCGTAAGGCGGGAAAAGCGAACGGACCGACAGTGAGAGCGCTCGTGCGCCCTTTTCCCTCCCACCCCCACCCCCACCCCCGGGATTGTGCCTCTCTGCCATGGAGAACTTCCAGAAGGTGGAGAAAATTGGCGAGGGCACCTATCGGGTGATGTAAAACTAAAAATAAAGTCACTGGGGAGGTGGTGGTGCTTAAGAAGATTCGCTTTGATATGTGAGTGTCCGAGGGAAGAACGCAGGGGGTGGCGAGGAGATAACGTTTTGTTTTGTAATCGGAGAGTGGGATCGTCTGAGGTGTGCTGATTAATAAGGAAGCTGGAGACGGGGAATCGTGTGGAGTCTTCACTGGGGTTTTCTTTATTTTCTGTAATCTGTATAGTATAGCATCCTTTGTGAAGAGTTTGGCCATACTATCCTAAATATTTAAGTTGCTATCCACAGTCTTATCTATAGCTTGTGTATTAAAATGGGCCAGTAGCGTCTTATATCTGACTTCTTTGTCCTTTTTATTTATGCCTATCTACTTTCCTTTCCCATCTCTTCCTGTGTGCTTTACTGTCACGTGTAGTTTGTTTTATTGCCTGCTTTTTTTTAAGTTGACTTTTTGTGCTTTGCTGTTGTCTAATGAAAGGTGGTATTTTAAAACTACTATATGATAGTGAGGTAGAGGTTCTTGCTACTATTTTAGGGACGCTAGGATCTTTCAAAAAGAGGTAGGTGCAGTAATTTTGACTGATGGGTGATGCTATCCAGTGGCATCCAACTGGTCATTGCTTGCAGGTGCCTTCCTGCTTCTGTTGTGCGGGATTAGGTCAGAGTTCTGTGGAGCTCAGGGGATATGTTTTCTTAGGACCTTGTTTACAAAGGCACACTAGTGTTTTTAGTGTGTGCTAAAAATTAACATGTGCTAACCATGTAGATGCCCATAAGAATACTATGGGCATCTGCATGGTTAGTGTGTGCTAAAAAGCTATTGCGCTGTTGTAAACAGTGCCCTTAATCTCTCCTCAGCTCGTGTCTTAACTTTCAGTATGTTGCAGTTTTGTGGCCTTTCTCCCTCTTCTTGTAACCTCTTGTGCAAGGCCAGAACCTCATTTTAACTGGGGAAGCACTGTTCCAAACAGTGCTCTAAAAATAGCATTGGAACAGTGTGGGGTTATAACGCCCTTATGATCAGAGCTAATAGCATTCAAATTTAGGCACGCTATTAGTTCGGATCATAATGGTAAAAGTGTGGAAGGATTGTTCAGGCACAATCCTGCACTTGTTGTGACACACTGTCAAAAGCCCAGGCCTGTTAAACATAGGGGCTGTAGGCAGAGAGAATTATTGCTTTATATGGATACAGGGGAGGGAAGAGAGGAGAAGTGCTGGACATGAATGGAGGGGAGGAAAGAAAAAAGAAGATGCACATGGATGGAGATGAGGGAAAGGGAAGAGGAGAAAAACTGCACATGGATGGAGAAAATAGGCAAAAGCTGGATCCACGTTATACCTCCTCCAGTCAATTCCACAGAGGAGGACCCAGCTTTTACTTATGGATGCAGGGCAACAAAAGAAGAAGAAAGGAGGAAAGTAAAGAAATAAATGGAAAGGAAGCCCTGGAAACGGAGTTAAGAGAACAGATAGAGAGCAGCAGAATCAGAGACTGGGATGGATAGAAAAACAGTCAGCAGACAACAAAGGTAGAAAAAAATCATGTTATTTTCATTTTAGTGTTTGAAATATGTCCAATTTGAGAATTTACATCTGCTGTCTTATTTTGCACTGGGTATACTGGAGCTGTAACAGCTTACAGAAATTATTTCTGATGAAAAAAATTGTGTTATTTTTTTCTCCTATACTAGTATAATATTTTCAATGATATCTGTTTATATGCGCCATAGCTGGTATAAGGAGTGTGGCTAATATGGGTGTGGGTATCATAAGGGTGGAGCCATATGTGGTGACCCCGCCCATAATGAGTACCGGCATCTTTTTTTCTACAAAAAAAGCACTGAGCATAAGTACATAAGTAATGCTATACTGGGAAAAGACCAAAGGTCCATTGAGCCCAGCATCCTGTCCCCGACAGCGGCCAATCCAAGTCAAGGGCACCTGGCAAGCTACCCAAATGTACAAACATTTTATACAAGTTATTCCCGAAATTGTGAATTTTTCCCAAGTCAATTTAGTAGCGGTCTATGAACTTGTCCTTTAGGAAACTGTCCAACCCCTTATTAAACTCTGCCAAGCTAACCGCCTTCACTACGCTCTCCAGTAACGAATTCCAGAGTTTAATTATGCGTTGGGTGAAGAAACATTTTCTCCTATTTGTTTTAAATTTACTACACTGTAGTTTCATCGCATGCCCCCTAGTCCTAGTATTTTTGGAAAGCGTGTACAGACGCTTCACATCCACCTGTTCCACTCCACTCATTATTTTATATACCTCTATCATGTCTCCCCTCAGCCTTCTCTTCTCCAAGCTGAAAAGCCCTAGCCTCCTTAGCCTTTTTTCATAGGGAAGTCATCCCATCCCCGCTATCATTTTTGTCATCCTTCGCTGCACCTTTTCCAGTTCTACTATATCTTTCTTGAGATGCGGCGACCAGAATTGAACACAATACTCAAGGTGTGGTTGCACCATGGAGCGATACAACGCCATTATAACATCCTCACATCTGTTCTCCATACCTTTCCTAATAATACCCAACATTCTATTCGCTTTCCTAGCCGTAGCAGCACACAGAGCAAAAGGTTTCAGTGTATTATCAACGATGACACCCAGATCCCTTTCTTGGTCCGTAACTCCTAACGTGGAACCTTGCATGACATAGCTATAATTCGGATTCCTCTTTCCCACATGCATCACTTTGCACTTGTTCACATTAAACGTCATCTGCCATTTAGCCACCCAGTCTCCCAGTCTCGTAAGGTCCTTCTGTAATTTTTCACAATCCTCTCACGAGTTAACGACTTTGAATAACTTTGTGTCATCAGCAAATTTAATTACCTCTCTGGTTACTCCCATCTCTAAATCATTTATAAATATATTAAAAAGCAGTGGTCCTAGCACAGACCCCTGAGGAACCCCACTAACTACCCTTCTCCACTGTGAATACTGCCCATTTAACCCCACTCTCTGTTTCCTATCCTTCAACCAGTTTTTAATCCACAATAGGACATTTCCTCCTATCCCATGACCCTCCAATTTCCTCTGTAGCCTTTCATGAGGTACCTTATCAATCACCTTTTGAAAATCCAGAAACACAATATCAACCGGCTCCCCTTTCTCCACATGTCTGTTTACTCCTTCAAAGAATTGAAGTAAATTGGTCAGGCAAGATTTCCCCACACTAAAGCCGTGCTGACTTGATCTCAGTAATCCATGTCCTTGGATGTGCTCTGTAATTTTGTTTTTAATAATAGCCTCTACCATTTTCCCCGGCACTGACGTCAGACTCACCAGTCTATAATTTCCCGGATCTCCCCTGGAACCTTTTTTTAAAAAATCGGCGTTACATTGGCCACCCTCCAATCTTCTGGTACCATGCCC